>NC_080029.1:108349402-108652432 GCF_030020395.1 Manis pentadactyla | reverse complement strand
TGGAGAAGGATGGGGTACTCCTGGAGCATTCGTTTTTAGAACCACACCCAAACACAGGTTCTCTTGAGAGGCATGTGATGCGAGCTGGTTTATTTGTCTGTCTTTTCTCTTCACGTGTTCAGTTTTCAAAGTGCTGGAAGAGTTCCAGGACAAGATGATTTTATTCCACAGGATGAGTCCGTTGAAAGCGCTCTTGGAATAAAAGAGAGATTCTAGTTGGAAAGCTTTGGTTGGGTTTCTTAGCCTCTCTCAGCCTTGAGTTTCTCATTTATAAAACAAGGAGAGTCATTGAACTCGCTTCCTGGGGTTGTTTTGAGGAATTAATGAAATGAAGTATGTGGAGCCTAAGCACAGTACCTTGTTCCTAATAGTTGCTCAATAGATGGCTATTATCGTAACATGTCTTCAGTACAGTTACTCTAGATAGGTTTGTAAGGATACCAACAACGAACTCATGCCACTAACTATGGCATATTTTCAACTCAGATGGAAACCACTGGGGGGGAATCACAAATATTTATGTAGTGAGAGTGAAGTCACAGAAGAAGAGAATGTCACTAGACAAGGCACTAGAAACATAGCTCATAGACTGTGGCAGCTGTTCCTAGTATGATTGAGTGCTCTCTGAAAAGGCGTGGGATGATTAGCTGGTAGAAAGAAAGTAAAAGAGTTCATTGGATTTGCACAGCACCTGATGAAGGGAAAATCAAGTTGGTGACTGTGACATTCATTTGAAACCTTGCCTTACTTAAATAACTTTCAGGGTGCAAAGAACTTACACATTTTCTCACATTGTCCCCACAGCAGCTCAGTGGTGCAAGTCATTCAGACATAATTGTCCCATTCACAGATGAAGTCACTGTGGCATCTCAGGAAAGGAAAGGGGTTTTCCCAAGGCAGTGCTTGACCAGATCTCCTTTCCTTAGAAGGAGAGGCCTTGATAAGTAGTTTAACTTCATGAAAATAGTTAAGAATTATTGAAACTCCTTAATTCTTACAACCATCCTATGGATATGTACTATTATTATTATTATTAAACTCATTTTAAAGATAAGAAAACTGAGGCACAGAAATGTGAAACAATTTGTGCAATAGCATAGAGTGAGTGGGAGACCTGGGATTTGAAGTCAGAAATTCTGGCTCCAGAATCCACACCCTTCACACTGTATGCTACCACCTCTAATGGACCAAAACTGAGAATAATCTATGGTTCTCAAACTTTAGCAAGCATCAGAATCACTCATAGCATTTGTTAAAACACAGATTGCTGATACTCCCGAAGTTTCTGATTCATCAGGTCTGGAGTGAAGCTCCACAATTTGCATTTCTAACAAGTTCCCAGATGATACTGATGGTCTGGAGGCAACACCTTGAGAACCATTGGTCTAGAGACACAGTCTTGATGGTCTAGGCACATTGTATACCTCAGGATTCTTCAGCCTATGAAAGAGTGTTGGTAAATACCTGACTTGTAGTGGGGAGAGGACTGCACCTCGGGCTCCCACGTAAGCTCATCTCATGGCTTCTCTTGCATACACAGAATACCAAGATGTAGTTACTTCTTAGCATGTTTCTAAAGGACTCCCCTAGAAAAGTTATTTTGTATAGTTATGGTCATTCCTAGGGATAGTGGGTGGGGGTGGGGAGCAAGGAAAAATCACATGGACCCCCTCCCAATTACTATATATGTATGACATCAGTTACAGGAAGTCTGGAAATGGACAAGAAAAGAGCAGGGGGAGGGGAAAATAAGAACGTCATCCCTTTGCCTTCATAAGAGGAGTTAGGGAGAGTTATAGGAGAATTGTAAGCAATCAGACCCCAAGAACTATGGCTGCTTTTCTGGAATTTTTAGCAATATTATTATTTTAATGACCAAGATGGCAGTTGGGTTACACTTGCTTACAAATGCCCAAACAGTGGTGAACTTGTTTATTCATTTGCTGATGTGTAGCAATGACAGTAACACAGGAATAACGAAAATAGTAGACTGTTCTATTAGGCTCTGCTGTTTAATGTTATTGTGCTCAAACCTCTCCCTTGTTCTTTGCATTTATTCAATTTCATACAAAAAATACATTAATGTGGATTCAAGATGGCAGTGTGAGAGGTGAGATGGAGAATTCCTCCCAGAACCACAGATAGTATGAAAATGTAGTTAATTTATACAACTAACCCTAAAACAACAACAAGAAAGAAGGCTGAACCAGACTGCACACAAACCTCACAGAGCAGACCTCACAAAACAGGGTAACGTACTAAAGCCTTCATCAGGCGGAACCCAAGCCCTTCCCCCACCCCGGCTCACTGGCGGAAGAGAAACAGAGTGGGGGACGGGATGGAAGCCTGGGACTGCTGAACACCCGGCCCTGGAGCTCTGCTATGGGAGTAGAAACCTACACTGTGTGGTGCTCTGGATGTTGGGGAGCTCAGACAGGTGGAGTGCTTGAGAGACAGATTGCGGCCATTTGAGGAGGAGGGGATCCACACCTGGCCGCTCTGGAAGAAGGGAAAGGCAGGCGATCTGAAAGGCTTCCTGGCAGCAAGAGGGCTGCTGAAGGAGCGGGGTATGCCTGGAGCTTGCTGTGGGGGGGGGAGGGGAGAGCTAGACAAGGTTGTCTGGGCACGCTCTGCCCAGCTGGTTGGGAAGCTTGAGGAACTTCAGGTGCTCCATCCCCCCTGGCTGCCTACTCAGCTCCAAGGACCCCCACTGTGAAACGCAGGCTGCTGTGCCTTCCTCCTAGCCTGCCAACACCGGTTCACAAACCTGCAGTCACTGTGCTGGCATCAGGCCAGCCAGAGGGAGGCCCCGCCTACAACAGCTATAGATGCAAAGCACAGAGGCTTACACCTGCGTGCTCGGCCCACTGGCTATGACACACTGGCTCTGACACCGGAGACAGGCTCTGCAGATGGGAATCAGGAAACAGGTCTTTCCTCCCCCCAGGCACCAGCTCTGCTCCCCTATGACCCCCAACCTCACTCTAGGGGCTGAGCAGCTTCAGAGACTGGAGCTTCTGGGCACTAGTGGGTACCACACAGAAATACGAAACATCAAAAGAACATGGTTCAGACAAAAATCTCACAAACCCCAGAAAAAGGGTCAAATGAAACTGAACTCACCAATCTGCCTGAAAGAAAGTTCAAAATAAAAATCATAAACATGCTTATGGAGGTACAGAAAAATACTCAAGAACTCAGGAATGAATTTAAGTCAGAGTTTCAATCATTAAGAAATTCCATATTTGAAATGAAACATACAATGGAGGGATTTAAAAGCAGATGAGATGTAGTAGAAGAGAAGGTAAATGAAATAGAAATTAGAGAAGAGGAATACAAAGAAGCTGAGGCACAAAGAGAAAAAAGCATCTCTCAGAATGAAAGTATATTGAGAGAATTGTGGGATGAATCCAAATGGAACAATATTCATTTTATAGTGGTACCAGAAGAAGAGAGACAAAAAGGTATAGAAAGTGTCATTGAGGAGGTAATTGCTGAAAACTTCCCCAATCTGGGGAAGTAGATAGTCTCTCAAGCCATGCAGGGGCACAGATCTCCCAACACAAGAGATTCAAGGAAGACATCAAGACATATAATAAATAAAATGGCAAAGATCAAGGATAAAGACAGACTTTTAAAAGCAGCTAGAGAGAGAAAAAAGATCACATAAAAAGGAAAACCCATCAGGCTATCATCAGACTTCTCAACAGAAACCTTACAGGCCAGATGGGAGTGGCAAGATATATTTAATGCTATGAAGCAGAAGGGCCTTGAACCAAGAATACTATACCTGGCAAGGTTATCATTTAAATTTGAAGGAGGGATTAAACAATTTTCAGATAAGAAAAAGTTGAGAGAATTTACCTCCCACAAACAGTCTCTACAGTGCATTTTGGAGGGACTGCTATAGATGGAAGTGTTGCTAAGGCTAAATAGATGTCACCCAAGGGATAGACAAAGAGTACAGAATATGATTCAGAACATACAAAGAATGGAGGGAGAAGAAAAAGGAGGAAAAAAAGAACCTTTAGGTTGTGTTTGTAATAGCACACAAAGTGAGTTAAATTAGACTGCTAGATAGTAAGGGAGATTTACCCTTGAACCTTTGGTAACCATGTATCTAAAGCCTGCAATGGCAATACAAGTACATACCTATCAATAATCACCCTAAATGTAAATGGTCTGAATGCACCAATCAAAAGACATAGAGTCACTGAATGGATTAAAAAACAAGACTCATCTATATGTTGCCTACAAGAACGTCACTCCAAACCCAAAGACATAAACAGACTGAAAGTAAAGGGATGGAAAAAGATATTTCATGCAATTAACAGGGAGAAAAAAGCAGGAGTTGCAGTACTTGTATCAGGCAAAATAGACTTCAGAACAAAGAAAGTAACAAGAGACAAAGAAGGATATTACATAATGATGAAGGGGTCAATCCAACAAGAGGATATAACTGTTATAAATAACTATGCATCCAACACAGGGTCACTTAGATGTGTGAAACAAATACTAACAGAATTAAAGGGGGACATAGAATGCAATGCATTCATTTTAGGAGACTTCAACACACCACTCATTCCAATGGACAGATCAACCAGACAGAAAATAAGTAAAGAGGCAGAGGCACTGAACAACGTATTAGAAGAGATGGACCTAACAGACATCTACAAAACACTCCATCCAAAAGCAACAGGATACACATTCTTCTCAAGTGCACATGGAACATTTTAAAGAATAGATCATACACTAGGCCACAGAAAGAACCTCAGTAAATTAAAAAGATTGAAATTGTACCAACCAGCTTCTCAGAACACAAAGGTATGAAACCAGAAATAAATTACACAAAGAAAATGAAAAAGCCCACACATGGAGGCTTAATAACATGCTTCTAAATAATCAAGGGATTAATGATCAAATAAAAACAGAGATGAAGCAATATATGAAGACAAATGACAATAATGATTCAACAACACAAAATCTGTGGGACGCAGCGAAGGCCGTGCTAAGAGGGAAATATATTGCAATACAGGCCTACATCAGGAAAGAAGAACAATCCCAAATGAACAGTCTAAACTCACAATTAATGAAACTACAAAATGAAGAACAAATGAGGTCCAAAGTCAGTAAAAGGAGGGGCATAATTAAGATTAAAGCAGAAATAAATAAAATCGAGAAGAATAAAAGAATGGAAAGAATTAATGAAAGCAGAAGCTTGTTCTTTGAGAAAATAAACAAAATAGATAAACCCCTAGCCAGACTTATCAAGAAAAAAAGACTCTACACACATAAACAGAATCAGAAATGAGAAAGGAAAAATCACTACAGACACCACAGAAATACAAAGAATTATGAGAGAATACTATGAAAAATTATATGGTAACAAACTGGATAACCTAGAAGAAATGGACAACTTTCTAGAAAAATACAACCTTCCAAGGCTGACCCAGAAAGAAATAGAAAATCTAAATAGACCAATTACCAGCAAAGAAATTGAATTGGTAATCAAAACAGTACCTAAGAACAAAACACCTGAACCAGATGGTTTCACTGCTGAATTTTATCAAACATTTAGTAAAGACCTAATACCATCCTCCTTAAAGTTTTCCAAAAAGTAGAAGAGGAGGGACTACTCCCAAACTCATTCTATGAGGCCAACATCACTCTAATACCAAAACCAGGCAAAGACACTACAAAAAAAGAAAATTACAGACCAAAATCCCTGATGAACATAGATGCAAAAATACTCAACAAAATATTAGCAAACTGAATTCAAAAATACATCAAAAAGATCATCCATCATGATCAAGTGGGATTCGTCCCAGGGATGCAAGGATGGTACAACATTTGAAAATCCATCAACATCATCCACTACATCAACAAAAAGAAGGACAAAACCACATGATCATCTCCATGGCTGCTGAAAAAGCATTAGACAAAATTCAACATCCATTCATGATAAAAACTCTCAACAAAATGGGTATAGAGGGCAAGTACCTCAACATAAAAAGGCCATATATGACAAACCCACAGCCAACATTATACTTAACACAAGAAGCTGAAAGCCTTTCCTTTAAGATCGGGAACAAGACAAGGATGCCCACTCTCCCCACTTTTATTCATCATAGTACTGGAGGTCCTAGCCACAGCAATCAGACAACACAAAGAAATAAAAGGCATCCACATAGGCAAGGAAGAAGTCAAACTGTCCCTGTTTGCAGATGACATGATATTGTACATTAAAAACCCTAAAGAATCCACTCCAAGACTACTAGATCTAATATCTTAATTCAGCAAAGTTGCGGGATACAAAATTAATACACAGAAATCTGTGGCATGCCTATACACTAATGATGAACTAGCAGAAAGAGAAATCAGGAAAACAATTCCACTCACAATTGCACCAAAAAGAATAAAATACCTAGGAATAAATCCAACAAAGGAAGTGAAAGACCTATATCCTGAAAACTACACAACACTCTTAAGAGAAATTAAAGAGGACACTAACAGATGGAAACTCATCCCCTGCTCTTGGCTAGGAAAATTAATAATGTCAAAATGGCCATCCTGCCTAAAACAGTCTACAGATTCAATGCAATCCCTATGAAAATACCAACAGCATTCCTCAATGAACTAGAGCAAATAGTTCTAAAATTCATATGGAATGACAAAGACTCTGAATAGCCAAAGCAATCTAGAGAAGGGAGAATAAAGCAGGCAGAATTATGCTCCCTGACTTCAAGCTCTACTACAAAGCCACAGTAATCAAGACAATTTGGTACTGGCACAAGAACAGACCCATAGACCCGTGGAACAGAATAGAGAGTCCAGATATAAACTCAAGCATATATGGTCAATTAATATACGATAAAGGAGCAGGAGCCATGGATATACAATGGGGAAATGACAGCCTCTTCAATAGCTGGTGTTGGCAAAACTGGACAGCTACATGCAAGAAAATGAAACTGGATTATTGTCTAACCCCGTACACAAAAGTAAATTCAAAATGGATCAAAGACCGGAATGTAAGCCATGAAACCATAAAACTCTTAGAAAAAATATAGGCAAAAATCTCTTGGACATAAACATGAGCAACTTCTTCATGAGCATATCCCACTGGGCAAGGGAAACAAAAGCAAAAATGTACAAGTGGGACTATATCAAACTAAAAAGCTTCTGTACAGCAAAGGATACCATCTGTAGAACAAAAAGACATCCTACTGCATGGGAGAATATATTCATAAATGACAGATCTGATAAGGGTTGACATCCAAATTACATAAGGAGCCCATGCACCTCAACAAACAAAAAGCAAATAAGCCAATTAAAAAATGGGCAGAGATTCTGAACAGACACTTCTCCAATGAAGAAATTCAGATGGCCAATGGGCACATGAGAAGATGCTTCACATCGCTAATCATCAGAGAAATGCAAATTAAAACCACAATGAGATATCACCTCACACCAGTTAGGATGGCCAACATCCATAAGACAAACAACAACAAATGTTGGTGAGGATGTGGAGAAACGGAACCCTCCTACACTGCTGTCGGGAATGTAAATTAGTTCAACCATTGTGGAAAGCAGTGTGGAGGTTCCCAAAAAATTCAAAATAGAAATACCTTTTGACCCAGGAATTCCACTCCAAAGAGTTTACCCTTAGGATTCAGTAGCCCAGTTTGAAAAAGACATATGCCCCCCTATGTTTAGCACAGCACTATTTACAATAGTCAAGAAATGGAAGCAACCTAAGTGTCCATCAGTAGATGAGTGGATAAAGAGGAGGTGGTACATATATACAATGGAATATTATTCAGCCATAAGAAGAAAACAAATCCTACCATTTTCAGCAACATGGATGGAGCTAGAGGGTATTACACTCAGTAAAATAAGCCATGCAGAGAAAGACGATATCAAGTGATTTCACTTGTCTGTGGAGTATAAGAACAAAGAGAAAACTGAAGGAACAAAACAGCCGCAGACCTAGAGAACCCAAGAATGGACTAACAGTTACCATAGGGTAAGAGACTGGGGAGGATGGGTGGGAAGGGAGGGATAAGGGGAAAAAGGGGCATTATGATTAGCACACATAATGTAGGTGGGGGGCACAGGGAAGGCAGTATAACACAGAGAAGACAAGTGATTATTCTATAGCATCTTACTACGCTGATGGACAGTGACTGTAATGGAGTATGTGGTGGGGACTTGATAATGGGGGGAATCTAATAACCACAGTGTTGCTCATGTAATTGTATATTAATGATATGAAAAAAAAGCAATATTCCTGCCTTTATCCACCAAGAAAAGCAAGAAGCCGGTTACATTTGAATAAGAGTAGATTAAGAAAGCATTTCCTCACTCCCCCAGTCAGATTTAGTCTTCTTTCATCTCTTTTCCCTGGATAATATATACTTATCTCCATTATGTATTTATTATCATATTTAATTATAGTTGGTGGTTCCCATATCCTAGTTAGGGCTTCTTGATGACAAAAAGAATGTTGTATTTAACTTTATATTCTTAATACCTAACACAGAGAGAAGCCCATTAAAATGTTTATTGGATGAATAAACACAAGTGAAAGAAGAAACCCTAAGACAAATTTAATAATATTTTTAACTAAATGAATATGAAAGCACAACTTATCAAAATTTTTGGGACCAAGTGAAAGCAATGATTAGAGGAAAATTTGTGGTATTAAATGCATGTATTAGAAAGAAGAAAGATCTGTAATTTAAGAAAGATCATTTGAGCTTTCACCTTTGAAAACTAGAAAAAGAGCAAATTAACTCCAAAGGAAGCAGAAGACAAGAAATAAAGCAGAAATCAATGAAATGGAAAACAGGAAATCAATAGAAGTAATAAACCCAAAAGCTGCTTCTTTGAAAAGATAGATTTAAAAAGATCAATAAGCCTCTCTCCATGCTAACTAAGAAGTAAAAGGAGATGACTCAAATTACTAATGGAAAATGGGACATCACTACAGACCCTATGGACTTACTAGCTAAAGGATAAGAAAGGAATACTACAAACAACTCTATGTCCAAAAATGTGATAACCTCAATGATACGAGCCAATTCCTTGAAAGAAACTATTTGCCAAAACTCACACAGAAAAGAAATAAACGATCTGAAAAGGCCCATATGTGTGAAAGAAACTGAATCAGTAATTAATAAATATTCCCAAACAGAAGGCACCAGGCCCAGATGGGTTCACTGGTCAGTGCCACCAAAGATGAAACAAAGAAATTATAACAATTTTCTACAGTCTCTTTCAGAAGATAGAAGCAGAGGCAATACATCCTAACTCATCCTGTGAGACCAGCATTACCCTAATATGAACACTGGAAAAAGACATTACAATAAAATAAAACTTCAAACAAATATAGCTCATCAACATAGATGCAAAAGTTCTCAACCAAATATTAGGAAATCAAATAAAAACTGTAAGAAAGAATTTTACACCACGATCAATTTGCATCTGTCCAGTAGGCAAAGCTTGTTCAATACTTGAAAATAATTAATGTAATCCATCACATCAACAGGCTAAAAAAGAGAAATCACATCATATTAATAGATGAAGAAAAAGCACCTAACAAAATCCAACACTCAGTAATGGTAAAAACTCTTAGTAAACTAGGAATTGAAGGGAGCCTCCTCCACTTGATAAATACTGCCTACAGAAACCTATAGTTAACCACATCCTCAATGGTGAGAAACTCAGTGCTTTTCCTCTGAGATCAGGTACAAGAAAAAATGTCCCCTTTCACCCCTTTCCAACATAATAATGAAAGTTCTAGCTAATGTATTAAGTCAATAAAAGGAAAAAAAAGGTATACAGATTTGGAAGGAAAAATAAAAGTGTCTTTGTTCTTAGACGGTGTGATTGTCTATGTAGAAAATCCAAAAGAATAGACAAAAAACCTGGATCTAATGAGCAATTATAGCAAGTTTAAGATATAAGGTTAATACACAAAAAGGAGTCATTTTGCAGTACTAGCAATTAAGTTTTAATGGTTACAAACACAATGCCATTTACATTACCACCCCAAAAAATGAAATACTTAAGTACAAATCTAACAAAATATGTTTAAGATCTATACGAGGAAACCTAAAACACTGAAGAATGAAGCCAAAGACAAACTAAATAAATGGAGAGATATTCCATGTTCATGGATAGAAAGAGTCAAATTTTCAAGTTGTAAAAGTTAACAAATTTTTTTGTTTTCTATAGTGCTGTTATCCATCGTAGCTGCACCAATTTACTTTCTCACCAACAGTGCATAATGGTTTCCTTTTCTCCACATCCTTACTAAAATTTACTATTTTTTATCTTTTTAATGATTGCACATAAAAAATCTTGTCATTACAGTTGTACAAACTCATTATTTTCTTTTTTAAAAAAATGTACACTTTCCTAGCTTTATTCACTGAAAAAGTATGAAAAAGCTACAAAGCCCAAGGACAATAAACATCTTGCTGTCAAATTGTAGTTTCCAAGTACTAAAAGGAATCAGGACTCCTTGGGGGAATGATTGATTCCAGGTCTGGGACAAAAAATTTATAAGATGTCTCTGGAATGTCTTGTGCCTGAAAGCAAGGGAGCTATCAAAGACTAATGGGTCTTCTTAAAGGGATACAGAAGCCAACATGAAGAAGATCCTGTGGATAAAGGCAAAGTTTTAGCATCAAAAATATTAGTGCATTGTGTTGAGCGAAAAACGTTGGTCACGTGGATTCTATAATGATACTTAACAAAAAAAAAAGAAAAAGGAAAAAGCCAACAAACAAAAACATCTTATTAGGTGTCATTGAAAGTAAATAGGACAACAGCTTTTTACTCTAAAAGGTGTCAATTATAAGGGAAGATTAAGCATTTCTCTTGTCTTTTATGTACAAATAGTACATTGGTGTAATCAAATAGCCCCAGGGGATGAGTGAACATTTTTCTTTATAGAAAAATTCTACAAAAAAATAGCACAGGGAATAATAGAATTAGAAATTCAGCATTTTTGACCTGAAATAAACAATAGATTTGGACAAAAATCATTAATTGATAAAACTATTTGATGAAATTTTGTTGGAAAATGTAAAATGAAGGAAGCAGACAATCATGCCCCAAACCTCTTGATCAATCTTAGCATCAATCAGTGCATGTCTCCTCATATGATGCAGTTATGAAGTACCTGTTATGACCAGTGAAGGATTCTTGCCAGAGTTGAATCCAATCAAACCTTTAAAGCTAGCCTCCATTTGGAAGAACTAGGAAGGATGAAAGAACAATCAACTGACACTACAAGGAAGTAAACAAATTCCAAATGTATCTTCTATAGGACTTGGTTTCTCTACAAGTCAATTACCTGTAAAAAAAGGAAAAAATGAAGGGAAGGGAGGAGAAAGAATTTTAGATTTGAGAGACTTTAGATAACTAAATATAATGTGTGGACCTTAGTTGGATCCCTAAAACCACATGTAAATATATTTTAAACAACTAGAGCAATATGAATATATCTAAATCTTAGATAATATCACCAAAATTTACATTTTACTTACGTGTGTAAAAACGGTATTACGGTTACATAAGAGAATGACATATTTTCAGGAGATGTGTACTCAAGTTATGTAGAGCTGAAATGACATGATGTCTGGGATTTGCTTCAAAATAATTTGCTGAAAAATAAGAAAGGGGTAGGGAGAAGAAGGAGAAAGGAGGACAACAACAGAGATGATGAAGACCAGGAGAGTGAGAAAGAAAAAAAGAGGAAATTAATCATAAGTATAATAAAATAAAATTTCCCTAAACTGAAGAAAGACTCAAGTGCTCACATTCCTCAGGAGTCAACGTATGCAGACCCAAAAATGTGTACTTGTTCGGGTGGAATTAAAAAGCTTGACTATGAATATATAATGTGTGTTATTTTTAGGCAACAAAAAATAACCAAGAACCTATGTTCCTTTCAAATAACTCCTAAACTGTTACTATATTTGACAATTGGTCATAAAGAATACATTGACTTCTTTCCTGGTTGATATTTTTAGTGGTAGTGTTCTGGAAATTAGATTTGCAAATTTATCTTAAATTGGATTCGGATAGTTTCTCCACCCTCCCCCTTCTCTTACATGTGCACCTGTGGCCTCCAGTCCAGAAACATGCTTATTCTACTGACGCTGGGCTCCTATGGTGTGATGACGTTAGAGATAAAGCAAATTCACTCACGAAAATTGAGGGTATCTTGGCTGTGTCTTCTTTCTCCTCCCCAATTTACTTGGCTATTTCTCACACTTACTCTTTTAGAATAACTTCACACCCACTTTGTCAAATTGTATAAACTATCCCACTGCCATTTTGGGAGGATTGCATTGACTTTTGTAAAGCTAATTGAGACAATTGATATGTTTACAATATTGTATCTTCTTATCTAGGAACAAGGTATATGTCTCTACTATTCTCGTCTTGTTTTATATCAGTCAATATATTTTATTGATTTTTTTCATATTTTTCTTGTACTTTTCTACTTTTCTATTGCTGTGAATGAGCTTTTTAAATAACTACATTTCCTTATTAGTTATTGGTGATGTATAGGAAGCTCTTGATTTTCATGTATTTTTCTTATATCTGGCCAGGTAGGAAAATTGTTATAATTGTTTAAAAATTGATTGGAAATAATCTGAATCTTCATGAATAGGGGAATGATTAAAATTAATCAGGGTAAATCTAGTCTATGGAATATTATGCAGCTCTCTAGAAATTGTGTGTGTGTGTGTGTGTATATATAAAACATGGTATGTGAGAGAGCCATTTTTAAGATAAAGTGATAAAAAGGAAGTAAACAAACAAACAATAAAAGGTTGCAGTACAATAATGTAGTATGGTCCAAATATGTAAAGCTACTACATGTGGATAGATGCATATGCAATGTAAATGCATATGATAAGGTCTGGAAAAGTGAAGGAGAGTTTAAAAACATTTTTACAATAACATTTTTGTGTTATTTGAATGTTTTCTAAAACATGAACTTATGTAATGATTTTATAATTTAAAACTGAAAGAAAAATATAAAAATAAGATGCTGGTAACTAGACAAGTTGATAAAGATCGACATGGAAGGAACTTCAGGGACAGTAGATACAAAGTCCATAGAAAACTCTCATGGGTCATTAATTTCTACAATATCTTCAAAGCCAGTTACATTTGGCTTAGGAAAATCTGTGGCTCTACACAACCTGTCAAGAAGTATCACCAGCATCTATTAGAGCAGAAAATGAAGATAAAGTGTAACACAACCAGTGAATTCAGTGGAGACATCTCTCCCTGATGTTTATCTACCTCATGCAATTTCCTCTATGCAAGGGCCCGGGACTAGTGGAAGACCTAAATAAATTAGTTGGCTAAATGAAGTGGATAATATTCCTTCTAGCCCTATCTCATTGCCAGCTGAGAATCAGATGAAACCCGCTGTTATCATGGGAAACTCTTCCAACCTAAATTTAGAAATGGGAGCCCTGTTGGTTTACCTGCATCAGGGGGTCAAGGTACCCTTGTTTTCTTTGAAGTAAGACCCTTCCTTGGCTTGGCACATGAGGTCTTTTGAAAGGGCCCAGACTACTTCATATCACTGTAAATGCCTAGTTATATCCCTTGCAATGAGTTAGAGTTATATCTTAAGCTGTGACATAAGTTTTGGCAGCAAAAGACCTAGACTTTTCTAACACATTAAGTGAAGGTTGATGGTGAAGACTGGACATAGTCCAGCAGTGCTTCTCAAACTTTAATACAGGAGTCACCTCAGGACACTGCTTTGGTAGGTCTGAGGTAGACCCTTGAAAAAATTTGAAGAAGTTCCTAGATTGTGTGGATGTGGCTGGTCTGGGAACCACACTTAGAGTAACAAGAGTATATAACATATGCTTGGTACTCAATAAATATTTGTTGAATGAGTCTTCTGTCCTAACCCACAGAAGTGTGAAACTTCCTGCAAAGACCTATCCTTCCTCTTTGTTCTCTGTTTAGATGGAGAGGAATTTTTACTTTCTGGAAAGCTAACTCTATCCAGCTGTGTTTTACCTACTTTCACCCCCGTCCTGATATTCTACCCACACAGGGCAGGACCCAGGGCTGTTTTTCCGTATAGCCCATATTGCTGGGGGCACCCTGATAGAGCTATTTTTTCCCAGCCCAATCTGGTATAATTAGGGGCCTCTGCCTAGTAGAGATACCCCACTGGAGCTGCAGGTCAACAGTTACAAAGCCAGGAGAGAAACTGGAGACTCCTCTTGCAGAACCAGGTTTCCCCCAGAGCCACCACCTCTTCCCTCACCTGGAGTAGTGACTTGCTCGAGCACTCACTTGGTTCCCATAGCTCAACAAACCGAAAAATAAAAATCAGGCAGCACATGGACTTCAACACAGAGGTGCCCGAAACTCAGCAAGAATTCAAAATTAATCAGAGTGCTACTTGAGAAGTGTATTGCCTACTTGGTTTTCTCTTTTACAAAAGAAAAAACAGTGTCTGCCTATTGAGCTACAGTGAAAATGCCTCATAAATTAAAATCTTAAGCCTTGTCCTTTTGGGGTGGATATTTTCCTTAGAGTAGGGTCAAAAACCAAGCCAGAAAGTGATCAAAATATGTATGTTGAAATATTCCTGTGGAATAAACTAGGCATGTTTTAGGTAGAGGACGATGTTAGTTTTATTGTATGAAACCATGTTTAATATTTTAAGAATTGTCTTGTTCAAGATCACTGGACTGTGTAGACAGAAATATTCTGTTGTCTTATGATCAGTTTAACAGCTATTCTGGCTTATTGGCTACTCAGCTGGGAACTCAGGGGGTAGAGTGTTAGCAGAAATCACTTGGGGATTCTAGCATGTGCACATTAGCAGAATACATTGAGCTGTGATTTGTAGTGCAAGTCTAGTTTTACAGGGAGCATTTTCCACCCTCCCACAGCTTTGTGGTGATGTTGGAATCTGTCTCGTTGGAGAATCAGTAGCTTAAGGAACTAATGAATATTCATTTCTTTTCCCTGGGTACAAAGTAAAATAACCAGTAATTAGTATAATATTTAATACTTCTATTCAAAATAAATAAATCTTTTGTAAAAAAAAAAGCTAATTATTATAATGTAACAAATTCTGCATATGTAACTGGAATTGGATGGGGTGTTTTGAAAATGCTTCTAAGCCCTCATTTACATGTTTTGAGATTAGCTAATGATTCCCCTGAATGCATAAAACAGAACTCTAAATTTTTACCTGCATTTATTATTCATTTTCCTATCTCCCAAATTTAGGTGATTCTCATATTTAAATTTTACATTTTTTTCAATATTGAATATATCTGTATTTTGAAGCAATGTTTTGTATTTGGATTTGCTCTTGTGTTCCCTTCTCTTGTTCCACAGACAGAGGATGCAGGTGGCTTACAGAAACCCCCAGGTGGGGGTTCTTATCTGAGTCTAGGTTTGTGTGGCGAGGGTTGGCTGCTCCAATTTTTAAAAATAGACTTTTTTGAACATGTGGGACAAGGTAGGCACGAAGCAGGGTGCTTTCACATACGTCATCACATTTTCATTCTACAGCAAGCCTGTGGGATTTGTTTTTCCACCACCATTCTCTATAGAAAAGGAAAGCAGTTCAAAGAGGCGAACTCCCTTCACATACAGTGTAGGATTCTAAATTATCCGCCTATCTGAGTCCAAATCCAGTTTACACCACTACTACAAGATTCTGAGGCTTGTTCTTCCTGATTGCTGAGGGGAGAAAGGTCTGGATGATATGTGTGTATGCAAGTGAGAATTTGCCAGGGTGTCATGGGCTTGGGGGCTTGTGGGGACCAGCTTCTGCTGGGTGCAGGGACAGCCCAGAGCCTGTGGCCTGGTAGGCAAGTGCTTTCTGGGCCTGGGATAAACAAGGGAATCCGATCCACAGCTGGGAGGTTTCTCAGTGATGCTGGCTAGTGCCTGCCAGAGAGAATTCACATTCTTGCCCAAACGGAAACAATTCTGTGTCAGATGCAGTCACCGTCCATGAAGACCTAGGTAATTCACAGTGCATCTGTTCCTTCATTCTAAGGAATAATGCAAATGCTGACTTCCAGAGAGTTTATATGACTCATCAGGGGTATGGAGCAGAGCCAAGGCCTCTATTTGGTTCTTTTGAGAGATTCCCAGGACAGCTGGAGTAAAATCCAGAGTTCTGACCATGGCCTACAAGTCCCATGTGGCTGGGCTACTGCCTGCCTCTCCTGGCTCCTGGTGTGTTCCCCGTCTCCCCATGCCTAGCACCTTCCGGCGGTACTAGTCTTCCCTTTTGTTCATCCAACTCAAGAGTTAGTTCCTGACTCAAAACCTTTGCATTTGTTGTTTTTTCTGCTTGGAGTGCTCTTCCCTGCCATTTCCACATAGTTGATTCTTGAGGCCTTAGTTCAGATTCCTGCTCCACACAAAGCCTTCCCTGACCATCTCTCTAAAGAAGTCTCTCCCCATGGTCCCTAGGAGCTCCCCAGGAACTCATTATCGTGTGATCCTGTTCATTTGACTTCAGAGAACTTTTCCTTTCTGAAATGACCTTTATCTTTTTTATTGACTGTTTTGTTTATTACTCTGGCATAATGAGCACATGATAAATATATGTTTAGCAAATGGATGAATAAACCAATGAATGAATGCAAGTTAGACTCATAGACATGGAGTAGTGACTGGTGGTTACCATGGGGGAGGGTTTAGAATGGGTGGGTGAAATAGGTGAAAGGAATAAAGAGGCACAAAATCTCAATCATAATGTACATTCGTCATGGGGTTGAAAGTACAGAAAGTATAGAGTCAGTAGTTCTGTAACATCTTTCTATGTTGATAGATAGTAACTACAGTAGTTGGGGTGAGCATTTAATAACGTAGATAAGGGTTAAATCACTATGTTGTAGACTTGAAGCCAATATAATATTGTATATCAACTGTGCTTCGGTTTTTAAAAAAAGAAAAAGACTTACAGAATTATAAATTCTAGGCTTTGAAGGCATTTGCTAGTTAATCTGTCCCAACTTTATTGCCAGTGGTCTGTATTTGATCATTTCCAGGGAAAGAAAGCTCATTTCTGTACTGCTTAGTCTCTCCAGTTGTTTATATTGAGAGGCACTGTGGGACTATGATCAAGTCAAACTCACCTGAATTCAAATCCAGACCTGTTACAAACTAGCTGTGCACCTTGGTTAAATCAGTTAACTGCTGTATTCTGAATTCTCATCTGAAAGGGGGATGATAATACCTACCTGGACAAACCCTTGTGAGAAAGAAATGAAGCATGTGTACAAAGTGACATGCATGTTTATATACATATGGTATACAAGAGGTTAGCCTGTCAAGGGGGTCAAATAAATGTTAATTTTCTTCTTTTTCTGTTTCTCTGCCAGTGTGTCCTGCATTGTGTATCTCACACATACTGATTCACATTTCATCCTACCCATGAGGTAAGTACTCTGTGTCAGGCCTCCTCTTTCACAGATGAGGAAACTGAAGCTAGAAGCTGGTGCCGTGAAGTGACTTTCCCCGAGTTCCCCTTCTAAGAAATGGTCCAGGCGTGATGCGGTCAAGTTCTCCTTCCACCGCACCCAAGCGCCCTCTCTCCACTGCCACCAGTACCAAGCAGCAGACGGGTTGATGAAATGGAAGGAAACAAATCTGTTGACCAACCTAACTCTCAGAATGGCAGAGGGCATCTGCTTCACCCCAGGGCAGCACAGCCTGCTAGAGCATGAGCGCGTGTGCCGAGGAGATGAGCAAACGTGTGCACAGGAGGGTGTATCACCCCTCCTGCTAGGCCTCCAGCATCCCCGCCTTAAGAGCACCACAGCCCCACCATCTGTTAATTTTGGCTTTGGCTCTGAAAGAATGGTTATTATTATCACTTGTCACTATGACTGCATGGCCAGGAACTCAAGCAGACTGCTAGATAGAGCACGGTGGTGCCCCAGCTGTAGTTGCTGGGTATCGTGAACTAATAGGAATGGCCATTTGGGAGGCAGCAGGACAATGAAGAGCATGGATTTAGAGTTGGACTTGAGTTCCAACTCATATTGCATCATGTGTCAATTATGTGACTTTGGGCAAGTTATTTTCTGGATTTTTTATTTGCTCCTTTTGTATAGTAGGAATAATTCCATCTACCTCACAAGGCTTATTGGGAGAATGAAATATACCCAGCATATATCAACTTGTGATATTTGATAGTAACTAGAGCCAGCCCCTTTTTCTGCAGATAGCATCATCCTCTGGGTAAAAAGCTGACAGAAGTGGTTGAAACGATCGAAGGGATCCTACCAGAACCCACTGTAACAGGGCCAACGTGTGGAGGTTCTCCTTGCTTCCAACTTGTATTTTGTTTTCTGAGTGTGGCATGTGGATTCTGGGGGAATTAGTTTACTTCTGAACACTTTGATAGGGTGGAAATAATATGAGTAATAAATTATTCTCTCTTCCCCAAGATCTTCCTGGTCATTATTCTCTAATCTAATTAGAGTACCAGATGCAATCTTCCATCTTCATCGAGATACCCCTGGTAAACTGGAGAAAATGCTTACTGCAAAGGAAGGATGGATGTTCCCTGGAGAAGCAGAGATTCAAACTTACAAATTTGAGTGGACATTCAAAATCAGATGTGAGAGCTTTTTTCTTCTCAAATATGCAGGTCTAGGTACTTAATTTCCTCTTAATAGCCAATCAAATGTCTGCTAGAATTTTTTCTAAGGTTTTTAGAGCATATTCTTGCTTATGTGGTTTTCTTCCTTGGATGGGGCCAGAAAACACCCAAACCTCTTAGGTTCCCTCTCGCCATATCCCTCAAAAATTCCAGGGCCTAGAATCTAGGCTATAAGGGTTATTTGTTGTGATTCATGTAATCTTTGGCTTTCTGGGACATTTGTGTGGCTAATACATCCAGATGATGTGGCAGTCAAAATATCTACCAAATGGACTCAGTTATTGCTAGGAGAAAATACACAGAAAAAGTTTATGACTATTGAACCTTCCAAAGGAAAGCAGTAAAACCCAATGGTCTGTATGCTTTTCTCCATGGGAGTTGCAATCAGGTGGTGTGATTTGAGGACAACCCCCACCACCACCACCACAGAGACTACCTAGTTCAAAATCTTTCTCATCTAGCCCTAATATATTCATTCAAATTCCTTTATTTGAACCTTCCTTCCTCTATTGCTTCAGTGAATGGCTGTAGTTTGGTGAGTGTAGGGGTCCTAACTATCTTGCCCACCATTGTTTCTCTAGCACTTAGGGAATATAGAAGGAGCTCAACAAAGTTTTGCTAATAAATGAATGGATGGACATCTACTGAGTACCTTTTATATCCCCAGTTTTAAACTTGAAACTGTGTTTCTCAGAGAGTTAAAACTGTTTCCCAAACTCAGCTACTAACATACTTCCCTCCTAATGTTTGGCAGGCCTATGAACCACTTTTACTTCTGTTTATTTGGCATTTTCCTTTAAATTGGCTTTTCTTCAGAGTGAGGGCTGGTGCTCAATGGAGCAGGTGGCCTGCACATCCCAGAGAATATGTCTCCATTCCTAATTATAAAGAATTAACTGTTAAAAATTAAGTGTTTCCAGTTCTTGTGGGAATTCCCTTTGCTAAAGAAAAGAACAAATGTGGTAGGCATAGATTCTGAGGTTCCAGAAAAGGGCTAGTAAAGTATTTCATTTATTCATTCACTGATTCACTTATGCATTCATTCATTCAATAAATACTTAACTCTGTTCTAACCCCAGATGAGAGTATTTCCAGAAAAAAACATAGTTCTTCCTCTCATAATTGCGTAGGACAGACGATTATGCAAACAATCACACATATAATTATTTGATTAGAGCAGGGTTAGATGCTACAATGAAAAACACAAAGCAATGGTTAGTGCACAACAGGGGACCAACTAATCTGAGGAATCAGCAGGGCATTCTTGCCAAAGTGACGTTTAAGCTAAGGCCTAAAAACATTGGTAGAAGTTAAGCAAATACATAAAAGGGCACTGAAAATCTACCTTCCAAATTTTTGTGAGTCTAGGTACCACCCTCTTTTTATTGCTTCCTCTGTTTCTCGCCAACCATCTAGATCTTGACCTTCTGATGGGTTTATCTTCTCACTCCCTCGCCAGGTGGTGGAGCACATTGGCTGCCACTGCCTTAAAAAGGAATCTGGAAGTGCAGCTTGAGAAAAGATCACAGAACCCAGAGAATTCCACACAGCAAAGCACTAATGAGAATATGTCTCCATTCCTAATGATAAAGAATTAACTTAAAAATTTAGTGTTTCCAGTTCTTGTGGGAATTCCCTTTGCTAAAGAAAAGAACAAATGTGGTAGGCATAGATTCAGAGTTTATAAATGTAGGAAGGTTAGAGTGTGAGATCTATAATATGGCAGACATTTAGTGTGACATATAAATACCACTACTGAGCATGTTAGGCCCCTGAGTCCTAATGGGGTTTTCCTTGACAGGCCAGCTAAGAAAAGGTGCCATTAGCAGGCATCAGGGAAAACGAGAGCTATGCTGCTTATGTAGGTCAGCCTCTCTCTGCTTATGATCCCCAGAATCACTTTATTTTTCTTCAGTTGATTCTATTTTTTTTTTCAAAATAAGGAATACATATATATGTATTCTAGACCAAAATAGCAAATACAGATTGGTAAAAGAAAGTGAAACAAAAATTAGCAGTTATTTCACTACCCAGGAAATATTAATAGCTGGGAGCAATTTGTGGCATATCCATATATAATTAACTTGAGGCCATATTCGGATCACACTGTTGGTTATCAGTCTTTTACAACTGTTTCTTTTTTCTAACTTTCCACAATGAGTTACTTTGAGAATAAATCTTAGGCCTTCTATGGAGCCAAGTCTCCTAAAAAATCACTTGAGAAGATTACCCATCCTAATAATCCACAATTCACAATCCCTCTCAGGAGAGTTTGTTAACCTTAGGGATTAATGACAGGCCCCTATTGCAATGCGGTGCAAGTATTGCAATTACGTGCAAGGCGTGGGGATGGCTGGGGCTGGGAAGCGTGTTTGCTGCACAGAGAAGGCTTTTCCCCTTGGTTTCACTTCACTTTTCAAAAGCAGAGATATAGCCTTACCCTCAAGCAGAAAAGTGACTTCAAACGTAGTTGATAGGGGCTCAGTATGTGGGAGGGCAGCAAGACCAAAAAACTCCTACTCTGCAAATTTCTAGATTAGTAAAGATGAATTTGAACTTTTCTTAGTGACACTGTGACTATATGCCGGAGTCAAGCATGGAGCTGAACGCTGTGAGCTGCGGTGGGATCATTTCTCCTGTTTCATGCTCATCTTCACACCACCACCACAGTGTAAATGTGTTCAGATTAGATGGCTGTGCTTTCCTGTTCCCCCCCAAATGCCTTCAAACTCAACATCCCCACCTCGTGTGTACCCTACTCTCCAACCTTCTGGGACCATGATGCTCTAACCTTCCAGACACGGACCATCAGAGGGGAGAGTTGGCTGTGGACAGGAGTGGGCAGCTTCTAAGGACTCATTGCTGGTGAAGGATGAGTTTGTTATGGAAATGATGCAGTTAGTACTACCTGTTGGGAAGGAGGTGATTGCTACATTGTTCTCACAGTGCTCACACCCGCTGATTAAAGCAGAAAAGGAATGCAACGTTGATCAGCCAATCCAGTGTGACATACTAGGTAGGGGGAGAACAGAGTAATGGCCCTGCCAGTGCCTACCTAGGGTTGAACTTGACTTGAGGTCCTTAATGGGATTAAAACAAAAAAGATTTATATTGGGATTTATGTGCTGCATCCATTATAATCCTCGTCTAAAACTTCTGTTGAAACTTCACCTTCTAAGCAACTTCTGAAAGGGAGTCATGATTGTCTGGTCTCTCCAAGACAAAAACAATTAAAAGCAGTCCATGCACAAAATACATTTGTTTGCCTAGCTATAACTATGGAACCTAATGTCACTTGGGCACTTACTCTGCTGGGCATTATCTTATTTAGTAATAAGATAATTATTATCTTATGAAATAGTTGGTGTAGTTTGCTCAGCATTTCAGAAGAGGAAACTGAGCCAAGGAAAATGTTCCCCCAGGTCTGGTTTGACTCTGAAGCTTATACTCTTTACACTGAGCTTTGCTTACCATCCCAAATTCCTTTGTTTCCCACTTACCACATTCCTGCAGGAGCTGACTGTCTCTTATGACATGAGAGAGATGAACTTGGGACTCTGAAGTGCTTCTTAGCAAACTGGAGAAGCTTTGTGGAGCACCCTGCTAATGGCCCTGCTCTCGGGGGCTCATTTTTCTGGGCTCCTAATGCCGGGACAGAATGAGAGATTTCACTTAGACAATCAACTTGGAGTGGAAACAATGCGTAAAAAGTTGCGGTGCTCAGAGATGATAAAAAACATGATTTAATAGAAGTTGCAGTTTCGCTTTCACTTGAGGTTGAGGCATCTTCAAGAAGAGGAAAAAACATTAGGTTCATCCTGTTCCGGCTCTGCCGTCTGGCTTAGGTTGAGCTCTTGACTTCTTGAAGACTTGATTTCTTCATATACTGAATAGAAGGACTGAGCTAGCTGATCCGCAGTGAGTCTCGGCTCTGAGTGTGAGACAGGTCTGTCTCTGCTGTGGCTGGGAAGTTCTAGAAAGAGGGCAGCCTTGCTTGTCTTCCATCTTTCCCTTTGCCCCTAACTCCTTGTATTAGGAAACGACTCCTCTTTTGAGAGTAGGGTACAGACAAAGAAACTTGTCCTTTAGTCTAAAATGAAGCCTCGCTCGCTCAATAGCTATAGAAGTTAGGGAATATTAAAAAAGACCCTAAAACCCAAAAACCAAAACAGAGGGCATGCCCAGTGTATGCTTAGTACCACTTTCCTGAAAACATCTATTGCTCTTAATCCTCTGATTTTCCCACTTTTGATAAAGACAGTGCTATAGAAAAAGCTTTCTCTGTTATAAGAAAAAGAACTGAGCAGGTGCACTATGAAAACTACATCGAGCACATTGGTGAGCTGGACTGGCCACAGGCCATCCATTTGCTTTCTGGGCTCTGGGGGTTGTGCATCCTAGATCAATAATTCATTGCAATGTCAGCATTATTTACAATCACTAAGATGTGGAAGCAACCTAAATGTCATCCCTTGGTCGATGAACACTTAAAGAAGAGGTGGTGTATATATTCAATGGAATACTACTCAGCCATAAGGAAGAATGAAACTGTGCCATTTTTGACAACATGGATGGACCTAGAGGGTATTATGCAAAGTGAAATAAGTCAGAGAAAGACAAATGCCATATGATTTCACTTATATGTGGAATCTAAAAAAAAAAAACGAATCAGAAATAGACTCAAACACAGGAAACAGACTGGTGGTTGCCATGGGGAGAGGGATAGGAGATGAATAAAATAGGTAAAGGGAATAAAGAGCTACAAAAACTTCCAATTACAAAATAAATTAGTCATGGGTTGAAAGAGCATAGAGAATATAGTCAATAATGTAGTATCTTTCCATGTTGACAGACAGTAACTGCACTTATTGTGGTGAGCATTTAGTAATGTATGTCATTGTTGAATAACTATGATCACTGTGTTGTATGCCTGAAACCAGTACAATATTATATATCCAGTATTTCAATTTTTAAAAAGATAGAAAAAAATAAGATCTTGAGAGAACTATTGTATTATTTTTATGCTAATCATTTCTAGTAACCCAGAAGTTTCCTTGTGGTTTAACTGAGGCCTTCTCAAAAGTACCTACATTTATTCTCAAATACTTGTACAAAAAGAGAGGAAGTGGAGAAGTGGAGACTGGCAAAGGCCTTTCATGAGGAATTTACAGGATTTTGGAAGTCTATCAGTTTCTGAAGCAGACATGCCTTCTTAGTGTACTACCTGGCATATATTGGGTGCTCAAAAAATACTTGTAGAGTGAGAGGATAGGTAGATATTTAATAGACGAGATAAGGCTGAGTCCTCTGTTGATGACAAGTAAAACAGTTGGAGGCAAAACCGAGACTAAACCTCAGGTCTGCCAGTTCCAAACACAGTGCTCATTCCACAGTCTTCCTCCTGTTTTGTTTTCCCTATGTATAATTTAGTTCCTTAAACTTACGCAGTATAAACCAACAGCCTCCTAGATGCTTTCCTATGCTCAAATGTGTGATCTCTTCTTATAGTTTGGGTGTTGGGGGGCAGCTCCGGCACTAAGCTGAAGGATGTGATTGTGATGCTTCCCCTTCTGAGGTAACCTTGGAGATGTATGCACAGGGTCGACAAGGTAGGAAGGAAAGAAGAGCTCCTTCTCTCTAGCGCATAACCCACCAAGCTGTCAAAGAGCTGAATTCCTGAGGTCAGCCAAGTGCTAAGCAGAAGCCCAGTTGCTAGCCCTCTCTTGTGGTACCCTCTAAGAACTGCTATGCAAATGTGTTGCAGAACACTTCAGCTGAGGGCCACATGCTCCTCAGATTTACCATCAGCAGAAAACTAAAGGCCGCTCTGAAACTTGTCCTTGGCATCCTCCTCTCTCGATGTTTCATGACGGAATATCATGAGAAGTAATGTTGCCTGCACACTGTTTGAGAAATGCATTCTGGGTACTTTTGGACCCCCCTGAATGGTTTCTAAGCTATTCGTTCAATACAATGTACTGTATGTGACTTGAATGTTAAAGAATACAGTTATTTTTACTAAGAATTAAGTCAACCTTAGTGGTAAGGTTTTTAAAAAATAGCTGTTGGAGAAAGTTTTCTTTTATATAACTCATATCCGAATTAAGTGAAATTGCTCAGTTCAGTAGGAGCACTGAGAAATTAAAGAATTCCAGGCTTTAGCTACCTGAGTCTCTATTTACTTTTCTGTCTTATCTGTCTGTCCATCTGTGTGTCTTCCTTCCTGATTATTATGAACATTTTTAAACAAAAGAAACAATAGCCTAGTAAAACCCATGCACCCATTTCCTAGATTTAATAGTTATCAACATGCTTCACCAAGTTCCTTATGCTGGAGTATTTTAAAGAAAATTACTTATCATGACTTTTACCCTCAAAAATTTTAGTATGTGTTTCTAAAAAATAAGAACAGACCACTTCCTCTGTAACCACACCACCATTATCCCCTGACAGAATCATCTGAGAAGCCTCAATGTCATCTAGAAGCCAGTCTCTGCTGAGTGTCTCGGTTGTCCTCAAAATGTGTTTTAGAGCTGGTTTATGCCAGGATCCAAAGAGGAATCACACACTCTATTGGGTTGTTACTTTTCATGCAACTTTTTAAACCTAGGGCTAAATTATACAGGAAAAAGCCAAAATAGAGAGTTACGAACCAAGCACCAAGTTAGGAATTGATCAAATTTTAGTCCTAGCTCTGCCCCCAACCAGCGGCTTCCCACTGGGCATAGCACTTAGCCCTCTGGGTCTCCTCGGTCTCATCTATAGAATCCATTCACTTACTATTCATGCTTTCACTTAACAAATATGTATTGACTATGGCTGGGTTCTTGCATTGGGGGCTGTTCTAGAAAGGAAGTCAGCTTCCAGAAAGTGACAGAATTCCATAACTCTAATTCTTGTGGATTATCTATGCTAGGATCCATCTCTTTGTTTCCTCTCCATTTTCATGACATTGATATATTGAGGATACATGACCAGTTATCCTGTAGGATATATCACAATTCTTGAACTGTTTGATTTTTTTTTCCTCTTGTAATGTCATTTATCTTGTTTTTCTACCTCCTGTATTTTCTGTAACTTGAAAGTAGTATCTAAAGGCTTGACTAGATTTGGGAGCAATGTATTTGATGAGAATATTTTGTAGGTAGTGCTGTATACTTTATATTGTATCTCATCAAGAGGTGTGTAATGTCTGGCTGTCCTACTTTGTATCACTAACACTTACTTGTCTTAGGTTCGTGTCACACAGCACGATACTCCACATGGTTTCCCCTGTGGATCCTGTGGGGGCTGGGATGGCAGTACTTTGACCCCAGGTGAATATAATTCCCTATTAACCTTTCTCTTGTTCAAAGTTGATTCTTGCTTGAATCTTTGTTCCTTTACAAGTTACAAAATGGCAATTTTTCCAATTTTATCATTTCTTCTACATTTATTTCGTAGTATTCATCCCTAAAGTAGACTTTACCTCATCAAGTGGGTCTTAATGGATATTTATCAATTCTCAGAGTAAGGAGTTGATGTAATGGTTAAGTGCAATGACAACAAATGAGGAGTTGTTTGCTTGCCTTTTCTTTTTTGAGTACAATTATAGATTCATGAATTTTTAGACCCTCAGTATGCTTCAATCCATTATAGTCAGTTATTCATTTCAGTGCTTAAGTTGGCCCAATATTGTGGGTGTCCCTTCAAGTGGGGTCAATATTTGAGGGTAAAAAATGATGGAGAGGTATCTTCAGCAGAAAACACATCTAAGAACTCGCCTGTGTCTGGTATTGGGCTAGATGCTGGGCAAAGAGGACCGACCACATTAACAGACTCATGTTCTTCCATGATAATAATAGACAAGTCCTGAGTGAATAATCAAGAGCAGACTGCTGAGTGAGCAGGTTTACCTCTGAATGTGCCCTCCTTCAGGAGGCAGATAGGTCAAACTGAGTCAGCTGTGGGCCCCTGAGAATGCAGTCAGATAGCTGGGTCAGCAGATAGTAGGCAGTGACTCAAATCTACAAAAAAGTAAATCAGAACTGAGATGAGGGGTGGGTTTCAGTTTTTCTGTGTTTGGTCTGTCTCAGCTGTTCTCCTAGCTGCAGTTACAAAGGCCAAATCAAAATGATCTTGGCATATGAGCCATAGTAGTTGGGGTGGGTGGGGTGGAGGTGAAGGGGAATTGAGAAAAACAGATGCTGCAGAGAGGATGCTGTGTTCTTCCCTCTGTACTTATCAGCTGCGCGGCTAAAGCAAGGCAGTTAGCGATCTTTGGTGCGCAGAGCACCAGCTCCCCATCCAGAAGCCGGGCACGAGGCCTGCTCTGCTGAGTCTTGTGATGACCAGTGGCCATACAGCAGACACGGACACATATCACTAACTGGAAGACTCATTGTTGTTGGGTGCGGATCACTATGAGGATCCTGGCCAGTTGTCCTGCAGGACGTATCACAATTCTAGAACTGTCAGATGTTTTTCCCTTGTAGTATCATTTATCTTGTTTTTTTACCCCTTGTATGTTCTAAAACCTGCAAGTAGGAGCAAAAACTTGGTTAAGTTTTGGTGAAATGTTTTTGACAAGAATACTCTGGAGGCCTGATTACCTCTCAACTGAAAACCATAACAGCAGGTGCCATTTATTCAGTGCTTCATTTATGCAACCCTTTCAACTGCCTCTTTGATGTAGGTGCTGTCATTATTCCCGTTTCACAGATGAGGAAACTGAGGCACAGAAAAGTGAAGTCACTTGCTCCAAATCACACAGGCAATAAATGACAGGCAGAGTATTTGAACCTGAGTTCTCAAAGTCGGAGCTCCTAATGACTCTGCTGTGCATGAACACTCTTTGGAGAAATCTGGAATGTCGGCATCACTTGATTTCCGTAACACAGATAGTGGATTTTTAATTTGGGCTTCCATGGAGAAGAACATTGGAGGTGGTGCCTCAGCCAAAAGATGATATGGGGAAGTTGGGGTTCCTATGGCCAGGATCCTCACTGAATTTCAACCAACTGATAATGTAACTGGCCTGTTGGCTGGGCTGCCGCTGCCACACCTTTAGACAATAAGCTATTACTGCGCTGTATAGAGAGCGCAGCCCAGTGCTCTGGGCGGAGGCAGAGACGCTAGTGCTCCATCTGCCTCCGAAGAACAAGCCAGGTAATAAACCCTTTTCACCCCAAAGAACATTTTGCTGTCAATTACTTTGGTCACAATGAATCCGTAGCGAACTTACCTGGGGCTGAAACTCATTGGCAAGACAGGTGACTAAAATAAATTTTTCCACCCGAGAGAGGGGCTGTTTGTATCTTTTTATTTTTTTTGGTCTAGTTACTTTTTGAGTGGGTACCTGGAGGGACTTGATTACGTACCTGCCTAGAAAAGCAAAGCTGATACTTTCTGTCATTTGCTGTAATTCTGCAAACCCAAATATGTACATGGCAGGCAGCTTGGTCTGCCCATCACAGAGAAGAGCATCTCATTTGGGGCAGTATAGTCCAGTGGTTACATGCACAGACGCTCCACACAAGGTCTGGGGTTGAATGGGGCTCTGTAGCTTGTATTTTACACTAGGAGAACTTGTCTAGGATAGTGTTAAGTGTGTAAACTTGAGAGCGAGGCTGCCTGTATTTGAAAACCACACACACAAAGCTTGGTGCATGGTAACCACTCAGTAAAGGCCAGCTATTGTTACTGGGATGAATGGCTTTCTTAGCTCAAAAGTGGGCTATGAAGAGAATTTTTGGGCTCTTCTCTGGAGATTAAGACAAGAAACACTAGGCCAGAGATTCTAAGCGAGGGTTCTAATACCGCCTGCTGGGTGCAACCGAGTTCAGGGGGATGCTGGGGATTCATAACAATGATGAGGAATTCCCCTCCCTCAGCCCCACACACGTGTTACACCTGTGCCCTGGGACAAACTGGTGTTAATCCCCACTGCCCCTGCCAAACAGCCAGTGTCTTTGAAGCACCACTTCTTACGGATCCTTCCTGCTGTGCGGCTCAATGACTTGAAAAGGGCTTTGAGTCCCACTGACCTGGCTTAAATCCTGGATTCCCTACAGAGCTGCTGTGTGACTTTGGGCAGCTCACCCAGCTTTCCTGAGCTTCATCTCTCCACCTGTAGAAGAGAGACAACACCTGCCTTATGGATCATTATGAGCGTTTAGGATTCATGATACATAAAACATGTGTCTGGACCTCCGGAGGCTCCCTGTTTTGACTGTAACCACCTTCCCAGACCATTGGGAACATCGGAAGGGTGCCTGGGAACAAGGGACCTGCTGTTTTTAACAGGCTGAGTTGAGATCTTAAAATAGTGAATTTTTCAATCAGCTAAATAGTTCCCTAACTCAACACCCTTAACAGGAATGTTAGATGGGAGAACTGCTAGTTACTGAAGCAGATGATTCCAGTAAAGACATAATTTATTCTTAAAGAGTATGTTTATCCTTCTAATCTTAAAATATGTAAGGTTGGGTTTTTTAAAGAAAATGCTCAATCTGGAGTAGTCAAATTCATGGAGGCACAAAGTACAAAGTGGTTGTCAGGGGCTGGGGGGAAAGGGGGCATGGGGAGTTATTGTTTACTGGGGAGAGAGTTTCAGTGTTGCAAGATGAGATGTGGATGGATGGTGATGATGGTTGCATGACAATGTGAATGTACTTAATGTCACCGAACTGGACTACAGAGAGTGAAAATGTTAACTTTTATGTTATGTGTATTTTGCCACAATTTTTAAAAGTAACAAAATTAATTAAATACTCAGAACATGAGTGAGTGCAATCTTACTTCCCTTTAGCCTCTGAGTTGACAGGGAGACTAGGTGGAAGCACATCTGGCACCGTGTTCTAGATTCTAAAAGCAAGAGTCACAGTTGCTTTTCAAAAGCAGGCATCCCTGTGTGTGGTCCTCAGCCTCCGGCTCTGGCCAGTCTGGGGCATTCATTCCTGGGATCTGGACACTTTTGTTTCATTTCTAACCCTGAGCCCCTTGAAAGGATGGAACCTATTTGTTGAAGACTGTGCTAAAATCATGTTGGGAGAATTTTCAGGGAAATAGCTCCATAAATTGTGTCTAGGTGCAAAACTAACAGGCTCATGAAAGATTTGTATTTTGAAAACAAAACCCCTGTGGGATTCTCTCAGCAGAAAATGAAAAGGTCTTCTTAACATTCAGTTGAACTATTAGAGCCATTTTTGCTGTTGCAAGCACTAATGCAGGTAGGGACACTGCCACAGCCCCAGATTGCAGTGCAGCAAATTAGCAAGGTTTTAACTTGGCTGCAAACATCAAGCAGGCTGCTTGTCATTATGCAAAAAGGACGGGGGTGGGAGGGGGACCGGCACCTAGCGGAAAGCACATTATAATTGTTTAAGCAGGCCCCACAAGTCATGCATTTCAATTATTTGTTCAAAGCAGCCTGCAATTAGGAGTTGCAAACAAGGCTTTTGAATGCAAAGTCAGACAATTAAAATGTTTCATGAGTGCATTAGAGAAAGAAGTTCTGAATTAGCACTTTGAATACACAAGACCTCTTTTTCTAATCTCTAGTTCCTTTCACTCTTTGGGGAAAAAAGAGAGAGTGAAAGGGGAAAGAGGCTTGGGCTGTGGTGGAGGTGATTTTGGTGTTTACTTATTTATACCAGATGCCTGACTAATCCAGGGAAGATTGAACCATCCTAATCGGCCCTTCGTACATTTCAATGTCTCTTGTTACTTGCCAGATCCTTGTCGGGAGCATAATGGCCCAGGTGCCAAAACCCCTCTCCTAGGGGGGTCGTAAATCACTTTAAGGATCTCTTCTCCCTCTTCCCTCACCACTCCTTACTCTGTCCTTTGAAGACGCGGGTCTATTTGAACCAGTGATTTGTGACTTTCCAGTGTTTAGGGCACACCCCCAAGCTGGTTGCATTGATGCACAGAATGGGAGGGCACCGGACAGGGTTGGATCAAGGAGGAGAGAGTCTGTGTGTTCTGGGGCTGCTGGTGAACAGAAGCTGGCGGCTCTGCAGATGCATGAAAAATATACTAACCTGCCTTACTTCTTTGAAGGAAGACCAGCTGGTGAATGCCTCCCCCTCCCCCACTCGTATCCCCACCCACACAATCCCTTCCCCAACTCACTGATATGTAAATTTCAAAATTTATGATTTATTGTACTTCAGAACACCTTAATTTTTTTTTTTCTTATTAGAAAGCACACTTTTAGGAGAGAGGGTATATCCGACATGGGGGAAAAACTCAAAAGTTCCTTTTTCAACCTTTTTTTCCCTTTAAAATATTTGTGCAAGGAATCAACCATTAGTACAAAATAAGAAATTAGAACCCAAAGCACTTTATATTATTCAGTGTGTGAGATTAACCAGGAGAATCCAGATTATCTAAGATGAAAATTGCCAGTGTATCAGTTAAATGTGGGCCGTGTACGTGTGCATGCCTGATTTGGAATCTAGGGAGCAGTAGCTTCAATTGACAGGTTCCTGACTGGAGCTGATTGAAGAAACATCATTTAAATAATCCTCTTTATCCTCCTTTATAGAGAAAAGACCTTTTAAAAAAGTTATATAGTTTGGGTAGGGGGAAATTCATTTTAAAAAAACACTTTCTACATGGACATTTTTGAATATTACGAATGCAATTTGTTTTAGGTTATTTTGCCTCCAAGCAATCACTGAGGATTCAGAACACTGTTAAAATACCAGGGATCTGACAGGCTGGATGAGGCTTTACATGATCAATACATCCTTTTCCGTTGGAAAATTGTATGCTTTTCTGTGGGAAATATTTCTATTATGTAGGTATGTAAAAATAAGTTGTTTTTTAAAATTGGGCCATGCCTAATTTTAGATGCTGATGTGGTAAGAGTCAAAATCATGTCATTTTAATGCTTGAGTTCTGTAGATACAACCAAATAATCACCGCCTTTTTTTAGTTGGCACAGTTTTTTATCTCTTTCTCACTTCATTTTTTTGTTGTTGTTATAGCTCTGACATTTTAAATAAGTTTTTGAAATGCCCGAAGTGATAAACTGAATCATCTTAGATTGGATTTTTGCCAAATTGTTTTTGAAAGTAGTAAGTGCCATTCAAAAAAAAACCCAGACTTTTATTTTAAAATCAGAATAGGTACAGATTCCTTACAGTAGGCTTGTCTCAGGTGATTTACAATAGAAAGAGGTGGGGGAGCCAGCTTTGGGGAAGCCCTGCATAAAGTGACACTTGGGCGCAACACGATTCTCATCCCAAAAAGTCCTTAACAACATCTGCCCGCATGGGAAACTTGAATCTGAAGGTGAAACCCCATGAAATAAATGAGAACCAGGTCATGCGTTAAACTACTAGAAAATGACAATCAATTATACCAGATTTGATCATTTCTATACTGTGTCACCACATTTGGGCCTGTTCATTTATTTACTCATTTGATTTATGAGTGTTAGCTCTACAGCTATAGTTCTGTTTTTTCTCTAAAGAGGTGATTCGACCTATAAGTTGTACCAACACAGCCAGACAAACTCAGAAAAACCTGAAAACCAGCTTTCAGAACTTGTATATTTGTCTCAGGGAGAGAAAACAAAAGAGAAATACCCTGCCTCCCCTAAAATGTTTCCCTCTCAGGCTACTGTCACAATAGTATGTCTCCTGAGGATAAGTAAAAGAGGAAAAGCGGCTACCGCTATAAATAAGAAAGAGAGAAAAGACCCTCCAAGCCCTATTCTTCTAGCACTTGGTTGAACCTTGGTTCTGATGGCTGAGTTGAAGAAGGCTAAGGAGAAGCAACTCTGCTATGTCTACATTACTTCAATTTACACTGAGCATTTCATTCCAGTCCATTTCACGATCAAGAAGTAGTGGGAATCTTGCCACTAAAATGCCACCATCTCTGGAACCCAGGGCTGGAAGCCAACCAGCCCTTTGGATATCTCAGTAGGAGGCAGAGAGAAGTTTCTGCTGAAGGACACCAGTACAAATGCCTTTTATGCAAGGAGACATGGGAATACTTCAAATTATCTACCTTCAAAAGCCAAGTGTTTTGAGTTGCTACCCAAGACTGGATTCCTGAGTCTGTGAAATGCAAAAACAAAGGTGTTCAGGGCTGGGTAACAGGACGAAGGCTTTTCCCAGCTGTAGAATTCAAGTATGATGAAAGGGAGATGCGACAGAATATAAAACAAATTGTGCACTGGAGAGTGGAAAATACAGATTTGAAAGTTAAGTGTCTGGAACAAGAGAGATATGAGTCACTGGAATTTACAAGTTACTATAGGAAACAAAGATAAAGAGATCACGAGAGGAGTAGTAACACGTAGCAAAATGGCATTTTGTTAACTGCAAAACTAGATGATGGCAGAAACTGTTCATCAACTCAGGAAAGGGGTAGTAATTACGGAAGACAACAGCAGATAATAACATTTACGGAGAGACCTACAGGGACAAAATTGGGTGTTTGGCAATTATGTCAAATGGTAGCACAGATTTTTCTTCCCCTTCAAAATGGTAAATCAGAGGAAATTAGGTCTGGAGGGTGTTGAGTTTCTCTCATAGGTGAGACAATGAAGCCTGGTTTGCTAGAGGGTAATGGTGTTCCAGCCAGGAAAACTGCTTTTCTCTGTACCAAACAGCATGTTTCTCATATGTTAAGGTGGAAAACACATCTGGGTTTTTTAACTTTTGTGTGTGGATCTAAAATGTAATACATGTGAGGAAAAGTACATAAATGTCTAAATAACCACTACTCATGGCAAGAAAGATAACGTTGCCAGCCCTTCGATGTATCCTTCCCAAACACACATCCATCCTTCCCACAGAGGTACTATGTTATTTTAATGTAAAAATCCTCTTGCTTTACCTTGTAATTTTATTACCTATGTATACTACCTAAAAAGTATAGTTCAGGTTTATTTAATTTGGAACTGTATATATTTATGTGGATATAAATAGAAATGAAACCATTTCCTAAGTCTCTCTTGGGTCTGCATTCTTTTGTCCAACATTATTTTTTGTTAGATACACTTACATTTTTGTGTGTAGGTGTAGTTTTTTTTCACTCCATTGCCAGATCACATCCCATCGTATGAATGGGTCATAATTTACCCATTCTATTGTTTAAGGACAGTTTGGTTTGTGGCAGAGATTAATAGCAAATAGCAAGAAAACCCCTGATTTCTCTTGGTACCGCTTCTTTCTGGAAACATCTAGACTACATTTCCCAGGTTCCCTTTCAGTGAGGTACGGACCTGGGTTCTGGCCTGGCCCATAAGAACTTCCCATGTATGGTCCTCCATGATGCGTGCTCTCCATCTAGACTGGAGTTGACCTCGGAGTGGCTGTGGAAGCGCAAGGTAGAGAAACGCTGGGTTCCTGACTCATCATTAAGATGAGAGCTTCCAGGAAAGACCCTGATTCGGAGCATCACACTGGGCTATTATGGGAGTCAGAAGTAAACTTTCGTTGTATCAAGCCCCTGAGATTTCATAGGTTACTGTAACAGCAGCCAGCTTCACCTTAACTTATACAGAGTTGTTTCCACTTTTGTCAATCATGAGCGATGCTGCTATGAACAGTCTGGAACACATATCTTTCTATATACATAGTGTGCATTTCTGCAGGGTATATACTTGGGAGTGGAGATGCTGAATCAAAGCCTCTGCATGTTTATGAGGGAGTATCAATCTACTTCCATGGTTGACCAATTTACTCTCTGTCAGCAGTGTCTGAGAGTTCCTGTACTCCACATTCTTGCCAATACTTGATATGACCAGAATTTTTACCTCCTGCCAAACTCAAGGGAATGTAGTAGTTTCTCACTATAGTATAAAATGTGCTTTTCTTTAATAACTGAGATTACCCATATTTTCATGTGTCTATTGGCCATTTGGATTTCCTCTTTTATGAGGTCCCTAAGTTTTTGTCAAATTTTTTCTTGGGTTGTCTTTACCCTGTGGTATGTAGGATTTCCTTATTTATTATAGTCACTAGGTCTTCATTAATTTTATTCATTGCAGTTATCTTTATCTATTTATGGAAAAGATGGTCTTTTCAGTATTTTTATGCCATCTTTGGTAAATGTAGTTGTAATGTAGTGGAATTTATGATCTTTTCCTTTATGGTTAAATGTATTTTTTTAAGTGTCTTGATTAAGAAATCCTTCTTTACCCTGACATCATAAATATATTCTCTTCTCTTATAAAATCCTTATAGCTTATCTTCAGCAACTGGTGTTGCAAAACTGGACAGCTACATGTAAGAGAATGAAACTGGATTATTGTCTAACTCCATACACAACAATAAACTCAAAATGGATCAAATACCTGAATGTAAGTCATGAAACCATAAAACTCTTAGAAAAAAACATAGGCAAAAATCTCTTGAATATAAACATGAACAACTTTTTCCTGAACACATCTCCTCAGGCAAGGAAAGCAAAATGAAAAATGAACAAGTGGGACTACATCAAACTAAAAAGCTTTTGTACAGCAAAGGACACCATCAGCAGAACAAAAATGCGTCCTACAGTATGGGAAAATATATTTGTAAACAACTTATCTGGTAAGGGGTTAACATCCAAAATATATAAAGAGCTCACATGCCTCAACACGCAAAAAACAAATAATCCGATTAAAAAATGGGTGTAGGATCTGAACAGACACTTCTCCAAAGAAGAAATGCAGATGGCCAACAGGCACATGAAAAGATGTTCCACATCACTAGTCATCAGGGAAATGCAAATTAAAACCATAATGAGCTATCACCTCATACCAGTTAGGATGGCCAGTATCCAAAAGACAAGAAACAACAAATGCTGGCGAGGATGCAGAGAAAGGGGAACCCTCCTACACTGTTGGTGGGAATGTAAACTAGATCAACCATTGTGGAAAGCAATATGGAGGTTCCTCAAAAAACTCAAAATAGAAATACAATTTGTCCCAGGAATTCCACTCCTAGGAATTTACCCGAAGAAAACAAGGTCCCTGATTCAAAAAGACATATGCACCCCTATGTTTATCACAACAGTATGTACAATAGCCAAGATATGCAAGCAACCGAAGTGTCCACCAATAGATGAATGGATAAAGAAGAGGTGGTACATATACACAATAGAATATTATTCAGCCATAAAAAGAAAACAAATCCTCCCATTTGCAACAACATGGGTAGGGCTAGAGGGTATTATGCTCAGTGAAATAAGCCAGGCAGAGAAAGACAAGTACCAAATGACTTCACTAATTTGTGCAGTATAAAAACAAAGCAAAACTGAAGGAGCAAAATAGCAGCAGACTCACAGACTTGGAGAAAGGACTAGTGGTTACCAAAAGGGAGAGGTTGGGGAGAGTGAGTGGGGAGTGAGGGAGAAGGGGATTAAGAGTGACTATACTTTGCAGTTACAATATAGGTAGGTCACGAGGAAGGCAGTATAGCACAGAGAAGACAAGTAATGACTCTATAGCATCTTACTACGCTGATGGACAGTGACTGTAATGCTGGAGTGGCGGGGGGACTTGATAATATGGGTGAGTGTTGAAACCACAACATTGTTCATGTGAAACCTTCATAAGATTGTGTATCAATAATACTATAAAAAATCCTTATAGCTTTGCCTTTTACTTTTATTTTTTTTGATATCATTAATGTACAATTACTTGAACAACATCATAGTTACTAGACTTCCCCCATTATCAAATCCCCCCCATATACCCCATTATAGTCACTGTCCATCAGTCTAGAAAGATGCTATAGAATCATTACGTGTCTTGTCTGTATATACTGCCTTTCCTGTGCCCCCCCCTACATTGTGTGTGCTAATCATAATGCCCCATTTCCCCCTTATCCCTCCCTTCCCACCCATCCTCCCCAGTCCCTTTCCCTTTGGTAACTGTTAGTCCATTCTTGGGTTCTGTGATTCTGCTGCTGTTTTGTTCCTTCAGTTTTTTCTTTGTTCTTATACTCCACAGATAACTGAAATCATTTGATACTTGTCTTTCTCCGTCTGGCTTATTTCACTGAGCATAATACCCTCTACCTCTATCCATGTTGTTGCAAATGGTAGGATTTGTTTTCTTTTAATGGCTGAATAATATTCCATTGTGTATATGTACCACATCTTCTTTATCCATTCATCTACTGATGGACATTTAGGTTGCTTCCATTACTTCGCTATTGTAAATAGTGCTGTGATAAACATAGGAGTTCATATGTCTTTTTCAAACTGGGCTGCTGCAGTCTTAGGGCAAATTCCTAGAAGTGAAACTCCTGGGTCAAATTGTATTTCTATTTTGAGTTTTTTGAGGAATCTCCATACTGCTTTCCACAATGGTTGAACTAGTTTACTTTCCCATCAGCAGTGTAGGAGGGTTCCCCTTTCTCCACATCCTCACCAACATTTGTTGTTGTTTGTCTTTTGGATGTTGACCATTCTAACTGGTGTGAGGTGATATCTCATTTGTGGTTTTAATTTCTCTGATGATGAGCGATGTGGAGCATCTCTTCATGTGCCTGTTGGCCATATGAATTTCTTCTTTGGAGAACTGTCTGTTCAGCTCCTCAGACCATTTTTTACTTGGCTTATTTGCTTTTTATTTGTTGAGGTGTGTGGGCTCTTTATAAAATTTGGATGTCAACCCCTAATAAATATGTGATTTATTAATATATTCTCCCATACAGTAGGATGTCTTTTTGTTCTATTGATGGTATCCTTTGCTGTACAGAAGCTTTTTAGTTTGATATAGTTCCACTTGTTCATTTTTGCTTTTGTTTCCCTTGCCCGGGGAGATGTGTTCATAAAGAAGTTGCTCATGTTTATGTCCAAGAGATTTTTGCCTATATTTTTTTCTAAGACTTTTATGGTTTCATGACTTACATTCAGGTCTTTGATCCATTTTGAGTTTACTTTTGTGTACAGGGATAGACAATAATCCAGTTTCATTCTCTTGCATGTAGCTGTCCAGTTTTGCCAACACCAGCTATTGAAGAGGCTGTTATTTCCCCATTGTATGTCCATGGCTCCTTTATCATATATTCATTGACCTTATATGCTTGAGTTTATATCTGGACTCTCTATTCTGTTCCACTGGCCTATGGGTCTGTTCTTTTGCCAGTACCAAATTGTCTTGATTACTATGGCTTCGTAGTAGAGCTTGAAGTCAGGGAGCGTAATTCCACCTGCTTTATTCTTCCTTCTCAGGATTGCTTTGACTATTCGGGGTCTTTTGTCATTCCATATGAATTTTAGAAGTATTTGCTCTAGTTCATTGAAGAATGCTGTTGGTATTTTCATAGGGATAGCATTGAATCTGTAGATTGCTTTAGGCAGGATGACCATTTTGATAATATTAATTCTTCCTAGCCAAGAACATGGGATGAATTTCCATTTATTAGTGTCCTCTTTAATTTCTGTTAAGAGTGTCCCATAGTTTTCAGGGTAAAGGTCTTTCACTTCCTTGGTTAGGTTTATTCCTAGACATTTTATTCTTTTTGAGCAATTGTGAATGGAATTCTTTTCCTGATTTCTCTTTCTGCTAGTTCATCATTAGTGTATAGGAATGCGACAGATTTCTGTGTATTAATTTTGTATCCTGCAGCTTTCCTGAATTCAGATATTAGATCTAGTAGTTTTGGAGTGGATTCTTAAGGGTTTCTTATGTACAATATCAGGTAGTCTACAAACAGGGACAGTTTAACTTCTTCCTTGCCTATGTGGATGACTTTTATTTCTTTGTGTTGTGTGATTGCTGTGCCTAGGACCTCCAGAACTATGTTGAATAAAAGTGGAGAGAGTGGGCATCCTTGTCTTATTCCTGATCTTAAAGGAAAAGCTTTCAGCTTCTCGCTTTTAAGTATAATGTTGGCTGTGGGTTTTTCATATATGGTCTTTATTATGTTGAGATACTTGCCCTCTATTCCCATTTTGTTGAGAGTTTTTATCATGAATGGATGTTGAATTTTGTCAAATGCTTTTTCAGCATCTATGGAGATGATCATGTGGTTTTTGTCCTTCTTTTTGTTGATGTGGTGGATGATGTTGATGGATTTTCGAATGTTGTACCATCCTTGCATCCCTGGGATGAATCCCACTTGATGATGATGGATGATCTTTTTGATATATTTTTGAATTCATTTTGCTAATATTATGTTGAGTATTTTTGCATCTATGTTCATCAGGGATATTGGTCTGTAATTTTCTTTCTTTGTGGTGTCCTTGCCTGGTTTTGGTATTAGAGTGATGCTGGCCTCATAGAATGAGTTTGGGAGTATTCCCTCCTCTTCTACTTTTTGAAAAACTTTAAGGAGGATGGGTATTAGGTCTTCACTAAATGTTTCATAAAATTCAGCAGTGAAACCACCTGGTCCAGGGATTTTGTTCATAGGTAGTTTTTTTATTACCAGTTCAATTTCTTTGCTGGTAATTGGTCTATTCACATTTTCTGTTTCTTTCTGGGTCAGCCTTGGAAAGTTTTATTTTTCTAGAAAGTTGTCCATTTCTTCTAGGTTATCCAATTTGTTACCATATAATTTTTCATGTTCTTCTCTCATAATTCTTTGTATTTCTGTGGTGTCTGTAGTGATTTTTCCTTTCTCATTTCTGATTCTGTTTATGTGTGTAGACTCTCTTTTTTTTCTTGATAAGTCTAGCTAGGGGTTCATCTATTTTGTTTATTTTCTTGAAAAACCAGTTTCTCTTTTCATTACTTCTTTCTATTGTTTTATTCTTTTCAATTTTATTTATTTCTGCTTTAATCTTTATTATGTCCCTCCTTCTACTGACGTTGGGCCTCATTTGTTCTTCCTTTTCTAGTTTCATTAATTGTGAGTTTAGACTGTTCATTTGGGATTGTTCTTCTTTCCTGATGTAGGCCTGTATTGCAGTATATTTCCCTCTTACTACGTCCTTTGCTGCGTCCCACAGATTTTGTGTTGTTGAATCATTGTTGTCATTTGTCTCCATATATTGCTTCATCTCTGTTTTTATTTGGTTATTGATCCATTGATTATTTAGGAGCATCTTATTAAGCCTCCATGTGTTTGTGTGCTTTTTTGTTTTCTTTGCATAATTTATTTCTAGTTTCATACCTTTGTGATCTGAGAAGCTGGTTGGTACGATTTCAATCTTTTTGAATTTACTGAGGTTCTTTCTGTGGCCTAGTGTATGATCTATTCTTTAAAATGTTCCATGTGCACTTGAGAAGAATGTGTATCCTGTTGCTTTTGGATGGAGTGTTTTGTAGATGTCTGTTAGGTCCATCTCTTCTAATACGTTGTTCAGTGCCTCTGTCTCTTCACTTATTTTCTGTCTGGTTGATCTGTCCTTTGGAGTGAGTGGTGTGTTGAAGTCTCATAAAATGAATGCATTGCATTCTATTTCCCCCTTTAATTCTGTTAGTATTTGCTTCACATATCTAGGTGATCCTGTGTTGGGTGCATAGATATTTATAACAGTTATATCCTCTTGTTGGACTGACCCCTTTATCATTATGTAATGTCCTTCTTTGTCTCTTGTTACTTTCTTTGTTTTGAAGTCAATTTTGTCTTATACAAGTACTACAACTCCTGCTTTTTTCTCCCTGTTAGTTGCATGAAATATCTTTTTCCATACCTTTACTTTCAGTCTGTGTATGTCTTTGGGTTTGAAGTGCGTCTCTTGTAGGCAGCATATAGACAGGTCTTGTTTTTTAATTGTCTTTTGATTGGTGCATTCAGACATTTAGGGTGATTATTGAAAGGTATGTACTTATTGTCATTAGGTTCGTGGTTACCAAAGGTTTAAGGTTAACTTCCTTACTATCTAACAGTCTAATTTAACTCACTTCATGTGCTATTACAAACACAACCTAAAGGTTCTCTCTTTTTTTTTTCCTTCGTTTTCTTCCTCCTCCATTCTTTGTATGTTATGAATCATATTCTGTACTCTTTGTCTATCCCTTGGGTGACATCTATTTAGCCTTAGCAACACTTCCATCTATAGAAGTCACTCCAAAATGCACTGTAGAAGTGGTTTGTGGGAGCTAAATTATATCAACTTTTTCTTATCTGAAAATTGTTTAATCCCTCCTTCAAATTTAAATGATAACCTTGCTGGGTATAGTATTCTTGGTTCAAGGCCTTTCTACTTCATTGCATTAAATATATCTTGCCTCTCCCTTCTGGCCTGTAAGGTTTCTGTTGAGAAGTCTGTTGATAGCCTGATGGGTTTTCCTTTATGTATGATCTTTTTTCTCTCTCTAGCTGCTTTTAAAAGTCTGTCTTTATCCTTGATCTTTGCCATTTTATTTATTATATGTCTTGATGTTGTCTTCCTTGGGTCTCTTGTGTTGGGAGATCTGTGCCCCTCCATGACTTGAGAGACTGTCTTCTTCTCCAGATTGGGGAAGTTTTCAGCAATTACCTTCTCAATGACACTTTCTATACCTTTTTGTCTCTCTTCTTCTGGTACCCCTATGATACGAATATTGTTCCATTTGGATTCATCACACAATTCTCTCAATATTCTTTCATTCTGAGAGATTCTTTTTTCTCTTTGTGCCTCAGCTTCTTTGTATTCTTCTTCTCTAATTTCTCTTCCATTTACTGTCTCTTCTACTACATCTCATCTGCTTTTAAATCCCTCCATTGTATGTTTCATTTCAGATATGGAATTCTTAGTGATTGAATCTCAGACTTAATTTCGTTCCTGAGTTCTTGAATATTTTTCTGTACCTCCATAAGCATGTTTATGATTTTTATTTTGAACTCTCTTTCAGGCAGACTGGTGAGTTCAGTTCCATTTGACCCTTTTTCTGGGGTTTGTGAGATTTTCGTCTGAACCATGTTCTTTTGACATTTCATATTTCTGTGTGGTGCCCACTAGTGCCCAGAAGCTCCAGTCTCTGAAGCTGCTCAGCTCATAGAGTGAGGTTGGGGGTCATAGGGGAGCAGAGCTGGTGCCTGGGGTGAGGAAAGATCTGTTTCCTGATTCCCATCTGGGGTGCCTGTCTCCGGTGTTAGAGCCAGTGGGCTGAGCACACAGGTGTAAGCCTCTGTGTTCAGCATCTCTAGCTGTTGTAGGCGGAGCCTCCCTCTGGCTGGCCTGATGCCAGCACAGTGACTGCAGGTTTGTGAACCAGTGTTGGCAGGCTAGGAGGAAGGCGCGGCAGCCTGCGTGTTACAGTGCAGGGCCTTGGAGCTGAGCAGGCTGCCAGGGGGATGGGGCACCTGAAGCTCCTCAAAGCTCCCAACCAGCTGGGCAGAGCATGCCCAGACAACCTTGTTCAGCTCTCCCCTTCCCTGCACAGCAAGCTCTCTCCAAACCCTGCTCCTTCAGCAGCCCTCTCACTGCTAGGAAGCCTCTCAGACTGCCCACCTTTCCCTTCTTCCAGAGAAGCTGGGTGTGGATCCCCTCCTCCACAAATAGCTGCAATCTGTCTCTCAAGCACTCCGCCTGTCTGAGCTCCCCAACGTCCAGAGCACCACACAGTGTAGGTTTCTGCTCCCAAAGCAGAGCTCCAGGGCTGGGTGTTCAGCAGTCCCAGGCTTCCACCCCCTCTCCCGCTCTGTTTCTCTTCTGCCAGTAAGCCAGAGTCAGGGAAGGGCCTGGGTCCCGCCTGATTAAGGCTTTAGTACATTACCCTGTTTTGTGAGGTCTGCTCTGTCTTTGAGGTCTGTGTGCAGTCTGGTTCAGCCTTCTTTCTTGTTGTTTTAGGGTTAATTGTATCAATTAACTACATTTTCAAACTACCTGTGGTTTTGGGAGGAATTCTCCGTCTCACCTCTCACATTGCCATCTTGAATTCTCAAAATTGATTCCCTGGCTTCAGCCACACAGTTCTCCCTCTTAGAGGCAATGATTGTTATTTGTTTTGAAAGGAAACCTATCTCCCTAACCCACTCAGGCTTCACTCAATTCAACGTAGTCATGAGTCTGCTGATACGTAAGCTTTTCCAGAAAGCTGGATAGAGCCCTAGACTGAGACTTGCTAAGGCTGTGCTCTGGTCCTGGCCTTGAGAGAACAGCTTTTTTTTTACATTTAATTGTTAAATCCATCCATATTTACTATTTGCAGGTTGTATGAAATAGGGATCCAATTTCAGTTCTTCCCATATGGGTACCAGATTGTTCCACTATTATTTGTTGAAAAATTTGTCCTTTTCCCACTGTTTTGCTTTGCTGCTCCTTTTGTTTTTTGTGTGCATATATGTCAGGATCTATTTGGGGGCTTTCTTATTTGTTCCAATGGTCTATTTGTTTCCCTGTACATTAATTCAACAAATATCTTGATCAGCATAGCTTTCATGGTGTCTGTAAAGCAGAACTTCCCAAGAATTCTTTTTCCAAAGTGTCTCGGATTTTTGAAACCCTTCACATTTCTATGTGAATTTTATTATCATCTTGAATTATTGCAAAATAACCTGTTGAGATTTGAACTGGGATACCATTAAATCTGTAAATACATTTAGAGAGTATTGACAACATTATTGAGTTCTCCAACTTGTGAATATGGCATAGTCCTCCAAATATTTAAATCTTCATGAATGTTTCTCAGTTTATTTTTGTATATTGATTTTTGTATCTAGAAATTTCCCAAATGCATGTTAATTCTAATAATTTATCTGTAGATTAAGAAAAATTTCTACTTACACATCATATTATCCATGGATAACTAAATTTGTTTCTTCCTTTCCTGTCCTTATAATTTTTCTTTTTCTTGCTGTATTGTCTAAGACCTCCAGTACAAGGTTTAATGGAAGTGGTCATAGCAAGCATCCTCATCTAGTTCTCAGTCTCAAAGGGAAAACTCTTAATATATTGCTATTAAATATAATATTTGCTCTAGGATTTTTACAGATATCCCTTATCAGATTAAGTAATTTTCCTCCTAATTCTGGTTTGCTAAGAATTACTTTGATTATCAAATGTTAAGCTTACATACTGATATAAATCCCACTTGATTATAATGCATTATTATCCTCTTCAAATATTACTGAATTTTGCTTACAAATAATTACTTAAGGATTTTTGCATTGATGTTTATGAGTGAGATTGGTCTAATATTTACCTTTCTCATCTATGGTCCTTGTGAAGTGTTAGAATGAAAGTTATGCAAATTTCGTATGAACTGGGGATATGTCCTCTTTTTCCACTCTCTGAAGTTTGTGTAAAAGCATAACTATATCTTAATTTTGTTTAGTTAAAACTTGCTACAGAAGACAGCACAGCCTAGTGTTTTCTTTATCAGAAGATTTATTAAAGTATTGATTCAGTTTTGCAATTATTCAGGTTTTCTATTTCTTCTTGGGTCATTCAGACTTTTCCAGGGATGTGTTTATGTAATAAAAATCACCAAATATATAGACAGGAAATGGTTCATAATATCCTCCTTCTCTGTTAATTAATTGAAGAATATATAGTGATATCCCACTCTTCATTCTTCATATTCCTTATTTGTGCCCTTTCTTTTTCTTGATCAGTCTCAGCTATAACTTATCAATTTTATTAACCTTTCAAACAACCAACTTTGGTTTGTTGATCTTTTATATTACATATTACTTTTCTATTTCATAAATTGTCCCTTATCTTTATTCATTCCTTTCTTTGAATTTATTTTGCTATTCCCTTACATTTGTTTTTATAGCTGTTTTTTATCTAATTTAATGCCCACTTGGTAAAAGAAAATCATCTGCTATCTCAAGGGATTGAGGAGAGGTGAAATCTTACTTGGCATGAACTTACATTAAAAGTTATACAAAGAACTGTGAGCTCCAACACTGGAGATGCTCATTCAGATATCACTTATTGTATGAATAGATAAGAATAGATTCAGCTGTCATTTATTTTATGACTTAGAAAGGAATACAAAAGTTCCCCTACAGCTTAGGGGTTTGGTTTCTGATAATTGGTTTTGAAAGAAATTTTGAAATTAAGAAATTCGGGACTCAAGGGGAAAAATTTGGGAAACCAAGAGAAGAAGCAAATCTATAAAAGCTCATTAAATAGTAATGTATTTACTAAGCTAAAACAGAGACAAAATTCTCGATGAAGGCAATCTCAATGACATTTTATATACTTCAACTAGTAAAAATGAAACTGTATCATTGGTTTCCAGTGACTGTAACTTTTTCTATAGAAATTTTTTTTTCAGTTTCAGTAGAAGACTTGTAAATTCATTGTGTGTGTGTGTGTTTGTGTGTTTACAGATATGCATACTAAGCAGTCTTATTTGTTGGGTCTTTTATCTCTCAATGTCAGATACTTTGCTGTATTTATTGCTCAAGAATTATTGGGTTCACCTCCAACAATTATCTTAATTTACCACTCTACAGACATGATTGAAATTCATTTATAAGCTCTTAGTTGGTTGGTTGGTTCATTTCTCCCTCCCTCCCTCCCTCCCTCTCTCCCTTCCTTCCTTCCTTCCTTCCTTCCTTCCTTCCTTCCTTCCTTGAACACTCTATTGAGTGCCTACTCTTTACTATCCAGGTATTGTTCAAGGGACTGAGGACAAAACAGAGAAAAATTCCAGCTCTTACAGTGTAGCTTACAAATCTAGTGGGAGTAGGTAGATAAGACTAGGATAAATAAATAAAATACAAAGGTCCCATGGTGGTGAGTGCTATGGAGAAATGTAAATCAGGTAAAGGGGACAGGGAGTTCTAGGGGGTGAAAAAAAAATAGGATTGAGATAAATTTGTGATTTGGTTGGTATAATTGGGAAAGACCTCACTAGGAAGGTGATGTTCAAGGAAATGCTTAAGCAAAATGAGGGAAGATCGTGTGGATATGGGGAATCTGGTGTAGAGAACATTCCAGGTGGAGGGAAAGAGTGTAAATCCCAGGTCATGTGTCCTTGTAGACCATGGTAAGACTTTCAGTCCGAGGAAAATGGGAAAACATGGATAGGTTATAAGCAGACAAGTGACATGATATGACTTATGCTCTAAAAGTATTAATATTTTAGTAATTAATAGTGTAGCTATTGTGTTGAGAACAGACCAAAGGAGGGCGAAGATGGAAGCAGGAAGACCAGAGAGGTAGCTTGGAATAGAATTAGATTCTAGATATGTGTTTTGAAGAGAGTGAGGACAGGCTTTGTTGAAGGATCAGTTGAGGAGTGTGAAACAAAGCCTGAGGTCAAGGGTTTCTCCCCAATTGTTTGGCTTGAACAGTTAGAGGAGTAAAGTTGATATTAATAGAGATGGGAGCAATTGTAGAAAGAGTAGGTTTGGAAGAGCAGATAAGGAGCTGAGTCTTGGATATGCGAAGTAAGGGTGTAAGTCATCCAGGTGAGGCCACTAGGTATTCGAATCCATACTGAGGTGCAAGGTAGGCCGTCACTATGGATTTAGGAATTATAAGCATTTATATTTTCTGCAGCCTTATCGTAAAAGTATCTCTTCTTTCTCCATCAATGCTTTTATCTCACAATTCTCCCCAGAATCCCACTTTTTCCTTTTTTTCCAGTTATTCTAAACAAGAATGATTTTGCTCTTCTCGAAATAAAATTTTCCGATATGGTTAATTGATAAGAAATAGCAGCAATATTCACACTAAGATATGAATTTCCTAAAAACCTATATGAACCCTCCATCAAAATAGAAATAGAAATTTAAAAAGTAAGACAGAGCAAGACAAATACGGGATTATTAAGCATCTACAAATCCATTACAAGCTTAAGTCCATAACATAAAGAGTAAGAATTTAAAACTCTAAACGCTGAGGCTCATTTGGTGCCATCTCTCTAATTTCAGCTTAATATCAGTTCCTGCTAACCTAAATGTTGGTTTTCCATTTTGCTTCAAGAAGACTTTTTACATCCTCTCATGGTTGCTCATGGCTTTTGTACCAGTTTTCCTTCCCAGGGCCTCCAGCGGCCAAGGGTACCGAGTACAGCTGGGCAGCCAAAAAAAGCTTTTGGTTTCTTCTTTTTTGTTCAAGGCAAGTCTTGTTCAGAGACTGAGATTGTCTTTGCTAATAATTTATTGAACACACGTTCGCTGCAGGAATTATAATTTATAATAATAATATTTCATAAGCCGGTAATATACAGGAGAATGTCCCTTAATAAGCCATTAAAGAAATAACATACTGGAAAGCAATAATAGATTAATTACACCATTGTTCCCGGAAAATATGGGAGATGAAGGAAGTTAAGTCCGAATTCAAGTGAAGTGTTTCTTTCTGAGTTGGTTCTTGGTAGAGTCAACCCTTCCAGCTAACAGCTGGGTTACTACCGGCATAGGTCCCCTACTGCCAGGGCATGTAGCTAGGGGCGGATGGCACTGGTGTTGGCAGCAAGGAGGGCTGCTTTGAAGGAATAGCATCGCCAAGGCAAGAACAGATGTCCCTTCTCTTTCTGAAACCACTGCAGTTTAACACCACTGCCAACCAAGAGTGGCCCGGCCATGGCAGCGGGTGTCTTGAGATCTTTGAAAGCCATTTAGATCAGCAAAGAGTAGACTTGCCCAGACCAAATGCTCTTGGCAGGTCCTCACAAATTCTTGGTATTTAAAGGTAAAATATCCCTGTTGTCATAGCCACCCTTCCTTGTGTTCTTACTGATAAGTGCCCTGTGGTGCCCATCGGCAGTTGAGCTTCTTAGTGCACATTAACAACAGATGATGACAACATCCTGATACAGCTTCCACAATGTAAACAAATTCACCCTGAGATCAAATAACTTCACTTTAGTCATAAACAAGTGGATGATCTGAAATCAGAACAGACCGTTCACAACATCTCCCCACAGCTTACAGTGTAAAAAATGTTTGTCACATGTACCTCTTACTCTTACTTCTCACTAAATAAACACACCTGGGTAAAACTTCTCCTTGCCATTCCTGGTATTGGCCAAGTCAGAGAAGTCAGAAGAAAGGTCAAAATACTTTCCTTTCCCCTCATCTGCTTGATAATGCAGCACTGATAGTCTTCCAATTAGGAGACATATTTGAAATATTTCAATATATCTTTCTATTCTTCTCTCTCTAGATACTCCATTTGCCTTTCCATCTCTCTCTCTCTCTCTCTCTCCATGTATCCATCCACCCATGCATCCATCTACTTAACAATAAACCAAGGTTCTTTATAGTTTCCAAACTGCTCTTATTGTGGTCTTCTCACAGCAATGTACTGTACAAGGGAAAAAATTTCTGGATTTATACAGTCTAGGCCAAGTGATTTTAAGAACAAAATGGTTATGTATTTTACTTATCCTCTTTCTAATTTACTCTTTCCCTCTCCCTTCAGATGCCTCCAGTCCCTAGTGTCTCCAATCCTGTGCCTTTTTCCCATGTTATAATAATATGTTGTAGCCTTTTAGCCATGGCCACAGGCAGCTCCTGGGAATTTACTTTATCTCTTTGTTCCAAGTTATACCCAAACATGCCCCAAAACCCACTTCTAGGAACTTAAAAAACTGCAGTTACTAAAAAGTCTCTCATGCAATCCTCAGTAAAGAAATTGAGGAAAACTGGAATCCTCTTTTAATATTGGGAATTCCCGTTCCCTCTGACCTCAAAGTCTTTCATGGTAATTCTCTCCTTTCTTCCTTTTATCTCGTCTGTTGGTGGCAGGTGTCATTCCCCGTGCCCGATCTAGTCCCTCCCCTGTGCCTTTGAGCCCACAGACTCTTCTTAATTGCATGTTGAATCTCTCTTCTGCTAGCTCCTGTCCTCTGCTCTGTAACATGTTTAGATGTCTCCAGCTCCATCAAATACCTTCTCTATTAGCTCCTGCTAATAGCACCAGCGCTGCCACACACATTTCCTGTGACTTCTGCTTGCTCACTATCTTCTCGCTCCTTAGCCCTTAGCAGTCTGGCTTACACCCTCACTGCCCCTTTCAAGATTATCAGGACCCAATGCAGCGGACTTCTCTTAGGATTTACTACTCTCCATTCTTCATAGCATATAACACCAGATGAAGTTTGACAGGAGCTGTTGACAGTTAAGGCAGGTTAGGGAAAGCCTGCTGGTTGGCAAGGAACTTAATTTACTTTCGGCAGTCTGGTCTTCGGTCTTATACCAGAATCAGACTTTTTCTCTGTACCCAGAGATGAAAATACCATACTGGGAAATAAGTTGACACTCGCTACACTCCCAGATAGTTATGGAGAGCCAAATTATTAACACAATGGTAAGTAGAACTTCTTTCTTTCCAGAAAAGCATGATTATAGTCACAATTAGCTACCATGTCCTGGAGTGGAACAGTAAGGCTGTGAAATTAAATAGATATGGGCTTGAATCTGACTCCATCTCATTAACTAGTTAATTTTGGAGATTTGATTGACTTCTCTGGCCCTCAGTTTCTGTATCTGTAAAAATAAGTATATTACCTGTTTTGGAGGATTACTGTAAAATTTATCAACATGTCACAGTAATATCACATACAAGGGGCTTAATGCCATCATCATCATCATCACCATGAAACATTTGAACACTCAGACATGCCAAGCATGGTAGCTGACCTTGTGCTCAAGAAGTCTTCAGTGAAGTGCAGATGACAGAGATAATCAGCCCAGTGCAATGTGGGAACATGCATGGAAATAGGTCAGACCCATTATGCATGTATGCAAGAAGCACTGCTTATCTGCTTAGCATTTCCCTCTCATCTTTGCTAGAATGATTCAGGCCATCCTCTATGTCTCAGGCTAAACATCGCACTTTTCCTGACACAATTTGCTGCCAGGTGCTCCTGTACTTACTGTTTCCTAGTATAGTTTGCCTTGTGGAATATAAGAAAGAGCATAGATTTTGGGGTCAGACCTGTTAGAGGGGGAATGTCTAATTCTGATGGAGATTCTTCCCTGAAGAGCAGAACTGATGATGGTTGTCATCCCTGAGGATGTACAAGGATGAGATACCTCGCAGTAGGATACTATGCCAACCAGTATGCTTGCACCACACAGTCACTCAGCAAATGTTGGCTTCTTTCCTTCTTGGTCCTAAATCACAGGTATGTAAAAGAAAAAAAAAGAATTTTAAGAATCTCTTAAACTCCCAAAGGCTGACCTGCAGTTGGCATGCACTCTTTCAGCCAAATTTCCACTTCCTACAACTATATTACTCAGTAAAGATCACTTATAATAATGTTTTGACCAAAGACAATATAAGAGATGGCATCAAAGACTGACTCACTAACATTTCAGACAAGTTAGAATACTAAAATAAAAATGCATGTTAGAGTTCAAATTCAATATGAAGAATTAGAATGGAAAGTGTAATTCAGTTATCTCTCAGTTACCCAGAAAACAGTTTGTCACAGTGCCTCATGATTCCCAAGCACACTGCATAGTTGAGATTAGAGGGCAAATCTGTCTTCATTTGCTTTGCTGCTGGCTTTGCTTGGTGACATCATTTTTAATGTCCTTATTACAAGAGTGCATAACTTTGCAGAAGGTAGACTTTTCCATCAGGAAGAGAAGAATAAATGTCTTTTTTAAACCTCATATCTTTAATTTATAAAGTTATGAACTGTTACTGATTGTACTATTCAGCCACCTTCCTTTTTTAATTCACAGCAGCAAAAGGGTTGACTGTATACAAACCTGTACAAGCTTAAATTCCTGTCATAAAGGTCAAATTTAACAATAGATACTGCTCAGCCATATCATTTTTGGGGTTTTTTTTACGAAACAGAAATACAGGCTATTTCATAGTGAGATTGCTAGCATTTTCACTGGAATTTCATAATAAGCATGGATTTTAAAGCATATAACTAATCATTTAGGATGTGGTGAGAATTATAATTCTGTCCCTTAGAGGAGGCATTTCAGGCAGAATTAGGCATTCCCTCTATCAAGTTAGTCTGATTCTAGTGCCTGTACTCTTTCTAATATATCACAGATTAAATCTGGTTAAACATGTTCTCTTCAAAAGTCTGCATGTGTCTGCATGCACACGTGTGTGCACCTGTGTGTGTGTGTGTGTGGCACACCAAGGTATCAAACAGTGGTTTTTATGAACAGATTAAATTCAGTAAATTTGAGGAACATGGACAGTGTTTCCCAAATATTAAATTGTTTTAAAATAAATCTAAGACTATAATTTCTGTGAAAAGACATTCTTGGTTTGAAGTGGGATAAAAACCTCATTTCTCACTCATGTTAGTACAAAACATTGCAGTTGCCATTTTATGAACTTGACATGATCCTGACATAGGACAGTAGATGTGGTTTGGTGAAAGATTCTCTAAAACTAAAGCTGGCAATTTTATTACCGCAGTTTAAGTATCAGAAATGGTGATAAAATTTGACTTCGTTGGTGATATTAAGTAGTTGAATAACTTTGAGAGTAAACAGAAAAGTCAATATATAGTATTACACCAGTACGATCTCACTTCTTATATATCACTCTTGATTACTTTCTTTATTTATTAGGATGACTTACTGCCCTGGTTGGCCTGAGACTTAACTGGTTTTAGCTCTGTGAGTTTCCCTCAGTCCCAGGCAAATAGGGGTGATTGGTCACCCTATTTGTAACCCTAGGCATAAAGTAGTCAGTACCTCTGGAAAAGCATTCAGAATATTATCCAAAATGTCTTTTTTGAAAAGGGTAGGATGACATACAATGTTTTTTTTCTTTTTTGGGGTGGGGAAGGGTAATTAAAGAATTTGTCAGTTGAACTGGGTAGTTTATATCAAAATAAATAATGTCACATTTTCCTTTCAAATCTAAATATTTGTGATTTTGAATTGGGGGCACCCCGGTATTATCTGCCTCTACAACTCTCCCTTCCTCCTCTACCTCTATTGTTTTTATGAGCTCATTTTCCCATGAAGTGTACTCTGGGATATAAACTTAACAAAGCAATTGAGATGGGCAGATTCCTGAACTGCTTTGTGGAAAGAGAAAACCAACATTGCAGGCAGTGAGTCTTTATTTCCCTACAAAACTTGTTGCGCCTCATCAAAGCTGAAACCCCCAAAAGCAACAAGCTTAAACTGGGCAATAAAGAGAACTCCTCAGTTTGTCGACAAAGTGGAAAAATCGCCTTTACTGGTGAATTCCAACTCCTCAAATTAAGACTCTTATCCCTATCCATGTTTGCTGTGTGTCCTAGCCACAACTGCCTTCTGGATTGCGGGTTACTTTGCTGTAGAGCAAATCCCTAGCAGGCTCTCTGTTCAAAGCTGCCGCTGGCTGAGAGTCTCGGAGGTTTATGGTCTGACATTGCTGGCTTGCCCTGTTCTTCCCAGCTTCTGAAGCAATGCTAGGGGCAAAAGGTGACTAGGTCACTTCTACTCCACCTGCTTCTGTTGTTGTTTCTTTTAAATCCTCTTAAACGCACTTCTAAGTGTGAACTTTGCGACCACGGCCTGGCCAAAGAACACCCTCAGAGGCAGCTGCAGCCTGTTCAAAGAGATGGGCTGAGGGTGAACATGAGACTCTCCTCATAGCTGTTCACAGGCTCTCACTAATCAGGCAACCAGGTGGTTAGTGCCACTGTTAACCGTGTGGACTTGTGAGTGTGTTCCTTTGCCCACTGACTGCAGGAGGTGGGCAGCCAGAACCACGGAAATCTAAATTTCTTCCATCCAGGGATAAGTTGGGAAGTTAGAAATTTCCCTTTGCCTCCTACTTAAAACGCTAGGCTGGGATGGACTGTAGAAATCAGCTAGCAGATACCCAGAGTTACCTGTAAGACCAGACAGCTTAGCTTGCAGCAGTGGGCTCTTGCTGCATGGCAGAATACCCCTTTGGTAGTGAAAACTGAGATGGTGTAATGGCTACAAGGAAAGACAGTGGAGCTAGTCCACCTGGGTTAAATGGCTAATCCCCCACTTTTATCTGCATGACCTTGAACTTGGCTTCTCTCTGCGTCTCAGTTTTTCCATTTGTAAAGCAGGGATATAATAGTACCTTCCTCAGAGAGTAAAAGCACTTAGAGTAGTGCTTGACATAAAGTAAGAGCTGTATAATCCTTAGCTGATAGAAATATTATTAGTCACAAACCTAGCAGCTCATCAGATAACCTGATACAGGCCTCAATTCTTAGGATAACATTCATAAGTTTGCCATTGATCACTGTTGCTGTAATGGAGTGAATGTCCGTGGCCCTCCAAAATTCATAACCCCTCACTGTGTTTGTATTAGGAGGTGGGGCCTTTAGGAGGTGATTAAGTAATGAGGGTGGAGCCCTCATGAATGAATTGGTGAATTCATTGTGGATTCATTGGTGAATGGGATTGGGGCCCTTATAAAGGGAACTCCAGAGAGCTCTTTTGCTTGCTTTCTGCCATGGGAGGGAACAGTGAGAAGCCAGTGTCCCAGAAGAGAGCCCTCACCTGAACCTTCCTGTGCTGGCACCCTGATCTCAGGTTTCCAGTCTCCAGAACTGTAAGTAATAATTTCTGTTGTTTATAAGCCACTGAGTCTTTGGTAATTTATTGTAGCAGCCTGAACAGGCTAAGTTAGTAGACAATATTCTGCTTACTATAGGCCTCATTCTAAATAAGCATTTTGCACATCCTATCTCATTTAAACTTTATAAAACCCAATGGAACTGCTGTTATCATTGTCTCCATTCTGTCTGGGAGGAAACTGAGGCTCAGCCAGGCTAAACATGATGCCCAAGTTCACTAGCTAGCAAATGAGAGGTGGGATTCACACCCAGGTGTGGTTTTAGATATGAGTTGATGCCATAATGGGTTGAGACTCTAGTGGATATTAAGGTAGGGTGTATTTATTTTGCATGTAGGACAAATGTGAATCTTTGAGGGCTGACAGTTGTAGATTGAATAATTGTTCTCCAAGAGCCTGTGAATCCCTAGAACCTGCAAATGTTACTTAATGTGATAAAAAAAAAAAGGACACTGCAGATGTGTTATGTTAAGAATCCTGAGATCAGGAGATTTCCTGAACTATCCGGGTCTGTCCTCTCTGCAATCGTATGTACCCTTAAAGAGGAAGGCAGAGGGAGATTCGCACACAAAAAGAGAAGGTGGTGTGATCGCAGAGGCAGAGATTGGAGAACGTGATGGTATGGAAGCCAAGAAGGCTGGCAGCCACCAGGAGCAGAAGGCGCAGGCACAACTTCTCTCTAGAGTCTCCTGACTGCACTACACACCCGTGTCTAGAACCCAGGACACTTATTATTATGGGAACTGGTATATGGGGAGCTGCTTGGAATGGTAAACCTGATAGCTTACTATGGCTGACCGAATAACAGCAGCAAAGCTGTAGGCCAAACATAAAAAGAGCTGTAAGAAGTCTGACATGGAAGGCAGGCCACACCATCAAAGACAGAAACTACTCCTCACTACAAAACCGGGATACAGTCCTTCCTTTTGATCCATGAATAACCCAAAATTCAGGGAGGTTAAGACACTTATAAAAGGTCACACAGCTAGTAAATGTTGGCTGTTAGATCTGAATCTTGATCTTGCTCATCCCAAGGACCCCAGGCCTAAACTCCCAGTTCAGTCTTTGTATTTGTATGTTACCCAGTGTTTCTTGACATTTGGTGTGTGTAATAATCCACCTGGACTGTTTGTTAAAGATTACAATTCGTATGTCCAGCTGCTGGGATTGATACAGCAGGTTCAGAGTGGGACCCAGGTGCCTGTGTGTGCTTTTTTTTAAAGTATCCCAAGTGATTCTCACATTAAACAGGATAGAGACCATACCCTGAAACATCTGGCCTACGTTTTATGCAGGATTTGTGCATGGGGAAGATGTCCTTTGCTTCAAGAGCCTGTTGAAACAGTGGGAGACAATAAGAAGTTTAACAGCTTTCCAGAGACAGACTTTTGAGGCTCAGGCTGGCAGACAGGCTGGAGGACTTGTGACTTCTGTTGGCATTCCAGCAAGATCCTACTAGGATCAGGAGCAGCTGACTGTCTCAGAGGAGCACTTGGTTCCTCTCTAACCCCTCCCAAATCCCATAGATCCCACTCGGATTCTACAGACAATCAGAGCAGTGGATTCAACGTTATAAGGAGGACCCAATTTTAGGGTCAGATTTTGCAAGAACAGCCAAATACTGCTGCAGTGGCCGTCAGCTTTGCCCCCTTTGCGGCCTTCCTGAAAGAGATCGTTAAAAACTTACTTATCTGTTGATCTGGCTCTCAGCTGCAGGATGCCTTATGCTACCCGGGCTCATAATGGCAGCTTTGAAGTCTAGCGCAAGTGTGAATTTATTGTTTTGTAAAGACCAGATTCCTGAACAGGTCATAAATTACCTTGTTAGACAAAGGCTTCTGGGGAAATGTAATGTGTTGAAATCCTTCAGTGGGTGATTATCCTAACACGTTTCTGGCAGAGCAAATAACTGGCACACAGACACCAAAACCCAACAGCTGCCGAACTCAAGAGAAGCTGCAGCTAGGCTACGCTTTGAAATCCTAGTTGACCTTTTTCCTAGGTGAGAAGGAGAGAGAACAGCAGTTTTCGAAAATTGGCTTCCCACTCCTGATCTTGTTTAGCAGGAGTCTGCTTTGGGAATCCAGTGAAATGTAGCTAATTGCCATTTAATGGATTTTGGTGGCACTGTTGTCCTGGATGGTAAGAGGATTCCTTTGCATTGTTGGATCATGGTCTTTTCTGGGCTCCCACCTTTCCTGTCTGTCTCGGTGACCTTCCCAGAGTTATAACTGGCACAATTAGCTCTTTGACACCAGTCACTGATTGGTCATTATCTGATGGTACTTAGGGCCTGTCCAGACCTGGTATGAAATACTAGCCTCTGTTAGGAACCTCATCGTCCTTTCTTCTCTCCTGCAGTAGAGTTTTGCTATTTTTAGCTAGATGGAGGACCTTGAATTAACTCAAAAGGCAAACTGAAGATCAGGTCACAATCTGGACTATAATCTTCCTTTTAGAGTAATATTTTAAAATGTGATTAGAAAAGTAATACATGCTCATTGTAGGAAATTTAGGTAACACAGAAAATACACAAAAGGAAAATAAAAGGTACCCAGAAGCCCATCAACCAGAAAGAGCCACTATTTCCATTTGGCTTAAAAATGCTCTTATAGCGGGCTTGTTGCTTTGTAACCTGCTTTTCCATGCAGCCATATATCACAGACATTTGCTCATATCATTGACAATTCATTTACAGTCATTTCCAATGACCACCAAGTAGAAATAATCCTCAGTTAGTCAGAAGAAAGTGCTAGTATTTCTCAAGTACTTACCTGGTTAAGAGATATGGAAGATAATTTGCCTTCCTCACTGTAGGTCAAAGGCATCATTCCTTTGTTCAATAAATATTTATCGAGCACCTATTATGTGTCAGATATTGTTAGGGATACAGCCTGAATATAAGAACCAAAAATCCCTGCCTTCATAGAATTCCATGGGAGTATAAGAGTATACTTTTTTCATTGGTTGTATACACCAAACTTCCATCAAATAAAGGCCACTGATGTTATATAAAATCCTCAGGGATTAGTGTTAATTGCCATAGAACACTGTTTTCTGTTTACACTCCATGTAGCACACGATCTGGTACACAGTAAGTGCTCAATAAATATTGGTTGAATGAATAATTTATGCGTAGGTGTGTCAAACATAAATGAAGTTGGTTTGCTTGTCAAAAGGTAGGACTTTCTGGAATTCAGGGAGGGAAATAAAAGCTAAATGACCTGGTAGCTCTTCTTTCCTTAGACATTTGTCCACATAGGAGAGGACAAATTGAATCAGAGGGACTGTCAGGAGTCCTTTCCAAGCCTGAGCTTCATACTTGTGAGTAGAATGCTATGCTCAGGTTCAAAAGACATTCATATCATGGCACTTGCAACAGGCGTGCCCTCTGGAAGGGAAGGGTCTGGGTCAGCCCTGTGCTGTTTAGACATTCTCATCGAGGGCAGAGAACTGGCCTGTTAATCTCAGCAGCAGAGGAAACAGTTCTTCGCAGTGAACTGTGGGCTTTGGGGAATGCATTCAAGTATGTGCTGTCCTAGAACAAGACATAGGCTTGATGTATGTGGTATTCAGAGACCCAGAAACTGGAAAAAAACATAGATTAGATCAAGTTCTTTTTGCCTATTTGATTTGTGTCTGATGCCTACATTTTGACAGATAATTAGCAGGTCATATAGAGTACCTGGAAGGCACTGAAATATTACAATTTATACATACTGTCTCCGGATGGTAGACTGTATATTAAGAGTCATCTGAAGTTGGATTGCCAAATCTCTGACACTTGCAAAAAAATGATCATAGAAAATGTTTGAATTTGCTTTAAGGCAGGACCTAATACGTATGCATTGTGGGAACTGAAGCAGTAAATCTGTTATTTTTGCTAAGGACTAGCCAACTCTTTGAGAGCAGAATGGAATGAGAGGGAGGGTTTGCTGAATTAGGGTGGAATAAAATATGTAAATGTCACTGAAAGAAATGTTAATGAAGCGGGGCTGGTTTCTGTAGGTGAGGGGCTTTGGCCTCTAGAAGGCATGCAGAAGAGCTGGCTAGTGGTTTGATGGTCAAGGTTTCCTTTACAGAAGAGGGGGCACTCAGTGAGGGTTCATTTCAGGTCAGTTCTATATCAGATCTCCCCTGACTATAGTGCAATGTTGGGCAGTAATAATCAATTTCTATATAGAAATGACAGCTTCCCATAGGAAGCTCATATTCTGCTGTCTTATCTGAGGACAAAATGTTGGAACCAGGTTGAATTCTATCCCTCAAGGAGGGGCCTATGTTGAGGTAACTTGGGGGTGGTAGTCGTGTGATTAAGATAGTGGCTGGGAGAAATTGTCCAGGAAACTGGAAGAGAACAGCAGGAAGAGTGGGTGCTGATAAGAGGCCTATCCTAAGCTCTGCTCAAACCTGAGTCTTCTGGCCTGTGACCCACCACAAGACGCGAGCTCACGGCCGTGGACATTCTTCAGGAGCACCCAGGGCTGCAGAATCTGTTTCTCGTGGCCCTGTGACACCTGTCTTCCAATTTCCAGTCAGCCCTCTTCCCCCACAGAAGATAAAAACCAAAACAACACTTCCCCACCCCATCCCAACCTACTTTCTTTCCTTCTCTCCTCCCAACACCCCTCACAAACTCCTTTCTAGAAACAAATCCTACCATTTGCAACAACATGGATGGAGCTAGGGGGTATTATGCTCAGTGAAATAAGCCAGGCAGAGAAAGACAAATACCAGATGATTTCCCACATTTGTGGAGTATAACAACGAAGCAAAACTGAAGGAACAAAATAGCAGCAGACTCACAGACTCTGAGAAGGAACTAGTGGTTACCAAAGGGGAGGGGTGTGGGAGGGCGGGTGGGGAGGGAGGGAGAAGGGGACTGAGGGGTATTATGATGGGTGCACATGGTGTATGTGCGGTCACGGGGAAGACAGTGTAGCTTGGAGAAGCAAATAGGGACTCTGTGGCATCTTACCACACTGATGGGCAGTGACTGCAATGGGGTACCGGTGGGGGGGACTCGATAATAAGGGTGAACGTAATAACCACATTGTTTTTCTTGTGAAACCTTCATAAGAGTGTCTATCAATGATACCTTAATAAAAATATAAATAAATCAATCAAACAACTCCTTTCTAGTTTGCCACACCCTTAGCTGGCGCAGACAGAGCTGCCTCGCTTTTCTCATGCAAAGAGGATGTCTTTGGCCGCTGCCTAAGTACCCATTTCATGCCAACACTGGGAGAACTTCATTTTTTCTCTGCCTCAGTTTACAGATCTTGCTCCTAAATTCTAGCAAGAGGAGTTTTGAGAGTCTATAGGAAAAATATGGCTTCCCAAAGAGGTGAGGTTATTAACCAGTAGGGTCAGGGGCCCAATTCGTTAGTAATTTTGGACTCCAGCATCATAAACAGCCTATTTTTCTCAGGTTCTGAGTGAATTGCTCCTGTCTGTATGTTCTTACACTTGAAAGTTAATTTTGCATTTTTCCAGTTTCTTGGTGTGGTTCATACCCCCTCGTCTGACGGGCCCTTCATCTCGCTTGCTCTCCCCGGGGCCACTGGGTGTCAGTGAGGAGAGTGTAACGAAGCCTCCTCTCTTGACAACGCAAGTCCCTGTGGGTGTCTCGCAGGTAAAGAGGAGGTCATGGAAGCGGCAGCAGCATCGTTCCGTCAGTGTTTCCTTGTGAAGGTGTGGAAGGCCTGGCTCCCCAGCCTGCCTTTGCTTGACAAATGACGGAGATAATGAAAGTGAAGGTGCAGAGCGGAACGGCCAGGAGTCTGGGCACGTCCCTCATCACCACCTGTTTGGTGAGCTTGTGTTTACTGCCCGCCTTTGAAGGGCTGGCAGGCTGTGTGGCCTGGGCCTGTGAATACCCAAATCCTGGAGCAAAGTGAGGTTGGAAGATAGATGAAGGGAATGCTTTCAAACAATATTGCTTTCTCTAATTAGCGCAGACAGAAAGCCCCCTGAGGAGCTTCAGGTGACCTCAGCCTTGTGAGGCTCAGGTATTTCTCAGAACCGGCAGGGGCTGGAAACCTTTTCACTTTGCACAGACCAGTCTGGGAATCTTGAAAGAATCCGTTTTCTTTCGACCCATGATGCTTCTGGGTGTGCATGTGGCGGTTTGGGGGTGGGGTGGGAGATTCTCTGAGTGTTCCTTCTCGTTGTTCTTTTGGTTCTGATATATTCCATGCCCAGAAAAGTCTGCATGGTTTGAGGCTCTACCAGGAGACCGCAGGCTGCCCTGTGCTCTGCCTCTTCTCACCATGCCCTGCAGGTTTATGCTCCTCCATCCGCACCTTTGCATACCATGGAGGAGAAGCCGTAGTGATGCTTACCATGGGCCAGCGAACGTATTATGCCCAGGGCTTTGGAAGACAGAAATTAGCACAGTACTACAGCAGAGGGAACTGACAGTTCACAGAGACTAGGAGCGTCCCAAGGCTCCACAGCATGTACCTCACAGAGCCAGGATTTGCACCCAGTCCTGTCCGGCTCTTCGCTATCGCACTGTCCTGCCTCCCTTGAGGAGAGGGCGATCGATATGGAATGTGGAGGTACAAAGCAATCTCCTGGTGAAGTCAGCTTTCCGTACAAGATAGAAGCACAGGGGCCAAACAACACAGATGTCACAGTGGCACTTTGAAAATCAGCCCTGGCGGGTGGGCAGGGCAGTACGAAGTTGAGCCAGGTGTGTCCGATCCTACTGGGACTAAACTCCTGCCTGACCACACTGGCTCAGGAAAATCACCTGACCTTTTTGAGCTGATTTCCTCATCTGGGAAATGGAACAAATAATACCTGCCCTCCTCACTTTACGAAATGGTTTTGAAGGAGCTTTGTGGACTGAAGAATAAGTTATGAACCTCAGGGCCTCCTGGATGAGACGTTTTCAGAAAAGAGCTATGACAACAGGGGTATTTTAGGCATATTTATTTTCACATGATAGGTCCCTGATGTGTTTTTTGATGTCTTAAATCTTCAGAGTCTTGCCTTCAAAATCAGTCTAGTGAGATCCTTGGCTTCTTTATATCTGAGTTATAACAAACAGATGAACGCCAACCCTCTGCACTTGTTAGGAAACGTAACTTTCTTGGAAGTCTTAGCTTGGTGGGTATTCTGGCTCAAATGCTTCCCAGTCTGTTTAGATAAAAAAAAATTTAGCATGACCTTCTTTTGTGTTGTTTATTGGCCAATATATTTCATGCCTCATTTGCCCTCACATTCACATTTTTATTCATCACATTATTTGCTCTGTGTGTGTGTGTGTATGTGCTCGTGCACTCACTACACAGTCACAGAAAACCTTGCACTTAAGCGCTAGCCAGATGATAGGCTATTTATTTTTTATTTTGCCAAGCTACGTGATTTTAAAACCAAAAGCACCAAGGAAAAATAATTCCGAATTTTGCCTCTATTGAGTGGCCTCTGACAAGTCTAAGATGGCGAGGGTCAGTTTCTACTCCATGCAAACCTTTTAATTACATGCAGCCTGAATTGGAGCGTCTGTCTCTGACCTGAAGCCTCCGGTCCATTATCATGCACTCTGATGGGTGCCATCCACCAGTGCCCATCCTTCATGTGAGTCCATAATTCTGTCATGCCCTCCTGGCAGGCAATGGGGCTGGGGCCAGGCTGGTTTCCTTGCAATTAATGAACAGCAAGAGTCCATAATTATGAAATTCCTAAGGAGGACTTCCATTTTAGCAAGTGGAAAGTTTACTTCTCTCGCTGCTGTTTCCAATTCCCATACCTACAGTCACGTCTCACCAGGGTTTTTTTTTTTATCATTTTTATTGGGACTCGTTTTCATGGATTTTATTTTTAAAGTGCCATAAACTTTTACAAATGTTAACGTCAACAGTAGATTGCTGAGTTAATCACACTCCTCTTGTTTTATTATTCCTTTATTCCCCACTCTGATTCCCTTGCGAGCCTTAACAGGTAACCATGTCAGTGTGTTTGTACTGCGTATGCTGTGTGCATGTGCACGTAATTGGCCATGAGCTTTCTTATGTGATTTTCCTCTACACCAACTCTCAAGGAGCTTTCTATTCGCCTGGACATGTTTTTGCTCTGTGACAAGTGAATCACATGTGTATATATATAAGTCTGCATTTTCACCTGGAAATGTGGCCAGAGTTTTTAGAAATTCTGTCTCGGTGTGTCTTTCTTTTGCTTACATCTCCTGGGATCACCTGCCTGATAGACTCTTAAGCTTTGGAAGGTATTTCCGAGGACCATCCATTCGTTGTGGTAGAGGGGATCAATACTGAGATGTGATGGAACTGAGATGCTTGGGAGACCTGAGTGACTGTAGATGAGACACCTTGGTCTGACACTAGGTCAGTCACTAGCGTGAGCCATTTATATAAACTACTCAAAGCCTCAGTTTTTGAAATTTGTAAAATGGACTTGGCACCTGCATTATAGGGATGAGTTGCAGTTAGATGAAAGACTGTATCGATAAGCACCAAGCTCCATGCCTGGCATGTACAAGGTGTCCAATAGGTGTCCGCGGAATGGGAACATCTTTCTTTGGAGTGATTTGAGGTTTCCTGCTGAATTCAGGCACTAAGGAAGAACTCCTTACCTGGGAGGAGTAAGGATGTCTGCTGCAAGTACAGGATAAGTATGAATTTCTGCAAGGGGTTCATTATATTTGTCTTGAATGAAAGGGAGAGGGAACAGCTCTGGGCCTTTTCAGAGCTAAGTAACAGAGATGAGTTATGCAAGAAAGCAGACGCAACATTAAGATATCTGTGTATTCTTAAATATATTGCTTTTCGATTGCTCAACTGTGGACCCAGTGACTATCTCTGAGCTGGGATTTGGGAGCTTGAATCTAAGACCCAGTGTTGGACCTTGTTTCCTCACTGGTCAGAAAGTGGAGGAGCGGTGTCAGCATTTCTCAGTGGGGCAGCGTCATTCATGCTCAACGAGCATGCCCACTCACTGTTACACCAGCCGCTCTCCCCAGTCCACATGCCTGTTGGGGTAGGCGCCACATCTCCGAGGTCCCTTCTGGGGCTTATCCAGAGTGGGTAAGAAAGCATTGTCATATTGGTAGGAATAAATGGTCATTTCATTTATTTACTTCCAAACTACCTTCATGAGAGAGGGCAGATTGAAAGAGTAAATAGGCCAGTGTAATAGAGACCAGCGCAGATTGCATTCTCCAAGCCCAACTTCATCCTGTGCGTCTGAGACAGAACCACCCACCACACACCATTCTCGTAGGACTGAGCTGTGATGACATTCGCTAAGGCAAAGACATGATGCCCGACTTCTACTATGTGTTCAGTGTATATTTTAAAGGATGATTGTTTCAGCCACGATAAGGTGCCCAATATGACAACCTTTTTGGATAGTAACATACACATCTAGATGCATCAGAGAGAATGTTGGCTTCTCTGATTGACATTGAAATCAGTCTTCCTCCCTCTCACTGTGGCCTCATACACCCTGGTGCAGAAGGCCTTTCAGGCTGGGTGATATCCCCAGACTTCTCAGGGTGGGTGAGAAGGTGCTTATATATATATATATATATATACTTAGCAACCAGAAAAGGGAATGGAATCAGGTTGGGAGAGCCCATCAGGGAGGCTTTTTAGAGCTTTGGTTTACCACCTCCCAGGAACCTTTCTGTATTTCTTTTGCTAGATCAAATGCAAAATCAAGTTGTAAATAGAACAGGAAAAGGTCCTCATTGTTTTTGCACTGAAGTCCATGATATTTACCTTCAGATTGGGATAAACCGAAGGCCATCTCCTAGGCTGCTAATTGGGGTAGTTCTGGAGGGACAGTGAGCTGCAGCCTCTGACATTTAGAGAACTTAACCAGATGCCCTGAGCACATTAAAATTGGGGTTTTGATTTACATTTACCTATGTAAATATCCTCTTTTTCCTTCTAATGTTGTTCTCTGTATTTGTATAGCTGCATTGTGTTCTAAACACAATCACTGTGATTAGCAGTATTTATTTAATGTTAGGAAATATTTATGTTGCTGTGATTCCGTTTCCCTCCTATTTTCAGATGCAGTAAAGGCAAACGCCCTAGGGATGAAGAAGGTCGGGGAGGGAGATTTAACCCAGTAGCTCTTACTCACTGCACTTTGTATTGCTACCTCGAGAAGGACGCCCCTTTTGCTAGGGTTTGTGTCTCCAGGTCTAGAGTTACCCTCTTTCCCTGCCCCTCCTTCACCTGGGGCAAGGAGGACAGCTTTCACTAAAACCTTGAAATCTTCTGAAAGCCCCTCTTGGGAGGGGTGAGTGTCCTTCTAGTGCACCCTTTCTGATTAAGAATCTCAAGAAAGGTCTTTCCCCTCCAGCGGGACGGTCTTGGCTTCCTGCTGCCTTCCCAGGATCAGGTGATGCTTGAGCAGCACACGTTAGGTCTTCTCACCTCCAAGGGTGACTGACAGGTTGGGATGAAATATTCACTGGGCAGCTTTTGCATAGCTTTGTCATCACTTTTGGCTCTACACTTTGGAAAATTAAAAATTAGAAGGCGTGTCTTCCTGGGTTGAACATTTATATCCTTGCCATGTTATCACACTTGTGTTTCTGGCTTCCTGTAACAGCAAGCCTTGGTGGAAAATGTCCACAGAGCTCCTGGGGCCTGCCTCCTGCCACTGGGGCTTCCCCAAGGCCCGCAGTGGACGCGCCAAGACCTGGGCATGCGGCTCCCTGCGCTCTTCTTTCCTTTGAAGGAATGATTAGGTATGTCATTTAATCAGTTTGGACAGCTAGCCTACGGTGGTTAAAAAGCAGGTGTTGATCATGGGAGTAATTATTAAGGCTGCATACCCCAAGTGATTTACAATCTGAGATCTAAAGCAAAAAATTCATTCTCATATGTCAGATCTTCCCTCCCCTGCCCCAAATGCGCTGCTGGTAATGAATGCACCTCCCAGCCCCTCACCTGCCAAGAGGTGTCCGGCTGCTGCTGTCGTGAGTTCTCTAGAGAGCTGCACGCACAGTGGGTCCCACGCACTAAATCCACACAAAGGGCCATCCCCACCCTTCTCCAGCCTACATTTTATAATGCTCAGTCTGAAATGACCTTTAAAAAGCCAGATAATATTTTATTTACCTTTTTTCTCCCATTTACTGTTAAATGTTAATGAAGGTAAGAGATTCAAATTCCTGCTCATAAAACACTTTAATTGACTCCAGTGTAACCATAACTGTAAATTGGCTACTTTGTACGATCGACCTTAGAGCTTCCCTGCCCCCAACCCTGCCTCCTGTGCAATTTTGGAAGTTGGTAACAAAGATTTTCTTTGTTCTTACTGGGCTTCACGTGGAAGAACCAAGAGCAACTTGGGATCTCTTCTCCCGACAGAATTAACTGCCCTTCACCCCTCCCTGCCTCTCTTGAAAGCCTTCAGATTCAGGGCCCATTTTAAGCACTACCTCCTCCAGGAACCCTGTAAGATCCCTATTTCCCTCTCCTCTGCCTCCGGTGGCCACAGCATTTTGAGACGTTCCTTGGGTTGCCTTTCATTAGAGTAACTTCTGCCGCTGTGCTATCTCCTTACTTTGACTAGAAACCCTATGCATGGTTCCTGCTCAATAAGTATTAAATTGAATTAACTGCTTTGAGTGAGAAGAAGAAAAAAATAGATTTCATTGGCCTGTGCCACACCAATTCTCGACGGCATTCTTAAAAACATTTTTTAAATGTTCTTCATCGGGATTTCTTAGGCAAGGCCACTCACTATTCAAAACTTGCAATAACTTGCTGCTTTAGAGAAAGAGTTTCAAAAAGGAAAACGGCACAGTCTATACCTCTATAATAAAAAATAATGAAAACAGAGAAGGGCTTCTGTATGATCTTAGGGTGAGTTGTGCTGGGTGGGGGTGGTCAGAGAAAATGACAGGCCGGGGTTCTCCTTTTCTGGTTGCAGCTCTCAGGGCAGAGGTTACAGGCTTAGCTATTCCTGTGCTCAGAGGAGCTCTCATGGACCCTGTGCCTCCCAGCATGTTGGCTAAACTGTGGTTCAGCAGATCTGCCATCTTTGCCAACTCCAGAGAGTTGCTGGTTTTAGATGGTAGACGGACCAGCTCTCAGACAGCAGTATCTATCACCAGGTAGCTCTTGGTGGCTGGTGGAAGAGGTGGCTTCAGCCAATGACAGTATCTGAAAGAGGACAAGAGTGAAGAGATTAAGACAATGGCCACTTAGGGGCTGTGTGATCTTGAGTGAGTTATTTCACCTCTCTGTGCCTCAATTTCCCCCTCTCTGAAATGGTGGTAATTGCGATACCTACTTCACAGGGATATTTGGACAATTGATGTACATGAAAAGCTCTTGGAATAATGTCTGGCACACAATAAATAGTAAAGGTTAGCTTCTATGATTTTTCCTACTCTGGCAGTGGAAGAGAAGAATGATAAAAAGAAAAAAGGTGAGTATTTCACCTCTCTGTGCCTTTCTTCTCTTCAGGAAAAAAAGCTCTGAACTTTGGAAAAGGGAGTCCCTGATTGTATCTCACCAGCTCCCTTCACCCCACGCACAGTAGCTTCCCAGGAATCCTACTCCAGGTCCATTTCAAGAACCGCCTCTTCCAGGAAGTCTTCCGCAAAAGGCTCCACCTCCTCTCATCCTGCATATTTCCACACTGTTTTGACAGCCATCAGGGAGTGGCATTTTTCCTAAATATGGCCTATATTTGCCTTCCCGAGAAAGCAGATCAAAGAAGAACAAATGTATATTGTTTATTAGTAGGAAATTTTGGGAATAGACAAGCTGACTCAGTTGCATAGTTTAATAAATTCATATGTGTTCATGACTCTGCATTTACATAGAAAACTTCTAACAGTCCTATTTTCGGCTCATTGTTTTGTGGCTCTTTTCTTTTTGGGCTCTGTTGTTTCATGGCACGCTCAACTGTTTTACCTGGTAAAATTGCTGGGCTCGAGGCAAACGTGTCTCTGCTGGTCAGCACCAGGCCAGGAAAGCCTTTGAAGGCCTGAGACTCTTGTTAGTGTGGCTCACTTTTATTCTGTTGTAGCTGCAGATGACTTTGCTGCCACAGCCTGTTTATCAGTGGAGCCAGCTGGCCACAAGAGGGACGAGGAGGAAGAATGTGGGTGGTTTAGTACCCACACTCCCCCACTCCTGGGTAACGAGCACCAGACTTCTTTATACAGGATAGAGAGAATACAGTAACCAAGATTTTTGTTGTAAAAAAAAAGGAATTTTTTTTTTTACCTACAAATAAATTTGGAAGTCTCGGATATGCCCCAAGGTAGAGCACCATCTAAACTGTAAGATTCCTGCGGAAATAACCTGCAGTGTTCTGGAATAGCACTGGGGCTAGGAATTGTACTGAAACCTTGCCATCAATTCCTGTGTGATGGTTTGGGTAAGTTAGAAGAGAAGTGAAAAGCAGTTTTCTTACTGGAGTAAATGTAAAGAGTTAAGCTCTAACCCATTTTATTAGGAACTTCAGGAAAACCTTAAAGCCCATTCATACTTTTCCATGTGAGTACAGAAATTGACAGTTTTCAGTTAACAGCTTCAATTAATACTGAAACATTTTGCAACCTTTCAGTAAATATTTGTGGTCCCATAGCTAATTCTTGTAAGTGAAATTCCTTTTGCCTAGCACTCACCTGTTCCTGCTCTAACTATAAGAAAGAGACTCAGTCAGAAGTCAGGCCTGATCATTAATCCAAAGATTTTTATAGCCTCCACTAAGCCCTCTTGTAACTTGTCCATTCCCATTACTAACCCAGGGCTCAAGATCCTACCTGCCCCTCTTTGAAAACTATAGACAATTTTGCATATGGCTTTTGTTGCATAATCCTGGTAGGGAAAGACACCTACAGGAGGAGATGGTAGCAGGTGGTCTCAACACAGTTACTGTCATAACTTGTTCACTTGGTTCCACGTGCTGTTGCTTTTCCTTGAAATGCTGTAATGTGGGAGAAAACCACCCTCCATGAGCGAGGAAACAAGGCCTGGGAATGCTATTGTGTGGTTTTTATCTGCCTTCAATCTCCCCCTTACTACCTGTAGCTTAAACATGACAGGAACAACCCCATAAAATTAACTTCGTGGGATGAGACAAGAAGAAAAATGTCAAAAAGCCGGCCCCTCCCCCACCTTTACTAAATCAGTGTTAATACACTCCCTTGGCAGTTTTTTTTTTAGCTCACCAGTTAAATGCTCTGGGGCTCTCATTGGTTTAGTAAACAGACCAAACTCTTGGGGACAAAAAAGGGTAAACCTGCCCACTGAAAATTATGTGACTTGGGCTCTTAAAAAGTTTGCGTTCACCTAGGCAAATAGAGTGTCCTGAATTGAATAAATTGACTGTGTCTCTCATCACCGTCTGGTCGACACAACTCTTCAGGGATGTGTGACCAAGTGTTTATTGTTGGTGGCAACTCAGGGCATGCGGGATCAACCAGTCTTGTTAGGAAAACATTTTCCAGGTTCAGTGGCTTTGAGGAGCTATAGATATCTGGGGTTAACACATCCTGGACTTTAGGAACATGTGTTTTCAAAAGGGTTTTTGCCTTCAAATATGGAAAATAAGCCCTTTGTGGTGAGTGTGCTTTTCTTGGTACAAAGACTGAATCTATAAACATCTGTTTATGAAAAAGTTGCATTTCTCAATATCATGGCATGATCTTCTAAGCCAATACATAAATGGATCTTTAGTGCCTATGGAAATCTTTTGCATTTGAATATAAAAATCCATTGAGGGAGGGAAAAGGGAGAGAAAAAAATGGGTAAATAAATACAAAAACTCTTAAGAGCTTCTGGGCTGGTTTCAAGAATGCCCCACAAAACAGGTTTTCATGGTTGTGTGGGGTGATGTGATCCTATTCAAGTTTCTTTCCTTTCTTTAGAATTTCTGTAGAAGCTGTTGCAAACAGCTTTGGGGGCAGTTCCTAAAATAGATTTTAGAGATGAAAAAATGAGAGAATGCATAGACAAACTGAGACAAATGAGCAGCTCTGATACTGATGCTGAGATTGTGAAATGACTGCTGTGCCTGCAAGAAATGAATATTCAGGACGCCCCTGCTGGGTGCCTTTTCCTATTTGAACCAACTACTATTTAGGCCATGATTCACTTGTTACCAAATTAAACACTCTTTGCACACAGTAGAGAAACTTTACGAAGTCAGATTTTGAAGTGCAAACATCTTTTCTGCTCAGGCCACAGAACCTGTCACAGTCTTCATCGGGAACTGAATTAAGTTTAAAATATCATCAGAGGGTGTTGATCTCTCTTGGGCCGGGAGCTGTCCTCTGTACATCCGGCATTTTTCTATTGACACTATGTATCACTTAGCAACGGGCCTGAAAGGCCCTATATGCATTGATTGCACATCATTGTCTTTAAGGGGTGGAAGTGTTAACTGAATAAACCCCCTGGGTGACCAGACGGTCATTCCGCTCATGCTGATAATCTGTTTACATCAAAATATTGTTCATCCCATTCTGTGATCACCCTGATTTTTTTCATCTCTGGCTGAAGGAACACTGTTAATTCCCTATGTGGTGGAGAATCCAAATCTACTTTCCTGACGTGGAGTGATGAGAGCAGTTTTGTCCTTAGTTCTCCTGATAAAGGATTTGATGCATCTGACAGCTAACCTCAGACAATAATGCCAACTTTCATCTGTGGTTTCCAGAGGATGGAGAAGTTACAAGCCTGCAAGTGCCTCATAAAGAAAAAATATTCCCTCTGTCCTGTGAATAGTTTTGAAATAAGTGGCAGGATATGTTATATGGCTGTGGAGATGTGAAGGCTTTAAAATGGATGGCAGGCTCTGACATCATCTGAATGCAAAGGAAATATGGCCTAGCCAAGGGGTGTTTTCAGAATGAATGAAATTTCAAAGTGGAAATTCTTGCTTGAGAGGCAAGGGTAGGACACATTTCTGCCTCAATAGCCATGGCTGAAGCAATAGACCAGACTGGTGGGTCACACGGGCATTTTACCTCAGACCTCTCCCTTTTACAATGATGTACTTCAGAGACCTTCCACGAAGGCAGCTTTGTCACAAATGTCTCAGACAATGAAGGCATTTCAGCCAAGGCATTTTTTCATGGAGGCAAAGACCAGATGGGTGAGTTTGGGGCTCACCTTTGTCAAACCATGGAGCTGACCAAGTACAAATTTTGTGGCTACCTGCCCTGCAGCTTTTAGTTTTGAGAAATCTCTTTTGCTTCTTTGTGCATTTACATCGTACTACATCCCACTAAAAAAGGAAAATGATCAATCAGTGGGTCTTGAGAAATGTGCCAACACAGCAAGGAGATTTCAAAATGAACCTGCGAATTATTGCTTTGGCATTACTTTCTGTCTAGTGTAAGGCAGCTGTAACGTAAAAGGATAGTGACAAAAGGTTCTTCTCTTTAAAGTTTTTTCTCTCTCCACAGCTCTCTTATCAGATAGGAAATCTATTTAAAAGAATCAACTTTGACTAATAGTTATCCTTTAACAAAGGCCGCAGGCCTTGACGCTATACCTTGGTAGAAAGGTACATGCCACCCTACAGTTTGGGCCTTGGATATATATGAGTGGGGAGGTGAGAACTGTAGTAGGAAAAGATGGGGACCTTCATGGGTATTCATGTTTTGCCATGAGGAGATGCAAGAATACCTTTGTTATTAGAAATAAAAATATTTTAAGCTAATGTATGAGTTTTTAAGTGATGCCCATCTCCTCCCATACCCCTTTCCCCACAAAATCTGTCAGTATTCTCTCTGTATATGAATCCTGTGGCTAGTCATCTTGGCTTGGTTCAACTGCTAAGTGAATCTGCTTCTATAAACATTTCACTGCTACAAGTTGGATTTTTCACAGCATTAACTTTAACTACATGGGTGTTTGTAATGGAATAAAACTTCAAATTGATGTTTTGCCATATTGCAAAGAAGTGGGCCTCAAATGGAGATAAATGTGCGCCTCATTTCATGGGAAAATTGTTATCAAGTTTAAGCTGTAGGTGGCTGTGGCTTCACATAGAAAAATATACACCAACGATCTCCTACTTTTCATATGAAATTCCTCAGCATGTTTCCAACTGCATATTCGTTTAAAATTTACTTTAAGTATGCCCAAAGCTTGAATCAATTGAGTAGAAAATCACAGATTTTAACTTAAACAGCTGCACACAGACCTCACTATAGCGAAATTACTTTGTGTGGAGCCCAGGAAATAAGTTGGGAGAATTTGCTCCCTGTCCCTTTCAAGGTACTAGCCACTTCTTTACACTGAAATGCATCTAAGGACAAAGTTCCTAGCTTCTGCCCAGGAAATCACAGGCTTCCTTTATAAGATGTGGATTATTTAATTGTGGTTTAGATTGCTCCACAAATGGCACAGTCACTTTGAACTCAGCTGAGTGGGTGGTGGTGGTTTGTAAAAATCATCATTGCATCACCTGACTCATAAATTTCAATATTTAGGGTTAGGAGCAAACATCACTTGAATGGCAATGAGTCCTTTCCTAAAGGACCCATGCCTCCACACTAAACATCTTCCTTTTTCTCAAGATTGTATCCTATCTAGGTCTAACAGTGTTGATATTAAAATGATAATAGAGAGAAAGCTGTAAGACTGGGCCCCTCTTTATAGTTAAATGTTATCTGCTTAGACTAATATTGCAGTTGCCACCCACTGACATAATTTGTTTCACAGTCACAGCTTGGCAGCATGAATCAAATGTTGACATTCTAATTTCATGCACACATGGGCGTTTGGCTGAGCAGACCCGCAGCCTCCGGACCATTCTCTCTGTACCTGTGTAAATCAGGCAGACAAGGCGTGCTCTCAACAGCCTGCCCGCCAAGTCGCTCTCTTCTGTTGAGAGAACTTCTGAGCCTTGCACCTCTCCTGGGTGTGTGCCTGCGCTTGTTTATGCCTCCCACCTTGTGGAGCGTCATGCACATACGCTTTCACCTCTGTCCACAATGTGATTTTCTTTTCATTTCTTCCTCCTTTTAATTGCGTTCTCAGAACTTTCCTTAAGACCTCCATTAGCAGGTCATTTTCCTCCTTGCTTTCAAAAATAAATCACAAATGTCTCTTAAGAGAAAACCCTAAGGAGAGGAAGTAGTATTCAGAGGGGGCACCCTGATGACTGGAAAGAAGAGAGGCTGGTTTCCCTCTGGCACGGGCTGGATTCTGTGCCTTCCACATCCCCCACGCCTCCCCAGTAGTGTGTTGAAGCTCTGACCTCCAGTGGGACTGAATTGGAGGTGGGACTTTTAAAGAGGTATTAAGGTTAAATGAGCTCAGTGCGGGTGGTGGTAATCCAGTGGGTACTGTAAGAGGAGGGAGAGGCACCAAGGGACACACACGCACAGAAAAGGCCATTCAAGGACACACAGGGAAGGTGACCATCTGCAAGCCAAGGAGCAAGGCCTCAGGGGAAACCAAAACTACTGACTCCGTGATCTTGGACTTCCAGCCCCCAGAACTGTGAGAAAATAAAATTCTGTTTAAGCCTTCCAGTCTGTGCTGTTTTGTTATGGCAGCCTTAGCCAAGGTAGCCAACTATTCAGACACCCTCTCAGTGAAGGGTCAGGCTTCCAGAGGGTGCTCTGCCACTGACCAGGTGGCTTCTAGAACCACCTGAGCCCGTGTCTCCCCCTCTGACATTGTCAGTGTGAGAAGAGTTGTAGGGTACAGCCATCAAGAACTTGAATGAAACCAGCGGAGCGTTGCAGGGCAGCCCCTGTTTGACCTTCCACTCGTGAAGGATTAATGGCCAGCCCTTTGTGTTAGGAGAGGATGCTAGGACCACATTCAGCCTCACACGAGGGAGTGTTGTTTCCCAGCCCCAGGGACAGGTTAGCCTATGCCAGTTGCATGTTCACAGTTGGTTCTTTTAGGTCATGAATTAGCAGGGAATGGGCAGGGGGCTGGGGGTGTTACTGTTGGCTGACATACCGAGGAGAGCCATCGATCTGTACAGGATTGGACCCATGTCTATGTCTGTGGCCCAGTTGTCTGGCCTTTTCCCAGCTTCAGTCCCATTGCATCTCTCAGGATCAGTTGTTCCTACTAGTGGGATATTCACAAAATGAACTCAAACCCATGCTCTGTGGGAAATTCTTCCAGAAATTGTCATTTGGCCATCAAAGACTTTTATCATCTTATTTCTAGGTACTGAGTTTTGTATGGAAACAAAAAAATACCCTGAAGACTTTTCTCACCCTCAAAGAGTTGATACTCTGGAACCTGTCCCACACATAAATGTTGAAAACTTTATTTTTCACCGAAAGAAAATCATATACTCTGGAAAGGAGGTTTGAGATCCCGTCTGAGTGCTGTCTTTGGGATTCATCATCTCCCTTCCTGAATTGATGTATTCACTTGTAGGACAGGGTTAATCTTTATGGCTAATTCCAGTTTACTGATCTGATGATACTTTTATTTAGAAAACATCACCAAAGTCCCCGAGAGAGCGGGAATGGAAATCAGTGATTCAGCTCACCTCATACTGAGTGCCTGCTATGTACCAAGTGCTGATATAGAGAAATGACTGAAGTATAATCCGCAACCCCTAAATGAAAAGGGAAAACTGAGATCAAACTTCAGGGGAGGAAGAAAGGCTGTGACAACATAATTATTGTGCAGTGGCTTGTATTGTCTGCTTAAGTGCAAATGTTATTTACTAAACTGAGCTGGCTTATAGAAGCATATGGAGCATTGTTACCTTGGCCCAGGGGAATAAAACTTAATGGCTACTAATTAGCTGTGTGACCTTACAGGAGCACAAAACCTTTCTGGGTCAAGGTCATCTTCTCTTTTAAACAGGGGGATTGGATTATGCTCTCTAAGGTCACTGCCAGTGCTAACGTTGTATAATTAGGGGGCTGCAAACTAGCTAAACATAATACTCCCAAGAACCCCCAAAAGTAGAAGAAATGGACTGCATCACTTCAAAAGCATGCTTTCCCGCATGTTTCTGACATAACACGGTATGATACTGTCTTCATGTTAATAAGACATTTGTGAGTCAGTTAAATATATGCAAAGACTAACTTGTGTGAGTGGCAATAACTAAGTTCCCTGGAGGAATTTGCCTCTGATAGGTTCCCCCTTTGCCACCACCCAAACCATGGATCCTTTGTCTCTTAGTCATTTAAAGCTGTATTCCAAATGTCCTGTTGGCGAGCCATAGGCAGCTTTGAAAAGCGTGCCTGTGCCCTCCCTTGAGAGCCTACAAGGGCTTATCAGGTTGAAACCAAGCACTTGAGCTGTGATTCAAGGCAACCAGCCTGTGTTCTCCCTTTGTGATTTAGAATTATTACCCCACCACCACCCCAAAAGGATCCGACCTCATCAGCCCGGACCTTCTTATTCCTCTTACACCCCACCGCTGGACCTTTTTCCAACTTCAATACCCTCTCTCTTCCCTACACATTTTTAGGACTTGACCTCTTTGAACAAAGTTTCTTCCTCTCTTTCCCTCAATCCAACATTCCTTTATGTAGTTTAGCTGCCTCAAACATGCTTATGCATTTCCTTCACCTGCTTCTCTAAGTTATCTATGAATCATCTGGGTTTTTTTCTGTCAGCCACAATGGAAAGTCTTCCAACATAACACCCTGACTTCCACATTTTTTCTATCTCCCATGATGTGTGGCTAAGTGTACAGTGATACTCAGTAAGGGTGTACAAAATTCAATTGAGGAAATCGGAGAATAGTTTTGATTTATTTGTAGTCCAGCTCAATTTCAGCAGTGTTTTTTCTGCAGCTATGGAAGATTCATGGTAACCAGCATGACTGGGATTTTGAGTCAGATAGATTCGTATGCAAACCTCAGCTGTGCTAATTTGCTCTGTCGATCATGAAACATTTATTTAGCAACTACTATGTGGGAGACATGGGGTTAGATGATGGAAAAATAGGTAAATATGATATAGTCTTTGGATTTAAGAAGTTAGGGCTCTAGGAACTATATTAGTTTCTGTGAACTTTAATTTCTTCAACTGAAAATGAGAATGGTAACTTTCATTGGATTGTAGGTACTTCAGTAATTAGTTTCTTCTTCTTCCAAAGGGAAGACCTTAAATTAAGAAATCAATTGCTGAATGGTTCTGTTTTTTTCTTCTTTAAGTAACTCTGTTGTGTGTTCCTTTTGTTCCAAAATTGGCCATGTATTTGAACCCACTTATGTTATTTTTTGATTTTCGATCATTTGTGACCACATAAAAAAATGAACCCAGGCACTGATTCTGAGATTGATACTAACAGTCTCACACGCCAATAATTAGACTGTCTTTGCTCTTTTTTTTCTTACATGACTATTTTGGATGCCCAGCCTCAAAAAGATAACCTTAAAAATTCAGGGAAATAAAAAGTATGCCTCAAATAAGAATGATTCTTCCTTGATGTGGTATGCTTTAAATTCAGACTCATATTGGTGAGCTGTAGGGATTGCAGGTGCCTTCCAGAGCTGAATTTCTAGCCCTGAATTCTTACAAAATTTTTTCAGGCCTTTACCAGTCTAATTGTCCTTACATGGTGGAACAATATCAAGACAGAGATGATCTAAAGGAAGCTCACCCAGCAGGTCTTTCCACCGGCACCTGGCATAAAGACATGAAACAGTTGAGTACTGATTTGGGCTTCATGTTTCCTGGCAGCTCAGGCATGAGGGGAAACATATACTTTCACACAGCTTTATTTTTCTGGCCAAAGAAACCATTCAGATATATCAGCAGACATGTGTTTTTTCCAGCACCAAACTCAAGCAGCCATTGCAGAGAGTGTAGTTCACAGTTGCTTCTGTCTAAGAAAGGTCTGCCAGCCAGTGTTAGGGTGCCAGTACATTCAGGCAAAGCTCTTCCATATTTTCAATTTTGTTTACAGGCGGTCACTTCTCTAGAGAACACCAAGCCAACGGCATCCGCAAAGGGTGGAATTCTTTTGCTTTGGTTTATGGCCTTGAGTTTCCTCGACTTCTCCCAGGCTCTCAAAGCCCTCAGACTGCCTCATCTTCCGTGCAGTGAAGACCCCAGAGTAAGAGAGGAAATGCCGCCCTCCAGGCCTTCTTTCCACCGCGCTGTGAGTACTCGTGTGCTGTTGACATTTGAATATTTCCTGTTAGAACAGCATACACTGTCAGTGTTGTATGAAGCAAAAGCGAGTATGTTTTTCCTCTTTGCTGTGTTATGTATTCATCCACCATCTGGCTTGATCAGAAGATAAAGTCTGGAAGGAAGTTTTCCCTTCTTTTGGCTAATGAGTCTGGCAGAGGGGTGAAATCAGCCAGAGGCTGGATGAAAATCTCTAGATTAGGGGGAAGGAAATCAGCCCCTTCCTGATGTGGCTGGTGAGCCCCCCGAAGGCATCTTCTGTAGTTTACAGGTCCATTTGGAATGACGTGGAGCCCGGGGCGCTGAGGCTCTCTGCTGTTCTGCTGCTCTGCTGACTGGTTTGTGGGGAGGTGGTCTCTTGCATGCTCTGCCGCAGAGGCCCAAAGGGGGCTGCTCAGGCATCCGGGCTGTCAGTGGGAGCCTCTGGGTATCAGGAGTGAACAGGCTAGAGCAAGCCATGACGCTAGACAGGGGACGGGAAGATTCCAAATTCAACCCAGTTAAATTCACTTTCCTGTTTTAAAATAACTTTTATCTCAGTTGAGTCAAATACCCAGTAAGTAGATTGTGAAATGTTATAAATTAGGCCCAACTACTAGGTGGGCTTTAAATGGCTTCATGCTATATTGAAATGACTTAGTGCCAGTATTTTTTCTGATTTTTGAAGAATATTTTTTTCACTCCATTTTGCAAGGAGAGACATTTAAGAATTTTGGTCTCTTTTCAGTTGTTTTGGAGGAAAACTGATCTTTCATCCTGCTAACATTTTTTCTTTATTAAGGTATCATTGATATACAATCTTATGAAGGTTTCACATGAGCAACACTGTGGTTACTACATTCACCCATATTATCAAGTCCCCCCACCAACCCCATTGCGGTCACTGTGCATCAGTGTAGTGAGATGCTATACAGTCACTACGTGTCTTCTCTGTGCTACACTGCTTTCCCCGTGACTCCCCTGCATTTTGTGTGCTAATCATAATGCCCCTTAATCCCCTCCTCCCTACTTCTTCACCCACCTTCCCCAACCCCTTCCCTTTGGTACCTGCTAGTCCCTTCTTAGAGTCTGGGAGTCTGCTTTGTTCCTTCAGTTTTGCTTCTTTGTTATACTCCACAAATGAGTGAAATCATTTGGTGCTTGTCTTTCTCTGCCTGGCTTATTTCACTGAGCATAATACCCTCTAGCCCCATCCATGTTGTTGCAAATGATAGGAGTTGTTTTTCTCTTATGGCTGAATAGTATTCCATTGTATATATGTACCACCTCTTCCTTTTCCATTCTTCTGTTGGTGGACACTTAGATTACTTCCATATCTTGGCTATTATAAATAGTGCTACAATAAACATAGGAGTGCATATGTCTTTTTGAATCTGGGATCTTGTTTTCTTCAGGTAAATTTCTAGGAGTGGAATTCTTGGGTCAAATGGTATTTCTATTTTTAGTTTTTTGAGGAACCACCATATTGCTTTCCACAATGCTTGAAAAAATTTACATTCCCACCAACAGTGTAGGAGGGTTCCCTTTTCTCCACATCCTCACCAGCATTTGTTTTTCCTTGTCTTTCAGATGTTGGCCATCCTAACTGGTGTGAGGCGATATCTCATTGCGGTTTTAATTTTCATTTCCATGATAATTACATTCTGCTAACATTCTTTTAACTTCTCTCTCCCAAGGTCTTGTTCAGGAACCACCCTGGATGATTCTGACTATGTAAATGCCATTTCTGGCACACTGGGAAAAGCAGGCATTCTTTCTATTGCGGTTATTTTCTCCTCCTTAATTTATCATTTTGAAATGTACCTTTTTGAAATGAAGCCTCAGATTATGAGAAAAATGACCAAATGCTTATAGCCACTTAGCATGTGGCTAACTGAAAGGAACCCATCCAAATGAACCCACCTTGCCTGAGCAGAACCCTGCCAGCTGGCCATGTAGAAACTACCTCTGGAATTTAGCAGCAGAAAAACTGAAAAGCACGCATCCTGGGAAAATCCCAGCAAGGTGTTCCAGACTCCTCAAGTGAGTCCTTGGCATCTTTTCCAGCGGGGATGTGGCCCCTGCCTTGATATCATTTCAAAGATAAGGTACATTTCACTCTCAGTGGCTTCACCGTGTGACTTTAAGAGAGATTATCTTTCTATCAAAGTGGAGCTTCTCAACTAGAGGCAATTTTGCCACCCCCAGGGAATATTTGGCAATATCTGAAGACATTTTGGGTTGTCACAACTGGGACGAGAGTGCCAGGAATACCACTAAACAACCTACAGTGTACAGGACATTCCCCACAACAGAGAGCTGTCCAGCTCAAAGGGACTCTTCTTCCCAGGTGGGAACACACGACCCTTCTGTACCCATAGAGAGGCCATTCTCACCCTAAAAAAGATTTCAGTGCTATCTTTAGTACCAGTTCTCACTCCTCGCTGAAGGTTCTAATGTTCTATGGGGACTTCAACTAGTAAATGCAGATTTCAAATGATTGATTAAAAAGAGAGAGAGAGTTTTCCAAACCATTCATCTTGTCTCTATCCTTAATCTTGATTTGCCCTGTAGGTTATTCTTACCATAAAGACAGTATGAATGACTGTCTCAGCGCCTTTCCTCATTAACGCTGCTAGAAATTGATGAGTAGCTCTCTGGAACTGTGGGTTTTTTGGCAAGAATTATAGCCCCTATTTATTTGGAGGACCCGTGCAGCTTTCTAAGTAAATATATGTAGAAAATTCCCCCCCAAAATAAACATTGCAAATAATTGCCTGATGTATGAAGTTGACATTTTGGCTTTGTGATTTGCTCTGATATGTAAAAATCTAATTTTCTCCATGGAATGATGCCACTGCAAAATGGTGAGTAAATTAGAATCAGTGGTTTGCTTAGAATGTGAGTAATAGCTTCTGATATGATGCATCAATATTTATTTACAGTTCCTTAAATTGACCCAAATCCACTTGGCAAGTGTTAAATACGTGAGTAAATATGGCAGCAGAGTGAAAGAGCCTGGAGTTCTTCTCTTCTGAACTCATGTGACAAAAGACTCTTTGAGAACGTATTTGATGATTGAAATTTTGAGATCTTTGTACCCTTTTTTTGAATTGACAGAAAATAAGCTCTTGTATCTGGAACAGATAAATAGTTTATCTAAATCAAAAGTTCTTACTTTTTTTTCTATCTGATCAATGAGACAAGAAGCTGATAATAGCCCTAAGGAGTGTTTCCCTTGAATACTGATTTTCTGTATCCAGATATTCTCCATCAGTATGTAAGGAATTGAGTATCATAGCATACAGCCATTAGAATAATATACCTCTTAGATGTACATTTGTAATTTTAAAAAAGTTTCATATTAGATGTAATAACATCTCCAAATAGTAAAAAGCTTCTCATTAATTGTCACCCCCAAACAGAAAACAAGGGCCTTTGCATGTACAGGTTAGTCTGCCTTAAGCTCTTGTTAACATTCAAAGATTAATTTGAAACCTCTAACAGAGGCTGATGTGTTTTTTTTTTAAATCCACTATAAGCTTTTAAAAAATGGTAGTTACAAAGGCCAAGTGTCTGGGAATTATATGCAATCATTTTTATGGACTGATTTACAAGTAGAATAAATCATCTTGGATATCAGTGTTTCTTTCCTTTAAATGTATTTTGAAGGTAGTGTTATGCAAAAAAGTGAACAGGGATTCTCAGCACAATAGTGGTTATATGAGAAACACGTGATTATAAATGATTAAATGTTCAAAATTATGGAATCAAATTAATTTAATATATCCATAGGATAAAATATTATGCAGCCACTAAAAATGATGATGTAAAACAAGATTGATGTAGAACGATGATGATGAAGTAAAAAAGAGGAAAGAAGAAACCTGGTTACCAATAGCATGTATAATATTATATAATTTTTAACATACATATTTGTGGTAAGCAGCATCTCAGATGGCCCCCAGGGATCCTTATCTCCTGATATTTGTGCTCTTGTGTAATCTCCCATCCCCTGACACTGACTAGGCTCACCAGTGCAACCAATAGGACATGCAGAATTGATGGACTATGACTTCTAAGTAGAACTATGCACATTTCAGCTTCTGAATTGCTTCTACACTTTGGGGGAAGCCAACTGCTATGTCCCTGAAGACATTCAAGCAGCCATGTGAGAGGTCCACATAGCAAAGAACAGAGGCGTCCTACCAATAATCAGGACAAGCCAGGAGTGAGAGTGCGCCATCTTGGAAGCACATCGTCCAGCCCCAGGCAAACCTTCAGATGACTGTATCTTACTGAAACTTCATGGGAAACCCTCAGAGAACCTCATAAAAACCCAAGAAATCACCTTAGTTTCTCAGACTCTGCCTCCATTAGGCGCAGGATTCATGCCTATGCTTCTTTGTTGAATGGAAGAAGCCAAGGGCCACCCGGTATTGTTTGGGTTGAGAAGATGGCATGAGGGTGAGAGGGTCCCAAAAAGGCTTGCCTGATAAAAATTCTCCCAGCCTGCCACCATTTGAGGCGTCAAATCCCTAGCAAGCCCCCAGCAAAAGGCATACTATTCATCCTCTAGAAAGGGGAATCGTAAGCTTTTCAACATCTATTGCTACATTGGTGTAGAATCCTTAGCAAAAGATTCAGAGTTTCCCGGAAGCCATGGTTCGTGAGTGCATTTTGAGGGAACAGAGGCAGTGGTATAGTGTTGCAACCAAACTGCCCACAGAGCTGGGACTAACAGTGTAAGATGTGATGGAGGGCTCCCACTGCAGTGGTGCCTAGATGAAGGATGCGTTGAAAATGCTTCACCTTTGCTGTGAGACACAGGCCACTTCTTTTTTAGACTTGACTGAGAGTGGGCGGTAGTTTGAGTTATTAAAAGCACTCGTTTTGGGGGAAGATAATCATGGGGAAACTGTTGATGTGCATTGGCCTAATTTACTTTTTAAGCTGCAAACAAATTTTGCTTTTGAAGGAGGGTTTCTACAATATAAGCTGAATCCTCAGTTTCTGTGGCATTTTTATGACAGCTTTGACTTTTAAAGTGGAACCAAATTTCATTTGGAGAATGAACCAACCAAGCATGTCTCTCTTAACAAATGGAGCTTTGGTGCTCTTGGTCTGTCACTTTCCCCTCTGAGGTTCCAGGAATTTGAGATTGAGAGAGAGCTGGGTATCGAAGGCTAACATGGAGTTGGAATGGGCGAGTATGAAGTTGGGGTACCTAAGGGAAGAAAAGTAGATTGTCACACAGATCACCTCCTATAACTGAACCAGGAAACCATGATGTGTAAATATAGGCTGCTGAGTTTGGGGGGCAGAGGAGATGGGGAGGAACATGTTGATTACTCTAAGTAGAAAGGGCCCTGAACATTGTTAGCTTTGTTACTTAGCTGCAGAAAGGAGTCTTATCTCACAGGAATTGGGGTTAGAAGTCCAGTATAAGCCCCCCCGTGACTTTACCCCTAACCTGCCATTTGCCAGCCTCTGGCTCCAGTGTAAGTGGCCTGAAGTCCAACATTGGATTCTGGTATGAAATTGAGATCTTGCCATTTGCTTGGGAAGACAGCTAGTCTGCTTTTTGTAAAAACAGTTGATGATGCACATGTTTCTTTTCAATTGTAAATAGTTCTTCTGTGTTTTTGTTTTAAGGTTGGAGTATATGGGAGGTGGGAAATGACTTAACTACAGGCATATATCCCCCTAATCAATAGGACATTTTGTTGAAGATGAGCATTTTGATAACTATTTAAATAGCTATATAAGTATAGTTATATTGACTGATATAATTACATTTTTATATATACTTTATATATACTTTAAAGGATTGGGTATATTTCTGTAGAGCTAACTGATAAAAATTAAAGTATAGAAATTAGATTGCCCTTTGGAGTAATGTAAATTATAAATAAATGTGCAAATGCTTAACAATAAGAACAACAATAAAGGACTGAGAAAGCAAGTAGAAAAATGTTGCATTAAAGAGAGTGAATTGAACACATGTATTTAACTGTGGTCCCTCCAAAAACCCCCTTAAAGTGATACTAAAGTGTATATTTTAAAGAATAAACTACAAGGACAATAAGTATGCAAGAGGAAATGATTGCAACAAAATTTGAAGACTGGAAAGCAGAAGGACAGTGATAAATGTATCACAACTTTTGTACACCACTTCAAATCTTCACAGCCTTGGACAGGGCAAGAGAGCTGAAAGGTATCTACCCAAGATACTTTGGGTCTCCCTTAGTGCACTGCAGACATTCTCAAATGCCTGGGGACGTAACAGAAAGAGAAGAATCTCCTGAGGAGCAAAAAAAAACTGTCTTGCAACTCAAAAGGTTGACAGTATGGCTTTGAACAGAAATAGATCTCCTATAGTTAAGACATGGGTGGTGGGTCAATAAAGTGCAAAGAGATCTTCAGAGTCTCTCCAATGCTCAGATCCTAAGCCCTGCTGAAGAGCAAGTCCTAATCCCTCCTTCAAAGCATTTGGGGCCAAGGTAAGTGAATCTAACTAAAGCTGCAACAATGTCCAACTACCAATTAAGTTGGTTCAGCCCCCCATACCTGTGCACTGATACAAGAAGAGGTGTAATAGAGGTAAATATTAGTGGGTTACTATCTACTATTCTTTAACAATTATACTGGCATACAATAAAACTTGAAGAGATATGTGAAGAAGCAAGAAAATATGAACCATGGTTAAGAAAGGCCAATGCAAACAGACTCAGAGATGTTCCAGATGTTGGAATCATCAGACAGTGACTTTAGAACAAGCAGGAAAAAATACGTTAAAGATCTAGTGGAACCCAAAGGAAACAAGATCCCTAATTCAAAAAGACATATACACTCCTATGTTTATCGCAGCACTATTTACAATAGCCAAGGAATGGAAGCAACCTAAGTGTCCATCAGTAGATGAATGGACAAAGAAGATGTGGAACATATACACAATGGAATATTATTCAGCCATAAGAGAAAAACAAATCCTACCATTTGCAACAACATGGATGGAGCTAGAGGGTCTTATGCTCAGTGAAATAAACCAGGTGGAGAAAGACAAGTACCAAATGATTTCACTCATTTGTGGAGAAAACAATGAAGCAAAACTGAAGGAGCAAAACTGAAGGAACAAAACAGCAGCAGACTCACAGACTCCAAGAAGGGACTAGCAGTTACCAAAGGGAACGGGTTTGGGAGGGAGAAGGGGATTAAGGGGCATTATGATTAGCACACATAATGTAGGGGAGTCACGGGGAAGGCAGTGTAGCACAGAGAAGACAAGTAGTGACTGTATAGCATCTTACTACACTAAATGGACAGTGACTGCAATGTGTGTGTGTAGGTACTTGATAATATGGGTGAATGTAGTAACCACAATGTTGCTCATGTGAAACCTTCATAAGACTATATATCAAAGATACCTTAATAAAAGAAAAACCTTAAAAAAAAAAGATCTAGAGGAAAAGGTAGACAAGATCTCCATGAATAGATGGAGAATATCAGCAGAAAGCTAGAAACTATTAAAAAGAAACAAATGAAAATCTTACAAATAAGAAAAAGAGATGATATCAGAAATGAAGAGTTTATTCAATGTGTTTAGGAGCAAACTGGACACAGTAGAGTGAAAGCAATCAATAGAAATTATCCAAATTCAAATATGAAAAGAAAAAAAGAGTGAAAAAAGTGAGACAGAAGGTCCAAGATCCATAGGACAATATCAAGTCTCAGAAGGAGAAAGAGAATGAGGCAGAAGGAACATAGAGGCAAATGTAGAGATTGTTCCAAAACTTATGGAAGACATCAACCCAAAGATTTAAGATGATCAGAGGAGATCACACAGGAAAAATACAACAAAATCTAAACCTGGAGATACTAAAGTCAAATTCTGATGAACACCAAAGGTAAAAAAATCTTAAAAGCAGCTAGATAAAAAAGACACATTATATACAAAGAACCAACCATCCAAATTACAGGAGACTATTGAAACAGTGGGGCCAGAAGACCATAGAAAGCCATCTTCAAAGTGTTGGAGGAAAAAAAAATCTAGAATTATATACCAGTGAAAATATACTTCAGAAATGAAAGCAAAATAGGGACATTTCAGAGAGACAAAGATGAGAGAATTCATGTCCAACAGACCTTCACTAAGAGAAATGCTGAAAGAGAGAATTCATGCTGAAGAGAAATAATACTGGATGGGAGCCCAGTTTTGCAGGAAAAAATGAAGAACATTGGAAGGAATAAACATGAGGGTAAAGGTAAAATACTTTTATTATTGTATGTATATATTTGGTTTTTAATAACAATAATGAGGGTTTATAATATATGTAGATGTGAAAAACATAATGAGCACAAAGGGCAGTAAAGAGGAAAAAAAGAAATTTTATAAGGTAAAATTTCTTGTGAAATAGTATATTTAAAGGTAAACTCTAATAAGTTGTAATTTAAGTTAAATTGCAAATTGCAATTTCTAGAGCAATCACTAAAAAGAATCCAAAATAACCCAGAAAGAGGTGTATCATAAAGTCAGGAGATAAAATTAAATACTAAAATATTCACAATTCATCCAATAGAAAGATGGAAGAGAGAAAAAAAAGAACAAAAATGGACACAAATGTAAAATAAACACCGATATGGTTGATTTAACCCAATCATATCAACAATTACATTGCATTTAAATGCAATAAACACTCTAAAAAGCCAAGATAATCAGACTGGATTAAACAAACAAACAAAAACAAAGACCTAACTACATTCAGTTTGTAAGAAAAGCACAATTTAAATATGTAGACACAAACAGGTAAAAGCAAAAGTGCTGAAAAAAGTATTTAACTCAAATACTGAGCATAAGAGGACATCAGCACAGATCCCACAGACATTAAAATGATAAAGGGTTATTTTATGTATTTTATGCCAATAAATTTGACAACTTGGATAAGATGGAAAAATTCCTTGAAAATACAGTTTACTAAAATTGATAAAAGAAGAAACAAAAATCTAAAAAATCTATGTAAATTAAAACAGTTGAATTCATATGCAAAATCTTTCTCACAGAGAAAATCCAGGCTCAGATAACTTCACTGGGAAATTCTATCAAACTTTTAAAGAAATAATACCATTCTTGCACAAACTCCTTCAGAAAATAGACTTCTCAACTAATTTTATAAAGCCAGTATAATCCTGATAACAAAAATGCCAATTACATTATAAAAAGAAAACATTTTAAACGAATATCTTTCATGAACTTAGATATAAATAGTCATCACAAAATAGTCACAAATTAGATCCATCAATATATTAAAAAGCATATATCATGAGCAAGTGGGATTTGGAATGGGAAGGTGGATTAAGATTCAAAATCTGTCATAGGCAAAAAAAAAAATCGGATAAAATTCAACACCCATTTATGATTTTTAAAAAAGTTCATAAAAGTAGAAATAGAAGGCAACTTGCTTAATCTGGTAAAGGGCTCAGAAACTGATGACATTTGGTATTTCTGAAAGTGGACTGAAATAGAATTAAGAACATGAAGACTTATTGAAAGCTGGTTGAAAAAGCACACTTTAACATTTCCTCACCCACTCCGGGCATTAGGGTGACAGTCCTACTGCTATAGCCCAGGAGATGTGCTGAAGTTTGTTCTCTACAGTAAGAGGACTGTGGACTATGGGAGATTGGGCACAACTAAGGGTAGTGATTTAGTGAAAACTTACATGATGAATTTTAAAACCTCTCCTCTCCCTCTTCAACTCATTTCACTAGTTCTGTTCCTAGAATGCTAGAAACCAGCCTTAGATTCCCTAGACAAGAGAGTAGAGAAATTCTAATCTAACAGATCCAACTAGCCTAAGAGAAAAGTTCAAAAGATACTGGCATCAAGGTTTCCCCAAAGAAATGGCCCAAAAAGAATATCTGGTTTATGGTATTTTAATAAAAACCAATCTGCAATCCCTACCTATTGGCACAGATGTTCCAGTTGATTTTTTAATATCCCTTCATTAAACATAAAGAAACAGTTAAGGACTAGTAAACATCTGAGAAAACCTAAACATGAGTGACAGAAACCAAAATAACAAACAGAAAAAACAACTGGAAAGAAATAGAGATTAAGCAGGAAGATGAAAACTTAAAAAAAACACTAATATCCTCTGAGGTATAAGGGCACTTATGAAACAAGGTGTTATTTAAAAAAAATGATTAGAGAACAAGAAATACATCTTGAAAATTCAAAGCATAGTATATATGAATGAAAACTCAATAGAAAGTTGGAAGATAAAGTTGAGAATATCTCTTTAAAAGTAAAGCAAGAAAAAAAAAAGGAGATAAAATAAGTGAGAGAAAATCGAAGATACTTATGAGATACCCCTCATTAGATCCTGTATTTGAATAATAGGAATCTCAGAAAAGAATGGCTTATCATTGTGAAATTGCAGATTATTAAGGATAAAGAAAAATTCTGTAAGCTTTCAGAGAGAAAGGAAAAGAAGTCATAATGTAGAGTCAGACTGCAGTCACCACACCAAATTGGAAGACAATGAAATGAAATCTTCAAGATTCTGAGTGTTTTCCACCTAGATTTATATACCTCACTAAACTAACAGTAAGAGAGTAAACCAAAGATATTTTCAGACCTTCAAAGGCTCAGAAAAATGATGTTCTCTGCACCCTTTCCCAGGAAGCTATTGGATAATGTGCTCCACAGAAGTAAAGGCATAAAGACATAGGATCTAGGAAGGGCGATGTCAAAGGAATTTTCAATAGTTTGATGAAACGAGATCCTAGAAATAGAGTTTGGAGCAGGACTGGAGTGGCACAGGTCAGAAAATGCCAGGAAAGCTCAACCCAAGTAAGGAAAAAGATAAAACACCCTCATGTGTATGGATATATAGGAAAATATTAAGACTTAATAGGGGAGAAATTGGGCTGAAATAGTATAAGAAGGAAGAAAACTAAGCAAAAAAATAAAATCATTACTTTAGAGAAAACAAAATACTGTGCAAGAAAGGAAAAGTAAGATGCATACGGCTCAGCTTTGAAAGGCTGTTATCATCATGCAAACACTGAGTACTGATCTAAACAAAAGTATGTTATATTGAGGGGCTCGTGGGACAGAGAGTTTTTGTGAATGCATGTGGTGGTGATGGTGTATGTATGGTGATATAGCAAAGGAATGGGAGATGGTGAATAAGAGCTAAGTCCTCATCTTTTATAGGTAATTCCTAAAATTGAAAAACCAAGTAGGAAATATGAGCATGTTATTTAGATATATGGAGGAGAATGATAAAAGAAACAGCTGAAATAATTAAAAGTGGTTGCTTTTGAGAAGGAAATGAGGTGGGGGAGCATAGGGGAATACTATTTTTGGTAATTAGTCTCAGAATTGTGTCATTCTCTAAGGTATGTACAAATCTAATTTTGATGAAAATAACAAAATTTGAAAAAACAAAAATAAAGAATTATGATATGCCCACTTTAAAAAAGCAGATGGGGTTCAACTGGGGAGACAGGGCCTGTCCATCTTATATGGGGATTGCAGGCTCAGTGCACCAAAGGAGAAATCTGGGAGCCTTTACACTGGGGGAAGTTAACCCTGGAGGTGGCATCGTGGTTGCACCTACAGATTACCATTTCCAATTTAAATCTAATTCAAGCTACATATGTAATTTAAATTTTTTGGGAGCCACATTAAAATAAATTAAAAGAAAATGATAAAATTGATTTAAATAATGTGTTTTGTTTAGTCCAGTATATCCAAACTATGATCATTTCAACATATGAAAAATTAAAAAATTTTTGGAATGTTTTTTTTTCATAGTAAGCCTTTGAAATCCCACCATTTTACACTTATACACATATCAATTCAAATTCTAAATTTTCATTAGCAATACCTGATTTGTGTTTAGAGTTCATTAAAATTTACAGTTGGAAAAATAGATTTACATATTTAAGTTGTCCCAAACATAAAATTTTCCAATAACAGAGTAGCAAAAAATTATTTTCCTTTAATGTTCACATTCATATTTATAAAACTGGTTGATCTCTTTGCTTCAAAGAGTTGATCTGACTTTGAAGCAAAACCTAATCAATTGTAATACTACATCTATCCAAGTTAAGTAAATTCACTAGCTTTTATATCGCATCAGCATTACTAACTGAATTCAAAGGAGTATTCCATAAATTGAAAAGCATTTCTAAATATATCAATATTAACAAAGTGAATTTTGTGCTTTTCTTATAGTTTTTGCAGCCAATTTACCTAATACTGTTGATTATAATAGACATCTTGACTGTTTTTAAAAATGTATGAAAACATTATTAATTTGCTTTTTGAAAAATATTTATTTTAACACAACTTCTTTTGCTTTCCATAAAACTTAATTTTAGATCCTTCACATGCAATATGATACAGTTGAGAAAACATAAATCACACTGTCATTTTTTTTCTTTAATTACTTAATGTGGCAAGCATTCCTTGTTTCAAACAAAAAAAATCTTGAGTTACCAGTATTATAAATCCTTATAAAACTCATCCAAAACTCAAGCCATGAGTTTTGGTAGAGAACACACTATCATTTAAGTCACTGTCTTCTATTTCTTTCTCCAATTCCATAAACTGGTCATTTATAGCACACATACACTCTATGATATTAACAACCATGTTCATGACACATTTCATAAATAGACTTAACAGAAATATTTTCAATATTTATCACACAATGGAATGAAGCAGAAGAGTATATCAGTCCCTTATTTTAAAATTCTGATAAATCCATATTGTGACCTAACATAGCCGGCCCATCATCTGTGTTGATAGAAATTAATTTTTTTTATATTCTACCTGAAACTCTTCTTTGACATTGTAAAATATCCAAAACTACTACATATTTAGTTGACTTTTTTTTAGGTCATGAATAGACAATATTCTAAATAAATTTGAAAGTTCTTGAGACAAAAGTGTTCCCAAAGTATTAAGTGGGTATTGTGTCTCTCACATCATGTAACTTATCTAAAGCCAAAAAAAAATGTTCATGCACTTTTTCAAATTTTGGATCAATTAATCTTGACCTTGTTAGAAAGGTCTTACGTTCAATAGCCACCTGTTTGGTGGCTTACTTGAAAATTTTCACTTTGTGTAAAATATCTTTCAGTCTTTTCCTCATAATTTTCTAACAAAATTTCCACGACTGAAATAATTTCTTTTTCCATCATCTAAAACTGATTTTCCTTTATTGTGAAAGAATTCAAACCGTTTTATAGTTGGCCAAAGTTACAAGCTCAGATCCTGTTAAAAATTGTTTGAGAAATTAAATTCTGATTTCATATAAGTAATTTCTTCAACTCTTTTTTTACTGTGGAAAGGAAACATCAAATTCACTGTGTCTGTTTTAAGTGGTTCTTAGTATTATCTGTTATTATTTTATGTAACATATTTTTTGTCTTGCTCTGTAGCAGCCAACTGCAGTTGTTATATGTTGTGAAATTTGGAACATACTAGTCTCTTGTATTATTAAATACTGTAGTCATAGTAATAGCTTGTGCATCTCCACGAAATTCCACATCAGGAGAATGCTTTCATTTAAAATTTTGAAATTTGTCTCTACTTATTTTTCAATTAGAAACATACTATAATTAAAATAAGGATTTCAACTTAATTATCATTATGATTTACATAGGAATCCTAATAACTTGAGATAGATTTTATATTCAAATAAATACATTATAATGTTACATTAGTGCATAAAAATAATCACTTGAACTGAATCAATCTGTCCACTGGCTGTGCTTATGCATAATACTAGAAATGATGTGATACCCAATACACACACTGCAACATCATAATAATATCTTATGCGATGCAATCATTAAAGTGTGGTCCTACCAATAATAATAAAACTGTGTTTAACAGAACTTTACACTGCTTCAGTTTTGACATTTAAATCTAAATTAATTAAAATTAAATACAATTAAAATTTTGAGTCCTCCATTGCAGTAGCTGCACTTCAAGTGCTCAGTAGCCACTGTGTCTAATGGCTACCTATTGGACAGCACAGTGGACAGAATGAGAACCTATCAGGGAGCGAGGCATTTTGTCAGGTACTTTCAAAGACATGAGCTCAATTATTCCTCAGAACAGTCCCATGTGGTGACATCTACATTTTACATGCTTATTGAGATTCAGTGACTTATTAGAAGTCAGTTATTCAGTGAAGTTGCTAGATGGACAACTGTTAGTCCAAACCCAAAGCCTGTGTGCGTGCCCCCTGGTGACATGGCTATTGCTCAGCAGAGATGATAGAAATCACCTAGCAGGAAAAAACGGTGCTTTTTCCTGATCTCACTACCCTCTTTTAAAGTTTACAAGTCTCTAATTGTTTTAACGATTTTGTATGAGTTTATTTACTCAAGAAATATTTATTGTCTCCTATGAGCCAGCCACTATTCTCATGAACAAAAGAGTCTCTGCCTTCATGGAGTTGACAATCTTAAGTGAAGGGAACAAAAAAATCTCAGAACAAAAACAACACACTTTCAGGGAGATTGTTTTCTCAAAATTAAACTTCATGAACTTGCTTAAAGTGAAACTTTTAAGGTGATGGCGCTCTTTGTAATTTCAGAATGAGGATAAAGAATCTGCCTGCAGTCATTCTGCCAGGGGTGGTCATGCAAAGAGTTGCTCAGTGGTAGCTTTTGTTATCGGATGTGAAGGAATTACTTCCAATTCTGCGGGAAATATTTCATTCCTGTTTGTCCATTGTTATCCTTAGGGCTGATGGGATCCCGTCTGTCAGCAGAAGTGGGCAACAAAGCAAAGAGATACATGGTAGAACTAGAAGGGCAGTATCCTCCCAAATCAAAAACATCAGACTCAAGTGGGCACTTTTTTGTTCCTTTTGGGGAAGCACAGTTTGATCACTCTGTATTAAAGTATTAACTTCATAAGTAAAACCCTATTTTACAGTGTATCATGTCTATGGCTTATTTCAGACTATTGCAAAAGCTACAGAAAGAAGAGTTTCCTTTGTCCAAGTGCACGAGATCAACTATAAAACTACCACCTGTGGTTTAGGATGCAGCTGGGGCGCACTGGGAGCTGGGTCTTCTTCACGGGTAGAGATTTATGCAAATGAAGGATTTTTCTAAACAGTCTCAGGGGACATAGTTCTTAAAAGTATTTTAGAGTTCAAGCAGACCATGGTACAAATAAGGAAACCTAAAACTCAGAGAGGTTAGGTGATTAAGCCAAGCCAAGGTCACACGGGTATTCATTTAGTGAGACTAGGACCATACATTTTGTTGTCAGCTAATGAGTTGTGGGTGAGGAGACAGAGGGTGCAGGGAGGAGGGTGGTGGGTGGTGGGGAGGGGTAATCAGAGGAAGCTAAAGATGTGCGTGAACTGTAGTAAGGCTAGGGTTTTTAATCTGCTCTGTCCTTTCTACTCTGACATGAGGCAGGTTTCTTAACTCTATTGAGCTTCAGAACCTCAGCTGTGAAATGTAGACTTCCTAGGATTGCGGTGAAGATTTCATGAGTATGATGCATGTGCAAATGCCCTGACCTCTTGATGATAAGACTTTTTCCTTGACTCACTTTCTCAAAGTACCTCTTCCTTTTACTGGTCTTCAGACCAGCCATTTCAAACTCCCCAGGCCCCAGTTGCAAGCGTTCTGGATTGGTGGATCACACTCTGTTGCCCTGCACCTGCTGGTCCCAATCTCCCCTGGGGGCTCTTTGTCTCCTAAGAGCCCCCCAGTACTCCCCCAGAGCTCCGTTCCTGTGATCACACCCTCTGCCACTCTCCTCCTTATCACCTCTCAGTATCTGGTCCATCCTAGTTGGAGTTCCACCTAACAATAGGGAGCCTTTACAAGTATTTGGATAGTGTGACAGGCTTCAAAGTGCTTTCACAGACCCTGTCCCCTTTGATCCTCACAACAGCCCTGCAGGGGACATAGGGCAGCTGTTACCATTCAAGTTTTACCACCAAGGAACCCAAAGTGCATAGATGTGCTGATTTGCCCAAGGCTACAAACTGGAGGATCACTAGATGTGCAAGAAGAAACACAGGCTTCGGGGTCAGGGAGTCATAGGTTCAAGTCTCAGCTTTGCCACTTGCTACCAGTGTGGCTTTGGTAAGTTATAGGCCTTCCTGAGCCTCATTTTCCCCCCTCTATGAAATGGGCATATTTTCTTTGCATATTTGCTGCAAGATAGCTTATTTTATATATGCAGTACTTAGGCCAAAAGTATTGGGCAAGCCAGACCAGAATCCAGTGTACCTCACCACTGCTCCCACTGGGAACAACCTTTTCTGTCTTTGAACTGCAGGAGACTTCGTTGTCTTCATGCATCAGAAACTAACTCTGGCTGACAAAGAGCAAATAGAATTTTGCCAGGATAGTTAAGGTCACAACATGGAGAGCTAAAACATCTCTTCCTGGGAAGAAACCATGGCAGCCCCCCGGGATCTCAGCAGCCCTCTGGGGCCAGTCATTGTATGGCTCAGGGCCAACTCTCTTTTTGTTTTGTGTGTCCCTCTCCACTCAGAATCTGAATTAACAAAGAAGATCTGGTTGGTTGACCTAGTTTAGCTCAAGTGCCCATCATGTCCGCAGGTGGACAGGGGTGGTTGGCAGCCCACTGGAACAACGTGGACTAGAGGAAAGGCGGTTCCCCAAGGGAGAAATGCTCCTAAATAAAGGAAGTCCATTACTGACTCCTCATGTAACTTTAAAATCAACTTCTGTATGTGACTGGTTGTGGCTAGTTGTATTCATGTATGCTTCTGGCTTAACATCCAACTAGACCATTAGTCCTAGAGAGTTGAGGTGGACATGAGGAAGGGGGTTCCTCTGTGTTATGCTCAGATTCCATATGGAAGCCCAGAGACCGACTCGGTTGGTGTCTAGCACATAACTGATGCTCAATAAATATCAAGTGACTGACAGATTTTGTTCATTTTCCTACAGACCTTGGTCTTTCCAGTCCAAAAAAACCAAATTAATTTAGGTCTTTCCCAACTTATTCCAGCCCCCAAACCTCAGAACTCCTACTTACATGCAGCCACCAATAAAGCAATCAATCAATAACAATTCACCTAATTAGCTGCTCACATGAACCAACAGCTTTCTCACGCGGAGCCACTTCCCATCACAGTCACAGGGTGACGTGCCAGGTGTCTTGCCAAACAACTTGATTAATAAGTCACTGTAACTGAAGCTGAATACAATTAATTGCATAATTTTGAACTCTTCAAGTTTAATTTCACAAAAATTACATCACAGAATTGGAGCATGATGAACTATTTCTAACAAAAGGAAGAAACAAAACTTGCATAAGCGCTGGTTCATATTTGTGACATGTCATGCACGTGCCCAGCATGGCATCTCGCCATTCCTGTCAATAAAAATTCTCAAAGCTCAAATACATATATGAGTTCCTACACACATGGCCCATTATTGGAAAAAAACAGAACACCCTTGTCCTAGTCAGGCTCAACATTTTGATAATGCCAGGAAAACCCTCTTTAAATCTGTCCTAGTTTTATTCTTTCTGTAAGCACAGACCTAGTTTGGCTCATTCCTTTTATTTTGGGCTTCTTTTCTCTTTGCCATTCCCGTCAATTTGTTCTTTCAAATGGTTATTAACTTCCTAGAGGACATGTCCAAAAATAGCTGATGAATAAAAATAGAGCTGTCTGTCTTTCACAAAACTTTCACCCAATTGAGCAGGCAGGATTTTCATGAAGAAAATCTGAGAAATTAATTAATTAACTGTGACTGGATTTCACCTCTTTAACCTTAACTCGTGAGCAAACCTGAGCTAAATAAACATCTGACCATTCAATCTCTTCCACTTAAGGTTAACTTGAGTTTATTATTCAAGCTACTGCCCTTGTGTATTAGGCAATGCATAAATTACACATACTAATTACCCTGGATGGGGCACCACTTTAATGAATTCTTTTAATTAAACTGCAACACAGTGGTTTTGCATAGGATGGTCTATATTTCATCCTTAAACTACCTTAACCTTCATCTTTGTCTGGGAAGCTCACACGTCTAACCGGAGAAGGTCTGAGTTTAATTCATCTAAGTATATACGTTCAGCAACACCCCCCCTTGACTATCATAGCAACATTTGAAAAATGTTTCTCTTCTGCTTCGAGGTTAAGAAATTAGATGCCTCTGTGAAAAGTTATGATTCTGCTGGGGATACTAAAGTGGAAAAAAAGAGGCAAAACAAAGCAAAAACTGAAGTGGTAGACTCAACCAGTATAGCGCTACAGTCGTTAAAGTGAAAATAATAGAAGTCATATTAACAGTGTCCTGACTAATGTATATGCTATTAAGCAAGGGGCACTCTTTACTTTGTGATCTTTATAGTATAGGGTTTACAGTAAGTAATCTATATCATGAGTGTAGTTTTCAAAAACACAATTAGTTCTCTATTATCTGGAACCATTAGTGGATGACGCAGTAGAGAAAATTGAAACCCATGTACATGTTAGCCATGAATATTAGCCTTGTCTTGTTACTGAGCTTCTGCTTCTAGGTAGTAAAATTCACTGCTTAGGGTTTGACCTCCCTGATATCAGAGTTGGGGAGAGTGACAGAAGGAGCAACGGAGAGACTCAAACAGCCAAAGGACTATCTAGATACCGGAAGCCTTGATAATCAACTCAGCCAGGGCATATTGAGCATCTCTGAATTCCTAGCACTATGCCTGGTGATTGAGAAATGCCCAATTTCTGCATTTTAAAAAAGAGAAGGGGCACTTGCATATGCATATTTCTACTTACATGGACAAATTCAGGAAGATGCACAGGAAACCACTGGAGAGTTTGCTTGTGACAAGTACTGGGGATCTGAGCTGGGGGGAGAAAGGCAGTTAACATTCTGTATCCTTTCTCCTCTTCCTCCTCCTGCTGCTGCCCTTCCTCTTCATTGTCATCATCGTCCACGAGTATGTGATTTGTCTATTCAAAAAATAAAAAACAATAAAAATGTCTAGACAGTTCATAGTCCGCTAGGAGAGACAAACATATCAAAATGTAATGCTCTGATAGGTGAACATGCAAACTATTCTGGAAGCACAAAGGTGGGCTCATCCAACTTAGGCAGAGTCAGGGAAGGCTTTTCAGGGGAGGTGGCATTTAAGTTAGGTCTTGAAACATGAGTGTGAAAGATTTTCAGGCTAAGCATCAGCTCTTGAGTACTGGGAAGGCGATGATAGCGTAAGAGGATTCCATGCACCCTTTGTTATCCCTTAGACATTCTGGTAATAGTTCTGCTCCGGCAGGACTTCCCTGATGACATGTAAACAGTGTTTAACTCATTCTAATATCTGACAAGGTGATTGAGAGTGACTCTTTGTAAGTGATCCCAAAGTAAAGTTACTCATTCTGGAAAACAATCAGATATGCCTGAAATTCTAACTTCAGAAATACTCCAACAGTCCCTGCCAATTTTTCACCATGCCCTAATTTAAACTGAAATTTGTACGAAAGCAGTTAACCCTCATTTGGATACATTGACCTTCCTTTTGTTGGGAAAGATTAAGGATATAGGTATTTTTATCAGCAAAGCCTAGCTCTTAATATCATATCATTACATTTAGAGAAGGAATTCTTACTCTTCCCTAGCCTCCACCTTGTAGCTACAATAATAGAAGGAGAAGAAAAGTGAAAACCCCATAATGGTCTCAAATTCCAAATTTTACTTGGTGTGTTCTTGGGGATACCAGATTCCCTTGTTCTGAGCCCATTCAGGGGGCCCTGGTATGGACTGGCCTATTCCAAGTTCTGCAAAGGAATCCTGTCTCCCAACCAAAGCAACAAATCCTAGAAAGAGGGATTTGGTAGAACTTGGCTGGGTTCTCTGGGCCTCTCTGGCACTCATTGGCATGCACAACGACAAGGGAAGAGGCTAGTAGATTTATCTCATCACTTCCCTGACGCTGCTATGATCAGGTCCTTTCAATTATTTACTGAGCCACAGTTATGTGCCAGATGTAGGGGATACAAAAATGAATGTCACCTAGTTTTTCCTGTCCAGTTGCTCACAGGAGAAAGAGAGTTGCAGATGAATGGCTGTACTGTGGCATGTACTCCTCTAGCCAGGTGAGCCAAGCACGGAGCAGGAAACCAGGAGCTGGGGGGGCCTCCCAGAGAGCCCAAGACCCCTGACAAAAGTGCAGACATGCTTCTGAAATGGGACATAGATATTCTGAAATGCTTAACTCCTGCTTTCCATTTAGACCAAAGAAACAGAAGAAAGAGAGGGTGGCTGATAGGCATGGGTAGAATACATAGGCAGAGAGTTTTATAATTGGTAGATGGCTAAACCCAAAGGGAGATTTTTCTCCCCCATGACTCTCAGCAAATTTATTTATTTATTTGCTAAATAATCTATGACAAAAACTAGGTTCCAGAGTGATTTTTTTTTTTAGTGATGATGGTGGCTCTGGAGTTGGACAACCCAGTTTCCCTTAGGATGTGCTGTGACCTTGGACAAGTCACTTAGCTTCTCTAACTCTCCACTTCCTCAGCCTATAAAACTCTGAAAAGAATAGGACTTACATCACAAGGTTGTTGATGGTGATTAAATGAAATAACACATGTAAAGTACTTAGCAAAGTGATGGGCCCCTAGTAAGTAATCAGTAAGTGTTAGCTATTATAATTAGTATGAGTAAAGTAAGTGCATCTTGGACCTCTAATCAAGAGGATTTTATTGCCAAATTTTCAAAATGCATCTAGGAGTCTGCCAAAGCTGGTAGAATATAAGAATGCAAGTTGTTGTTACACTATAATCATATTGGCGTGGGGGGCGCTGCAAGATACACAAACACATCTATGTATTCATTTCACTTACACACCAAATTACTGTTATAGATGGCCCATTCAAAAGGCCTGGGATGAATTCTTAGTCACGCAGTGCTACTTTTTTTGACTTACTTCAAAGCTGAAAGGAGAGTGTCGGTCCTTTCTGACCCTGTGGACTCCTCAGAAATGACTTGTCCAACAGAGGGAAGCGCCTACGTGCTTTCCAGCGCGCCTGTGAGAAGTGCTGTATGGCAAGGGCACCGGCCCTGGGGGAAAGGCCCTGTCCAGGAGGGTGCACACAGGCCACAGAGGCGCCCAGGAGGCAGCCACGGGGGGCCACCTACTCCTCTGAAGTATCTCCAGGACTCACGCTCTGATCCCATTGTATTTCTCATGGCTTCTCAGGTGGCGTTTTCTGCCCCAGGCTTTCCACGTGCAGTGTCTTCATGCTGTCCCGGGGAACATATGTTGCAACATACCATCTGGTCTTTACACATCTCCCCAGCGGCCGTGATAGGAAAACCTGCCTGTTTGGCAGCTACAAGTGCCCACAGTCCCTTTGGCCTCCTTCTCAGACTGAGTGTTTTCCAACATCAATGGCTGTAATCAGGAAGGCCTAAACCAAGCATATGGATTCAGGACTGCAGTGAGACTACAAAGGGCGCTTTACCTTGGACCAGGAGCTGGTCGGGGCGGGCCCGGCCTCAGGCGCTGGGGCGAACGGAGCCCATGAGCCAGGGGACCTGGCTCACCAGCTTACAGCTGAGCAGTGAGGCTTAAAGCACGAGCTCTGTCAGTGAAGTGTGGTGCGTTGGTCATGCTCGCTGAGATCCAGAGCTTGGCTGAGAGGAACGAGGCAGCTTGCTGACGAGAGCACATGTGTCTTTTGGCCCTTTGCAGTGGAGAAAATACCAGATCTGCTCAAATCCTGGGGTAGGCATCATTTGCGTTGTTTCTCTTTGAACAGAGCAAGAATTGCCAGTTGCTGAATGGCAGTTATTTCCAGAAGGTCTGCAGGGAGAAGCCAAAACCAAGCTCCAAAGAGTTGAAAATAGAAGATAAAATTCGAAAGTATAAATTACTTTGTGTACATATAATGGAATGCTAAGCAGCTAAAGGAAAGGATGGGGAAACTTTTTATGTACCGGTATGGAAAGAACTCCAGGATGTAGTAAATGAAAAAAAGGAAGATGGAAAATAACAGTGTGTACACTGCTCTTCCACCATTTGTGTAAAAAGTTAGGGGTGAGGTGGGTATGTTTGTATTTGCTTACATATGCATAAGAGTGTCTGGAAGGATCTGTAAGAAACTAGTAACAATGGTTATCTGTTTTGGGGTAGCAAAATGAACCTGAGCTGATCAGGAAGAAATTTTACCATATACTTTCATTTATTTGAACCTAATTTTAAATGTATTAGCATTCAAAAAATTAAATTTTAATGTGTTTACAAGTTTTGAAAGTGACATTATAAAACATGTTGGCAGGCCAGTAGAGATTTCATACTAGTAAATTTATAAAAACGTTTTTATTTATCTACATACCCATTTTTCCATATGAATTAGGCTATTTGATTTCCAACAATATCTTTCAAAACTGGCTACCATATGATGGAATCACTTATGCCTTACATATTTGACACTGAGTATTGCTCTATCAAGAAGAAAACAAAATAAATATAGGTTGTATTAGTTAACAAGTTCAGGGGTTGAATATGGTTCTGTGTAATAACTAGAAGGAAGCCTTAATCCTTTGTTCTTTTTCCTGTGATTCAGTTAACGTTTGTTGAACAAGTATAATGGGCTATTAACAAGTTGCTATATAGTCCAGTTGTCACTGCATGAAACTGAGCTTGTATAATATAATTCCAGACAGGAAGAGTTTTAGCTTAGGAACTTTTTAGAAAGACTCTTTAGTTAGCTGGTTTGTCCAGGAAGAATATCAAAGGGTTCCTGCAGATTGAAGTTTTTTATTTTCTAGCAATACCTGGAGGGCATTAGGTATATGACCAAGATGCTCCTTGGAATGAGCTATATCCTATTTACAAACTAGTAGAGCCATGGATATATATATATATATATATTCCTCATTGTCTCTCTCTCTGTCTTCCCAAAATACACAGATCTAACCATAGTGCTTCTTGTAATAAATCCATTTCTACTTCTCTAAAAAATTATGGAAATCCTTACTATACTGGCTTTGCACTGTGTAAACTTAGCTAAACGGGAACTAATTTTCCCAGGATTCCTTTCCCTATAGGGTTTCAGGTTAGGATTAGCCACAAAGGAAATTTGCATACGAGTTGGAAGACAGAAATGAAGAAGTAGCATCAGCTTTTAGGCTTTGAAGGAACCCGTGTAGGGTGCCACTCACTGTAGTAACTTGATAGGTTCTTGCTGATCTGCTAACTCACCCTGTGACTGTGGGTCATACCTGGGCTATAACTCCTATGGCTCCCACCAGATCTCCTCCCTCCCCTTTCCAAGTATGTGTGCAGCTCTGGCAAAATATACTGGCTTTTTCCTGAAAGTCATCCCCATCACTGGGGACGGAGGCCTGCAGACACAGATGCAGGTTCCAGGACATCTTCCTGGGCTCTAGTTTGTCCTTGTTCTCCTCCACTTCACCGTTAAGTCTTCTTCCCCAATTGCCAATCTAGCTGCGTGTGCCAAATTCAGACCCAGCACCAGACTTGGAGGCCACACAGCCTTGCATAGACTTCTCCTCTTGCTCCTGCAATTGCATAATTAATGCTTTATCCTATTATCTCTTATAGTGGTTTTACTTTCCTGACCAAACTCTGACTAATGCATTACCCAAAAATGTGCAGAAGCACATCTTAAGTGTTGTCATTGCTCACAGCACAGCAAACCTTGGCATTAGTATCTCCGTTTTGCAAGAAAGCTTAGAAAAGTAAGCCACCAAATTGAGAATCTAACTCTTAACTCCAAAACTCACGTCTCCCCACCATACTATATTGCCTTGACTTCAAAGTAAGAGAGGAACATAGTGCAAAAGAACATTGTTGTAATAACTGAAAAATCAGCCTTCAGAATAAAGAGAGCATTCCCAGTTCCCAGCTCAGAGCACGGGGACTCAAAATGGCACTTGCGCCGTGGCAGTCATTTAGAACAAAAAAGCTTTGAGCATTCCAGGGTTGAGGAGATGGGTGACCTTAGCCTCACAACTTTCTTAGCTATTTTGGATGAGTGCAGGGGTGAGAGTTAGCCATATGGTGCTCAGTACAGTGCACTGAGGAATTCGGATTCATTCCATAGAATACCAAAAAAGTCTTCTGTAACTATAGCCATAAAAATCTCCAAGAATTAAGAGTATTAATTAATGTTTGGAAATACAGATTTTTAAGTGCTTTTTACTGGTTCTAGCTCTCCTTAGAAACACACATGTGCAAAGATGATACCTACACTCTTGGCTGGGTTGTTCTAATAGAAAATTTGATTTTCAAATCTAAATGAATGTTGGCGGTGGAAGATAAAAGTCATTGCCAACTAGAAAATATAGAGCAAAAAGAGAAATTCTCCATTTCATTTATTAGTTGAAATGTAGCAAGGGAAGCACTAAGAGACTTTAGGAAGCACGAAGGAAGCCTTAACCTTTGTTCTTTTTCCTGTGATTCAGTTAACGTTTGTTGAACAAGTATAATGGGCGATTGACAAGTTGCTAATAGTCCAGTCGTCACTGCATGAAACTGAGCTTGTATAATATAATTGCAGACAGGAAGAGTTTTAGCTTAGGAACTTTTTAGAGAGGTTCTTTAGTTAGCTGGTTTGTCCAGGAAGAATATCAATGGGTTCCTGCAGGTTCCCAGGTCAGTTTGGGAATGAGAGATTTCTGAAAAGCCTAGGCTAATTCATATCTTGGGACAGAGGAAGTTCTGAATCAATACAGAAGAGACTTTAAAATTAGGCCTATTTGTAACCAAGTGCACTAGAGAATTGTCTTAGTTTGCTCCGGAATTGTGCCAAATACCACAAGCAGGGTGGCTTAAACACAGATATTTATTTTCTCACAGTGCTGGAAGCTAGCGTTCCGTGGTCCAGCTGCCAGTCTGGCTTCTGGCGAGGCCCCTCTTTCTGACCTGCAGACAGCGCCTCCTTGCCGTGTGCTCACGTGGCCTTTCCTCAGGGCATGTTGCCTGAAGCCGGAGAAAGAACAAGCTCTCTTCTTATAAGGATACTAATCTTATCAGATCAGATCCTCACTCTTACGGCCTCTTTTAACCTTAATTAACTTCCTCAGAAGCTCCATCTCTAAATACAGACACACTGGAGGTTCAGACTTCAACATATGAATTTGGGGTGGTTGTGTGAAACATTCAGTCCGTAGCATGAATTATAGCAAAAGAGCGATCCATGCCACGGCCTAACATGCTGTCTGTATTTCCTTTGTCGAGCTTGTCTAGGGAATATATTGTGCCTTGATTAAAGGCCACAAGTAAACAGGAGTAAATGAAAAGACCTTGAAGATCAGCTTTACGTGTGAACTTCATCCATTTTGTCTTTCACATCAGCATCTCAGATTTCCCCGACATGTTCAGGTTGTAACCCCTCTGGTTAAAGAAATAGGGCTTGCCTTACCTTAACAGGCAATTAGTTCTTACAATTAAATAGAGTCATGATTAATGACCTTGCTAATTGTTCTTCCCGGATGTGCACATTAATACAAGTAGAGCGTGCAGTCTTTGAGCCCACACTGCGCCATCCTTGTGGATCCAAAGCTGAGGGAGCCTCACATCCTGCCCTCCAGGAGATCAGAATTTAGTACAAAAGTGAATGGATACATCACAGCTGCAAGGGAGAGAGATCTCGTCGGTTTTCCTGTCGTCAGGCATAGCATTGATGTAACGTACACCTTAGTCAGTTAATTGTCAATAATCCCAGCAGGCCAGTGAGTAAGAAAATGGCCCCATGAGCAGGTAGGAAAATTCTGAATCATTTGTGAAAGGCAGTGTTCTAGACTATTTTCAAAATGTGTTCAAACTGTATAAACTAACTAGAAGCCAGAATTTTGCTCTAAATCGAGGCTAGAACATAATTCCAATTGTCCAGTTAATTGTTTTCATGTTAAAAAAAAATATCCTACCCATTCTCTAGGAGAACTATTTTCCCCTCTTAAGCCTCTTTCAATTTGGACAGCTGAAAGTGATGGCTATCTCAGAACACCCCAGAACTCTATTCCACTCACCTGCCATTTCTCACTTAATGCCTCCTTCTATAATTCTATTGTCCTCTATGGGGAGTTTTACATCCTAAAAGCCAAATGTCAGAATGGTAGAATGTTACACTAGAAAGCTCGCAGAGAGATCCTTTGACTCAGCTTCTCCCTTTACAGATGAGAAAACAGGCTCATTCAAAGAAAATTCCTTGAGAGAGTAAGCTTCTCTGGGATAATGACATGTAACCACAGAAGGCGGAAGTTCGTGCAAGGCCGCAAGAGTGCATGTGGCTGGAATGTCTGCAGAAGGCCTCCTGACCACGAGGCTGTTGTAGCTGAAGCAGAGAGCGAGAGGGAGAGTGGAAGGGACAAGGTCCAAGGTGGGAGTGGGATCAGATCACGGAGAGCCTGTTGGCTTGCAGTCATTTACTCTGAGGGCAGTGGGAGTTATTAGATGGATTTTTATTTATTTTTTTTGTCAGCTTTAGTGAGGTGTAATTTATACAGAGTAAGATCCAACAATTTAAAGTGTATAATTTGATGACTTGACAAACATATACAGTTGAGTAAACACCACCATGATCAAAATAGAGTATATCTCTATCACTCCCTGAAAGTTCCTTCATATCCCTTTGGAGTCAATCCCAGTCCCTACTCCTAGCCCTTGGACACCGCTGGTGTCATTTCTGTTCCTATATTTTTCCTTTTTCCAGAAATTCATATAAGTGGAATCATACAGCATGTAACCTTTGTGTCTGGCTTCTTTTACTTAGAACTCATCCAATTTTTTGCATATCAGCAGTGCATTCTTTTTGTTGCTAAGGAGTATTCCACTGGATGGATGTACCTGTTTGATTATTACTTACCAGCTGAAGAACATTTGGTAAATGTTCATCTCATTCTTACAACAACTGGTAACCTTGGTAAATCACTTAACCGGTTTGGGGCCATTATAAATAAAGCTGCTGTAAACACTCATGTATAGGATTTTTTGCAGAGTTTTTATTTCTTTTGGATAAATCCCTAGGGGTGGAATTGCTGGGTCATATGTTAAGTGTATGTTTAATTTCATAAGAAATTACCAAACTATTTTCCAAAGAGAACGTCCATTTTGTATTCCTACCAACAATGTAGAAGAGTTCAGTAATCCTGTATCCTAATCAACACTTGGTGTTGGTTTTAAGTCTTAGTCATTCTAATAGGTGGCTTTTAACTTGCATTTGCCTAATGAGTAATATTTTTGAGCACTTATCTTTTCAAGTGCTTATTTGCTATCTATATCTCTTCTTTGGTGAAGTGTCTGTTCAAATCGTTTACCATTATTTACAGTCTTCTTAATACTGAGTTGTACAAGTTCTTTATGTATGTTTGATACAAGTCCTTCATCAGATATATGTTTTATGTCTTGTCTTTTTATTTTTCTTCATTCCAGTGTATCAGTTTTTTCTTTTATGGTTTGAGCTCTTGTATATCCCCTTTAAGAAATGTTTGTCTAAACCCAAGGTCACAAAGATTTTCTCCTACTTTTTCTTCTAAAAGTTTTATACTTTTAGGTTTTACATTTAGGTCTATAATCCAATCTGAGTCAAGTTTTATGAATGGTGTAGGATAAAGATTGAATTTTTTTTTCATGTAAGTGTTCATTTGTTCTAGTATCATTATAGAAAAAAACATTCTTTATTGATGAATGGGCATTGAATTATATGGGTACCTATGTTGAAAATCAATTGACTATATATATGTGGGTCTATTAAGGTTTATGTCTATCCTTATGCCAATACCACAAAGTCTTAATGTTGCTTAATGGTAGGTCTTGAAATCAAGGAGTGTAGGTCTTCCAACTCATTTGGGAATTGTTTTGTCCAGTCTAGGTCTTTTACATTTCCATATAAATTTTGAAGCCAAATTCTGAATACTAACAAAAACGCTTCAGGGGGGTTTGAGTAAAAGAATGCCATGATCTGACTAACATTTTTAAAAGATCACTATGGTGACTTGCCCAAGCCTTGACTATCCATTTTACAAGGACATCTCAAATTCATTAGACAAAATGCAGAATAAACAAGCATCATCCTATCAATAAACATTCTCACATCTCAATGCATTGTATCACCTAAAGACACTTTATGACTAGAAAATTTAAGAGTAGTAGAATGGGAAATGCATTTAGAACAAGTCTGGCAGATAAAACTTACTCGTGATTGCCCTTGGCAAAACTGTTTGATGCTGAAAGGAGTCTGAGCCCAGAAGGAGAGGCTTCCAAAAGTATGTTGAGACCGTAATATGTTCCTTTGTCCTCTTTCCTTGCCTGTCAGCTGTGCAATTGCAAAAATAAAAGTATTTTTGAAAGCTGACTGCTTGGATTACTATTGCTCTTTTTATAGAATCTTGGTTTTTTAACTGGGAGGAAAATGAATACTATTCTAATTCCTAAGTCAGCAGGGGAAGAATTTTGTAGGTTCCCAAATGATCTCCCTTCCCTTTATGACTTGTTTCTGCCAAATGGGCAGTTTCCTACCTGTTGGAAATCAGGGTGTTCCACATGCAAGTAAACAATGTTCTTTCCCCCTTTTTCTCCTCCAGATAATATTTCTCAGTGGTACTGGTTCTCCCTTTTTGGCACTTTCTGAGAAATGTGGCACTTTCCATTTTTTTTGGTAGAGTTGTTCCAACTGCAAGTCATTTGAATGTGTTATACGATGATGTCACAGCAGACTGGAAGTTGTCATTTGATTACTAAATGGGTAACCTTGTAAATCATTTAACTTGAACTTCATCGTTTCAGTAAAATGCAACTATCCTCTTTACCAAAAGACATGTGAGAATCAAATATAGCAATGTACACAGTGATATTCTAAGAAACCTGGAGGCACAGTATACAAATATTGGTCGTGAGAATTATAAACAACAGATAGTGTTGATTCTATGGACCTCTTACATATGTTTAAAAATGTATTAGACTAAGCTGGTGTTTTTTTGGGCAGCTACAACATGGTTGGCATGGTACAAATTATTATGGGGTAGAGAAGAAGTATAGTTGCAAAAATATCCTGTCAAGGAGATTATAATTTAGCAGGAAGAAAAGTCTTGCACATATGAAGTATTATGAGACCAGTAGTAATAGCTCAAATTTGGAAATGCTTTTCAAGTCCCTGATTTCTTTCACATGCTTTATCTCACCTCATTCTTACAACAACTCTGTGAAGCATGTAGGGCAGATATTTTACATCCTCATTTTACAGATGAGGAAACCTAGGCCCAGAAAGTTACAAATGGTATTTTTATATCATTTATTTTCTCCAAAGTTATAAATCTCAGAAACAGTGGAATTGGGACCTAAATTCAGATTATTTTCTGACCCCCAGCCCAGAAAATCTGTTCTGGTGGTTCTCAAAATCTACTGTGACTAAGAACCATTTAGAGAACTTGTTAAAAATGCAAAATGCGTAATCAGTTAGTCTGGGTCTAAGAATCTTATCTTTAAACTAAACAAATAGTTCATATGATCTCCTGCAGGTGGACTGTAGTTTGTTCCCCACCAATTGACTCTCCTGCTGCAGATAGTGAAAGGCAGAAGCAGAGAACTACTGCACTTCTCTACAACTGGCATGTAGAGAATAGTGGTTATGAGCACAAATTCTGAACCAGGCTGCCTGCATTTAAATCCTGCTTTCACTGCTTATTAGCTGGGCAAACTACATAACTACCCTGTTCCTCAGTTCCCCATCTATCAAATGGGGGTAATACCAGTACATACCTCACATGCTGATGATGAAGATTATGTAAGCCATTGGTTGTAAAGTAATTACAACAGTGCTGGCATACAGCAAGCTTTGTGTTTATGAGAGGATGACTGTGGTCCATAGAAACAGTGCTGTATAAAGGATGATGGGGAGCAGCCTTTCTGAGATGCAGTGACCTCATCCTCACCCAAAACGACTCCCATTCTTTTCCTTCACACCTACTCTTCTGATCTTACAGACAGGTATTGGCAGCCCTCAGTATCAATTCCTAGGGAGGCAGACTATAATCAGTTCTCTCTGCTTGCAAAGTAACTGGAAGGTTCCAAGGGGCCCTCCAGCCTTAAGTCAACTTTGTTGCTTTATCCCATTTAAATCCACAATCTCTGTTGAAGGAAATAAACCAACACAGTAAAGCTTGCTGATAGCCACTCCATCTGTATTATGGCATACAATGATGGCTGGAAGTTAAAGGTTTGATATATAGGTCTATTTTTTTATTGCCAGTCCCTGCCCCTGAAGAAAGTATTAAAATTTCCAGATGAGTAACCAAACAATAAATAGATGAGACAGTTGCTGTGAATATCTGATTTTTTGCATAATAATGAGATATTGCTGGATAATGCACTCTGCCATCCCTAGTTTGTCTAAATTATCATTTTGATTGGTCAAATGCATAAGAAAGATATACCAATAAAGTCATGTCAAGTGCTCCATTGCAAATTGATGCAGGATGGAGTTTCTATAGGTTTGAGGTAAGGTGGGGGGCAGGGAGAACCAGTTCTTCAGTAAGTAACTTTGGGTAGATGTTTTCTTCAGCCAATTCATAATCAAAGGCATCAGAAATCCTTGCTTCTCCAGGGTCACATGCATAAACATGAGGCAGTGTGTACCTTCTAAGGCCTTGTGTGTTGTTTTTGGAATTGAAAATAAGAACCAAATTTGGAAAAGAAGGGTTGTTCTAGGACATCTGAGGTTTGTTTTGTGTGGAGCATTTTCCCCTTGATTTGCTGTCCCTGAGACATAACATCAGTGTTGATTGAACTTTTGAATCAGAAAGACCAGTCATTAGGGAACACGATGTCAGTAAATCCAAATAGCTCTTTTTCTACCTTTAAAAAAAAAATGGAAGCATTCTGTAAGTTCCAAATTGGGATGAAAACTAAAATTGCCTGAAGTATTTTGACTTGCAACTCCTCTTTCTTCTTGGTTATGTAACACTTGGTTTAATATGTTTGGTAATTCTTCCTGGATTTTATTTTTAAACTTTCCCTATTTCTGTGTTGAACCATCATTTTCATGTTCTGTTCTGATATAAGTTTTCCATGGCCCAGCCTAAGAATTCTTTGAGGTGAGGGGCTGCATTGTGACATGACTCATGTGCTCTGAGCAGCTTGCACATAGTAGGTGCTCAAACAGAGCACAGGCCTCACATTCAGACAGTCCAGGACTGCTAAACATGTATTGTGTTTTAAGTTTTCAAAACAATGACCAAAAATAGGATAGTGTAGCATTTATTATAAATAAATATGGCAGTCATTTACCAAGCACCAACCATGGACCAGCCACCATACGGATACTAGCTCATTTACTGTGTCGTCTCAGCAAAGAGGAAATTCGTACCCCTACATTGCAGGGAAGGAAACTGAGGTTCCAAAACGCTTGGTAGTTGAGCCGAGGTGATACAGTCAGAAACTGAACTTGGATCTAAGCCTCCTTTCACTAAGCCACATGTTCTTTGCCATTATTGTTATTAAAATTATGCTACTCTATCCTCTTCTGTCTCCTGGATTTCCTAGCCAGCAACTGAGCTGACACACACCCTGACATCAGGGTAGTTCCCTGGGCCGTAAGAGCTAGGAATTGGCATCCTCAGAAATCCCACCTTCTAAGGGGCTACTGGTTAAGTTGAGAACCTTCTTGGAGTGATAGAGCTGAAGATTTCCTGGAAGTCAGCAGGCTGCATACTCTAGCACAAGGAAAAGTGCATGCAGGAAAAATGGGGAAAAAATTTGAAGATAATAATATACCTGTAAAGAATTCCCTAGATGCACTGGGGAAATATAATTTGGGCTTGTCTCAAAAATCTGTAACATGTACAATGTGATGAGTTGGACATTAACAGGAAACCACTACAGCCTCAAGAGAAGAAATCTTTTTTTGGGTTGATTTGTTGCAATTAAGTTATTACTAATGAATGACATTTTGAGACTCTTCCAAGGAAAAGGATCCAAAACGTGAGCTTGACCAAGGTGAATGTCTTTCTTTATTAGTCTAGTCACTACTGAAGATGACTAAAAATACCTAGGATACCCCATTGTTCTGCAGATACTATTTATAGCTCATTGCTTTAAGCTGTGCGTGTTGTATCTGTGGACTGTCCCTCCCCCACCTCCTTGCCCTATGAGTTCCTTGCAGGCATAAATTGACCATCTTACAGGGCTGAGCATAATATCTGACCAGAGTAAGTATATAGAATTGTGGTATCATGAAAAATAAACATCTGGTTTTTCTCCCAGGTTCCTGGCACAGAACTCTTAAAATCCTTGGAATTTATTCTTTTATATGCTAATAGATAACTTACAGAGGAGGCTGTAGATAGCTTCCAGATATGGACTGATAACCAGAAAAACCTACCAAGTGGTTATAGGGTTAGAACTTTGAGCTCCACCTGCAAAGAGGTGAGAAGGTCTGGAGATTGAATTCAATCACCAATTGCCAACGATTTAATCAATCATTCCTACATAATAAGACTTCCTTTAAAACCGCTAAATGATGGGGTTCAGGGAGCTTCCAGGTTGATGAAATCATCGACTTACTGAGAAGGTGGTCTATCCAGAAAATAGCTGTTCCTGCATTGTATCTTTTATAATAAACTGGTGGGTTCTAGCAAATTGTTGAACATGCAGGAGGTTGCTGTGGGAACCTCTGAATTCATACTTAGCTAAGCAAAAATGCAGGTAGCCTAGTGTCTGAAGTAGGAGCACCCCTGTGGGACTGACCCTTGATCTATGGAATCTGTGCTAATCTGGGGTAGCTAGTGCCAGAATTAAATGGAACTGTAGGACACCCAGTTGGTGTTGCAGTTGTGGATGTTTGGAAAAGACAAGTGTTTGATGTCAGATAAAAAACCACATAATGGTTTTTGAATGAATTAGTAAATGAAGAAATGAAAGAACCTTCTTTGCTTGGTGCATTTTAGTCATAAGTAAATGAAAACCTGATTCAAACTGACTTCAGTAGTCAAGGTTGCTTACTCGTTCATGACACTAAAAGTCCAGGGCAGGACCAACATTGCTCTGTAGACTGACTCAGTATTGTCCAAAAATAAGATTGTTTCTCTTTGTCTCCTCATTCTTTCTTCTGCAGTCCTATCTGCATTTTAAGGTGGTTTCCTCAGGGTTCCAAGATGGCAGTTAGAAACTCGTAGCCACTTCTCATTCAATCCCAGCAGGAAAATAGCAACAGTTTAGTAGAAGCATTCCTGTCAAAATGCTGAAAATCACTCTGATTGGACCAACTCAAGTTACGTGCCCATCTGTGACCAATCGCTGTGCCTGGGAATACCCTGTTTGGTTTAGTATAGATTATTTGTTAGAAGGAAGCAGCTTTCTTATTGCCTCAGCATTCCCAAACTGAAACTGAAGGTTTTGGAAGGGGGAGAATAGATGCTAGAAAAGGAAGAAGCTAATCTCCATTCCACTTGGAATGTCCTTATGTGACAAAACAAGTAATGTGGTCCCTAAATGTATTTTATTATAAGATATTTTAACCAGCTAATCCCTAGCAAATGTTTTATCCAAAAGAAGTCAGGCCTTACTGTAAGCTACCTATGAAGTATAGTACACATTGGATGAAACCAATGGTGTGTTAGATAGTACTTTGTAAACTACACAGCCTATAAAAATAGATGATCCAGTGAGTTAACTAGAGAACTATAAGCATGTACTAAGAGTTGTGACAGACTTTTTATATTTGATCCAAGTTCTTTCAATAAGTTCACTAGTAGCCCCCAAATTCATAAATGGATTATTACCTGATGAGAATCTAGATTTCATCTTGTCCTTTTGCCAGATTTGGGTAGCTCATTTGCCACCCAATGAAAGTAGGTATACTAGAAAATACCTCACAGACCAATTGGCATAGCAAGTTTTTACCTCTGGGGTTGGCAAACTTTTTCATTAAAGAGCCAGATAATAAATATTTTAGGTGCTGGTGTTGGCAAAACTGGACAGCTACATGTAAGAGAATGAAACTGGATCATTGTCTAACCCCATACACAAAAGTAAATTCGAAATGGATCAAAGACCTGAATGTAAGCCATGAAACCATAAAACTCTTAGAAAAAAACATAGGCAAAAATATCTTGGACATAAACATGAACAACTTCTTCATGAACATATCTCCCCGGGCAAAGGAAACAAAAGCAAAAATGAACAAGTGGGACTACATCAAACTGAAAAGCTTTTGTGAGGCAAAGGACACCACCAATAGAACAAAAAGGCATCCTACAGTATGGGAGAATATATTCATAAATGACAGATCTGATAAAGGATTGACATCCAAAATATGTAAAGAGCTCATGCACCTCAACAAACAAAAAGCAAATAACCCAAGTGAAAAATGGTCAGAGGAACTGAACAGACAGTTCTCCAAAGAAGAAATTCAGATGGCCAACAGACACATGAAAAGATGCTCCACATCACTAATCATCAGAGAAATGCGAATTAAAACCACAATGAGATATCACCTCACACCAGTAAGGATCGCCACCATCCAAAAGACAAACAACAACAAATGCTGGCAAGGATGTGGAGAAAGGGGAACCCTCCTACACTGCTCGTGGGAAGGTAAATTAATTCAACCATTGGGGAAAGCAGTACAGAGATTCCTCAAAAAAACTCAAAATAGAAATACCATTTGACCCAGGAATTCCACTTCTAGGAATTTACCCTAGGAATGCAGCAGCCCAGTTTGAAAAATACATATGTACCCCTATGTTTATTGCAGCACTATTTACAATAGCCAAGAAATGGAAGCAACCTAAGTGTCCATCAGTAGATGAATGGATAAAGAAGATGTGGTACATATACACAATGGAATATTATTCAGCCATAAGAAGAAAACAAATCCTACCATTTGCAACAACATGGATGGAACTAGAGAGTATTATGCTCAGTGAAATAAGCCAGGCAGAGAAAGACAAGTATGAAAGGATTTCACTCATCTGTGGAGTATAAGAACAAAGAAAAAACTGTAGGAGCAAAACAGCAGCAGAAGCACAGAACCCAAGAATGAACAAACAGTTACCAAAGAGAAAGGGACTGGGGAGGATGGGTGGGAAGGGAGGGATACGGTTGGGGGGGGAAGAAAGGGGGCATTACAATTAGCATGTATAATGTTGGGGGGCGCACAAGGAGGGCTGTACAACACAGAGAAGACAAGTAGTGATTCTATAGCATCTTAGTACATTGGTGGACAGTGACTGCAATGGGGTATGTGGGGGGAACTTGGTGATGGGGGAGTTTAGTAAACATAATGTCCCTCATATAATTGTAGATTAATGATACCAAAATAAAAATAAATAAATAAATATTATAGGCTTTGTGAGCCATGTGGTCTCTGTTACAACTTACCTCTGCTATAACAAGACAACAGCAGCCACAGACAATATGTAAATGAATGACTATGGCTGCATTTTGATAAAACTTAATGAGCACCAAAGTTTGAATTTTGTATAATTGCCTTGTGTCATTAATCTTTTGATTTTTTTCAAGTATTTAAAGTGTAAAAACCAAAATGAATAAATAAAATGTTAAAAAAAACATTTTTAGCTCATGGGTGGTACAGAAATGGGTGGCAGGCTGCTTTGAACTCATGGATTATTATTTGCCAAGCCCCAATTTAGGTCAATGCTGTAAAACCATGAGATCTATAAAGAGGAGATGAAAATGGCATTACCTAAACCAGTAATCTGTACATTCACGAAGAACCTCACCTGCCTTTGTATATAGGTGCTGTAAATTCAGTCATGACATTTTTTTTTGTCACTTTCACTAAATTTTGATACCAACATATGATCCAAAATTCCCAGAATTCACACTCTTACCTTTAAAGTTAAAAAGGTGTAAGATTTTTGAGGAAACACAGGAGTGACCCCAGGTCCTGAGCGGACATCGACCAGGCCGGGCTGCAGCCTTGCTGGAGCTGTGCCGGCTTAGCAGGCTCTCCCCCAGGGTCAACGCTTTCATCTTCTGTCCCCACCATGTCTGACCTTCCTCTGCCCGCCACTGTGAGACCTCTTGTTCTACCAAGTGATCTCTTTACTGTCTGCCAGATACGCCACCTGATGACCTCATGCTAGTCAACTTGAGTTCGAGCTACATGCCTTCACCGAGTCCTAAACCCAAAATCCTCCCAAGGCTGTCTGCTCCTCCTTTTTCTCCTCCTCCTTCTCAGGAGTTTTATGGGAACTGTTCCCTCATCTAGGCTCACTATCCTCTTCTTTCTGGGAATGAGGGCTTATTAGATATATATTTGTAACTATTTCCCTGTTGCCCGGCTCCTAGTGCAGTGGAATGCCCTTGCCCAGCGTCCAGGAAGCATGGGTTGAGTGAAGGAATTTAGATTTTCACGGAGCTGATGGATTAAGTAACCTAGGATTGTAAATATACCATTACTCAGGATTCAGTCTAGAAAACAGAAATCACATTAGATATTTCAAACGGAGGAAATTTAATACAGAGAATCAGTTATGTGGGTGTTGGTAGGCTTAGAGCACAAAAAAGGAACACTGAGAAAACATCGAGGTAGTAGCTACAGGAAGCAGGGAACCACAGAATAGACCAGAAGAGGCTGAACATGTCAGAACCTAGAAGTGTGGAGAAAGGTCCCCATGGAGCTCAGACCCAGACCGGAGCCGGAGGTGCTGCCCAGCTGATGCTGGCATTCATGGACATTCACGGACTTTCATGGATGGATATTTTGAGACTCAGATGGAAATAAGACAGAGTAAGGGCGAAAGGTGCCAAAGGGAACCTGAGCTCTTCAGTCGGATCCACCTTTAAAGATGAGGTGGGCTGAAATGACTCCAGGACTAAGTGTGGTCATTTAAGTAGCTCTTGTAGTGGGGGCTCATGTGGGGGGCAGAGGAGCCAGAAATACAATATAAATTCCTATTTGGTAAGCTGAACCTCCAGGGTGAGATGATCAAGAAGCTTGGGCAGCACAGCTCTGTTAGACCAAGGCTGAGAGGCTCCAAACCCAGGCGAACTGGGAGCGCGCTAACCAAGCACAACAACACACTGTTTCCTCGGGAGACGCTTACAACCGAGGCCAATGGTCAGAAGGGACACCAGAGCTGGACTGTAAACACAAAGACACGGGACCTTCTTAAAATACATATTTATAAAAATATACAAATGCCGGCCGCCTGGTGGAACTGAAAGAGATGGGTACCCAAGCACACATTTAGAAAGTACCACTGCAGAAATTTGAGCATTAAGAGAAAACCCCAATACTGACCCCTTCAACATTTGGGTCCGTCAAAAACAAACAAAATTATATTTACTGAGATAAGAAATTACATCAACCCTCGCCTCCCTGTTTCCTCTCTCCCTTCTGTCTCCCACCTCACCTCTTTACAGAATCACAAGTACAAAAGGGGTCCTTTTTCTGCCTTCTGATTCATTTCACAAGCTGACACAGACTGTGAAGGAAGAGACACACAGGTTAGTAATTTTCTTCTACCTACAGGAGCTCATCCCTGCTCAGCTTTCACACTGACTGCCTTCATTCCCAATAAATTTGAGTTGGTTGTGCATGAATCCAGGCTGGTTGGATAGACCTTGAGGTCCATTTGGGGTGGAGGGTTCTGTTGTGATTGTGTTTGTTTTGCAATGTGACTGAGATTAAAGATCAAAAAATTGCTGTGAATAAGCCTGTCAGGGTAATTTTGGTTTCATTGAAGGTGTCCCTCCTCCCCCACAACCCACAACCACTTATATTAAATAGGAGATAGTTTATGAATAAGATACAATTTACTGAATCATAAGTCATAGCAAAGCTGGGAAGGGTAACAGAAAGAACAAAAGATAATTAGATTAGCAGCAGCTGCAAAAAACATCTTGTGTCTGAGAGAGTCAGAGTAAAGCCCATGGAGGACACCCCTGCCTCTGCCTCTCCCCATCTTCATGGGTTTGTTGAGCCTGGGAAATTATGTGACCTGCTGCCTTCGGTAACAAGCACATTTTTGTTTTAAATTAGCTTCTACTGAGAGTCTGTTGGGCATTGATGCCATTTACGAGCTTGGTAATCTTGGACAAATTAAATGCCTTGTGCCTCAAGATTTTCATCTATAAAATGGGCGTAATAAAAAGCACCTGTCTCATAAGATTGTTATTAGGATTAAATGAGTTAGTATTTGTAAAGTGCTTAGAACAATACCTGGCACATGGTACATGCTACATAGGCATTCATTATAATTTTTAGGTGACAGACATAGGTCGTGCCATTGGTTGGTAGGGAAAAGAATAAAAGTGCCCCAATTTTAATGTTAACTATCTCTGTGTGCCTGCCTGTCATACTGTCCTTTTATGTCTTTTAAGCAATCTTAATAACAGTTTGTCAACACCATCTTAAAATCATAGAAATGCCCACTTTGGGAGAATATGCATGTCTTGCCAATGGGTTTCTGCCCCAGGCAAGTTCACTATGGATTCAGTGTGACCAAAGAAATGACAGTAGAACGTTCTTGGGGTGAAAGGGTTATACCCAACTTCATTTCCACAGTGGCAGGTCAGTCACTAAAATCCCATTCACTCAGAGCAAGTCTGCGTGCAGCAAGCAGGCTTCTGCCTCTGGGCTCCTCTGCCTGCACAGCCATCCCAGTCTCTGTCCTCAGCACTGCCACCACTCCAGCCTCTGCTCTCCTGCAGCCTTGCAGCCATGCCACCGTGTCACCCAGAGTATTGGGTAGGGCTCTTTATATAGAGTCAGTAACCATGCATTCCCCACACGTGTGTAGTGAGTGAGCCAACCAGGGCCAGGTGAGAATCCTGGCCACAGGAACCTTCGCTTCATCCACGGGGCAAAAAAGGGAACAACAATCCCTTTGCCCTACTACCACCCCCTTTTCACTGCCAGGTTACTTCACAGGGGTGGGGACAGGAGGTAGACAGTGAAAATTTGGGGGTTAAAAAATAGCCTGAAAAATAGACCTTCCCTCTGAGAAGAATTTAAGACTAAATTCCTCTCGGCAGGACAATTTCTGATAGCTCTTTTTACTTCACTGTTTCTCTGGTTTAGACAGTAATAGTAACTTAAGTTTGCATGACACTTCAAAGCAATTTCATTTACTTTGCTCCACTTGATCACTGAGACAAGCCTTTGCGGGGACTCTTAAGTCTCCTATGAGAGACGGATAACTGAGAGCTAAGGAGAATTGCTCACAACTATTTAGGTAAAAGGTGATAAAGCTAAGACTCAAATTCAGGTCTTCTGCCCGAAATATTCTGTTGCAAGATCTTGTTTGTGCAGGTGATGCTTAGTAATAGTGGTGGAATTAGATTGACTCAGACTCAGTTGAATTCGGTTGAACTGAATTAAAAGGACATGGATGGCAATGTCCTGGGGGATCTTTTAAAAGACCATGTTACCAGGAGCATCAGTTTCATCCAACCTCTTCCCTTTCTCTCGGCCTTCCTCTTCCTTTTTCTCTCTCTCCTCTTTGTGTTAAAATGACCCCAGCGGAGGGTAGGAGTGACCAGCTCTTCTTATGGTGGCTGGGGTGGGTTGGGGACAATGGAATAGTAATGTGAACAAATTCCTTTGGTTCCATGATTTTTTTTTCTTCATCAAAAAACATTGATTCCAATTCAGGAGAATGACTTCAACCTTAGCCACTAGTTATGGTACTTTTCCTGCTTGTTCTTCTCTCTGGGTCTGCTCCAGGCTGCCCAGATATTCTCCACCCAATAAACCCCTGACTGGCACCTGTGGCGTGCCTCACACAGTTGAAAGCAAATTGATTAAAAGCAAATTTATTAAAATCAAGTAAGATCTCAAGAACTTGGAATGGAGAAATCAGACATGACTATGTCATAAAGGAAAGATCCAAACAAAATGCTCCTACAAGACAACATCTGGAGCCCTTGTCTTTTTGCCCTTCTTTGCCATCCCCACCTCAGACATCCCACCCCCACCCCGTCTCCCACCTTGAGAATTAGCCAGCTCAGAGCAGCTGAGGAAATGAGGTAGTCAACACCTGCAGTAGGCCTGGGCTCTCCAGACTCCTGGCAGACTATTTGTTTGCAGTTTAAGAAAGGGTATCAGGGAGTTAAGAAATGATGCAGATTGAGGGGACTTCAGATCTTGGACTTAGCAGTGACGATTTCCCAAACTATCCAGGACTCCCACTTAAAGAGGTTGCAGCTTGCCATGCTGTGTGAACTGCCTTAAAATAATGTGTGCCTACACTCAGATGGAAAGTTTTCATCTGAGCAGTTTCAGTACATTTATTCCTGATTTTTGGTTGCGTTTGTTTGGCATTTGATGGCAAGACTGAACTTTTGTTTTACTTTCAGAACCTGAATTTAGTGTTGTTAAATTGTTTGGATGTAGATAAAATAATATATCAGTTACCAAATGAATAAAATAGGGGAATTGGTTTACTTGGAATCTCTCAGGACCTTTCCAACTCCTAACATTCAGTGTCTTTATGATTCTAAGTTGAGGCAGTATTGCCCTAGGTCCCCTGGGTAGAAGGCGGATAACAATGGGAATGTAGGGACCAAAGCTGAAATTCTGTATTAAATTATGTTACTGAATTTGCAGGGAGCTGTTTGGGAATTCCTTGTGTCAGCGCTGAAGTATTTTACATCACTGGAAACGGTGCTTAGTTAGGTATAAAAGATGTTCACTGCAACAATCTTTTTATTAGCAAAAACAAACAAAACCTAAACACATTCAGAATAACTCAACCAGGCTTTTTTTGTCTTCACTCAGTTGGTTTACTATACAACCATTAAAGTCAATGGTTATGGAAACTATGTATGCCCACGTTATGAAAACATGGGAAAATGTGGGAAATGCTTATGATATAATGCTGGAGAAAAGCCAGATACACAAATGTATGTATACTAATTATAATTATTAAAAATATCAGAAGGAGAAATGAATTATTTTTAAATATGCATAGGAAAAATATAGAAAAAACATTTCTGTAATTACAGCTGCAGTATTTTAAAAAGACTAAATTCCTATGCGAAATAGAAGAAAACAAAAATCAGTTACATATTTAGGAATCAATATAAATCTCTCCATAAACTCCACCATTTCTCACTGCAGTGAAATTCTGGCTAATTATTTTATATGATTTATTTCACATCAGTCATTTTAAGAATTGGATAATGTTTGGCTACACAGCAAAGCATAATTAGCAATATAATTAATCAAATTGCTGCTTATATTTCTATAAATATAATTTAATCAAAGTTAATCATTTTCGTTTTCTTGTTTTGTGGGTGGGAGTTCTCATTAAAGCCAATAGCATCCACAAGTAAATTTAAATGCATTTCACATATTTTAATTGTACAAACAGCATCACAGCTGAAACCTACAATCAATACTCTCACCTACTGACACCTGGAACAAAGGCATAGGGTTTTTACCTAAGCTAAATGAACAGGACTGTTTTCAGAATTCCTGCAAAAATGAGAACTGTTAGCATCTTCCGGGCAGTCAGAGAAATATCTGATTCAACCTGACTAATCCATGAACAGGGGAGGGTTGGTTGGGTATTCATTTGTCAGTGTTGTTCCAGTAAGAAACCAGTCCAGGACTCTTGAGGCAGACCGTTATTTCAGTTTTGTTTTTTGTTGTTCCTCATAGTTGATGTAAATATCATGGTACCCAGGGTGATGGAGAACTTCCCAATGATTGTTTTATTGTTATGTATAGATCTTCAGTCTATCACACATATGTATAATAAATAACATATGTGTTGTTGGTATTTCCAAGTGAGCCAGACATTTGCAGCCCTGTTTCACTGTAGCAGGTCTAGCAGGGGAGTTCAGATACTTGGAGTTTTCCTATTCTGTGAAATGTCTTGGCTGTAATGTCTCTCCAAGGAGCTGCTCTAATTAATGCAAAACACTCTAGATACTACTTAATAAATACTAAGCTTCCTCTAAGTGGCACAAAATCAAGATCCTTTATTGAACAGTTTCTCTATATACTGCTATGTGCTGGCATCAGACCAATGCATTATATTTCAGGAAGGAGGGGAGAGAAATCTATAGCAAAAGCAGAATTTGGAAACATTTCTGCAAACCAGTGATCTTTCTGTACTGTATACCATAGTAAACCCAGTCAACAGGAAACACTCTGAGAAAGAAATTAACCAAGTAAATAACAATATACAGGCTGTAAAGCATGAATCAGAATCACAATGTCTCTAAACAACAGATACTTAAAGAATGCTTTTTATCTGTGAGCTTAATCTGCTCTAAAATTAATGCTCCAAGTTTGTTCCTTCAAAAGCCTGCAACTGATTTGACATCCCTTATTTGCAGACACAGGCAAAAGGAGGCTGCCTCCAGAGAAGAACCCTTTGTCCATATATCCTTAAAAATGTCTGGAAGGAAAATCTTCCAAGAAAGGTTTTATTTAAACAACTATAATTTTTCATGGGTAATTTCTAATTAGTTTATTATCAGTTCTACTGAGCTTGATTAGCTTCTGGTTATAAAGCAACCATTTCTTCCATATCTTTTTTTCCTTCAGTATCTGTAGCACTGAGCCACCTCCCAGATGTCAATCCCACAAATTAAATGAAGAGTAGTGTCAAAGATAACCTTACAAATCTTGAAGCTAAAATGTAGGGTTCAAGGTACTGATGATGTACCTGGGAAAAGAAGCAGGCAAAATTCTCAGATACAATAGAGAACCCTCCAAATACTTTCTCCTTCAGGTCAGATCTCATCTAGATTTCAAGTTTGAGAACAACCAGTTCATTTCTCAGCAATCACAGCTCAAAGGCTGAGAAGTCTGCTGCTTTATTTTCCCTGCTCTGTCTCTAGAAGCAGCTCTAACAGTCAACTACAAGCTTTCTAATACATTGACAAGTAAGATTCTATGAAGTTCACTAAAACAAAAATGCCAGCCATCAAAGACAGGACAGAATTATTGCCACAAGATTATCTCAATTCCCACTGACACATGTCGCTTGTATTCCCCACCCTGAGAATGGCAAGTGAAAATGTAAGAAGATTCTGACTTGGAAATTCTAACCAGAGTAGCATCTCCTCTCTTAGTTTTTATGTAAGTGTACCATCACTGTGCTCAGATAGGGTAGTATCAGAAAGTGTGTGTGTGTGTGTGTGTGTGTGTGTGTGTGTGTGTGTGTGTGAGGGGGAGAAAGAGACAGAGACAGAGGTAGAGACAGGATGAGAGAGAGAGAGAGACAGTTTTGAGCAGGTGAGCTTAAAAGCTCAGCTTTCCTGCCTGTTGTGATGCCAATGGCCAGATTTTAGTCGCAGGAAGAAAACAGGATGACCCAAATGTGCTTCTGTTTTTTGAAAACGAGCTGTTTAAGTAATCCATGTCAAGCAAGGAGGTAAGAGACTTGGAGATGTGTGTAATGTAGGGATGTTTATATTGATATAGATAAAAATGTATTTAAATCAAAGTTAACTATCTCAGGCCTGAGTGTTGACCACCAAGAATTCCTTGGGAATCCTAAGGCCCACATCGCCACCCCCACTCACTCTTGTCCCCTCCCCCATTTTTTCAGAAGCCAGAGGGTGCCTGCTGCATCTTGCACTGTAGTGCAAACAGATCCCCGCAAAGAGAGAGGAAGATAAAATGAATTTAAATTCCAAAGGGGTTCCAGTGCCGGTTTCCTAGTCCCCGAGTCAGCAATGTGTTTGTGAAAATTCAGCCTTTTTGTCTCCCAGTAAAAAGGAGCTAAATCTACATCGGTGGCCCAGTCTCGGGTTGCTATTCTTTGCATTTTCTATTCGAGTGAATGAGAGTGAATGAAGTGGCCGGGACCCTTCATTTGATCTACTCAATTGCATAAAGTGACAGAATTCTAATATATTTGTTTAATGCTCTTCAATGGGCTTTCACTTTTTTTGCTTGCAAATGAAGCATCCGTGGGCAAAGTTTCATCCCCCTTTAACACCGGGACATATTTCATAACTCAGGCTGTGGTTTGAAGTGATCTTGAGAGGAGTTTTAGACTCAAAAAGTGGAAAATAAAGAAACAGATGTGAAGTTATTGTAAATTCCTAGAGTGGGCCCTGGGGCTATTGTGCCCCCACCGCAGGCGGTCCAGGGGCTGTGCCTTTCATGCTGTAATTGAAACATATTAATTAGATAATTTGTTGTTAGTTTAAACGAAACAAATGCATCCCCTTTGAGGCTTCACAGCCGGTGGGTTGCGTTGTTTTTGTTTTGTTTTTGTTTGGGTGTCTCTGTCCCTATGTGGCTTTAAGAGGAAAAAAAAAATTAATTGACGTTTACATTGAGTTAAAGAACAGATCCTGATCCTTCCCGATTCCTAAATGGATACCTTTTCCAAAGGGAGTTTCCAGTTGTAAAAGTATAAGCCATCCCTCACCACCTCCCAAACCTTGCATCAACTAAGGTAAAACCTTCTGTTTGCAGCAGCAGCTCTGGGTTCGTCCTCCCTCCCACCTCCCATCTTCACCCCACTTGAGCACCTGGTCAGATTTATGCTTTTAGGACACTCAGTGTTCTCATCTATTTCAAAGGAATTAAATTCACTGCTATAATATTTAAGCCATTCTGAGGATCGTTTGTTAGCACCACACCACTCCTGCTCGTCTTCAGGCTTCTCATGACCTCCAAACCCAGGCAACCGGAGCAGTGAAAAACTTCTGCAGCTTCTCTGAGAAAGCACACAAAACTTATCCATTGTGTAAGCATTTCCCAAATCACAGAGAAAACCATTTAAAAACTCAGTTAAGTGCAGAATCTTGTTAACCAAAAGGAACAGAATAGCCAAGTTTGCAAATCAAAAACCTAAGTTAAAAAAAACCAATACTGCCCAAATTTACAAAATAGAAAATAATATAACTTAACTGGATTCCCAGGATAAGACTCTGACCATACACCTCACTGCATGACGTTGTCTCTTCCAGTCTTATTTTAAAGCTGTGTGTATTGACTTTGGACTTCAGCCAGGTGAAAAGATTTAACATGACAAAGAAAGCTATTGAAGGTATGGTAGTTATAAACTTCCTTATTTGTGGGGCACTTCAGCTAAACAGGGTGTAAGTCTCAAAGCTCACGATGGACTGGGGTGGAGGCATGTGTGCCTGGGCTGCTTTTGGATTTCTGATCAAGGTCAAAATATCACCAATGGATTTTTTTACTTTACTCATTCAACTTGGTCTGAGAAAAGATGCCTGCAGTTGTGAAAGGAGGGCTCACAATGACCAAGTTATTTCATTCTTTGCAAAACACCATGACGAACTTACCAGCTGAAAAGAACATTTTCAAATACTGAGTTGAAATCACTCCTTTGCTAAAAAATCAGGAATAGGATCTGCATCTCCTTTACCTCCATTTATTAAATGTATGTATGTACATGTCCCTTATCTCTGAATTCTACTGCTTCTATAGGAAGAATATTTTACCTACCTAAGATGATAATTTATAAAATGTTTTAGGCCCATGATAGCCCTTTATGCTTCTTGCATCTCAGTTTAAATTCAGTGTTAGTAATTTGATGAGATTAGAGTATTCCAGAGATGGCTTTAATTTTATTTTGCAGGAAATGATTAAACTGAATTAAATTTTTAAAAACGTAGATGATTTCTTGTTAAAAACAAAGTTTCAGGACTTTCCTAGCCTGGGGTGGATAAGTTTTCCAAGCTTTCTTTAGCTGATCTTGTTGATATAATTGTGAATTGGTCTTGATGAATGAGTTTAGTTGTCCCCTGTCTGACGAGCTTTAGTAGCTTCATGCATTTTAATCAGTCCAATGATTCATTTATTTTCCACCTTTTTTTTTTTTTTGGCTGTGTGTGGGATCCTTGCTTTTAAAAAATGGTCACAACAGGATTAATTACCCTTTGCGACCATCCTAATTTTTTTTTTGTATAACCCTCTAAATATGTAAGGGTCACAGGTGCTAAGCCTTCTCCTGTGGAGTAGAGTGATCATGATTTCTATGTGGGTTTCTCTGTGTTGCACAAGGGGCTCTTGTTTAATCATTTTAAACAGCAAAGTGTTAATCACCATTTATATTTTTCTTTGTCTTCTTATAGCTTCATTAGTTGAATATATACCTCGCTCTGGAAATACTGTGACCCCTTCAGTAAAGTTTCAATTGGCCTTGAGCCATAAATTCTTGGCAGATTTTAATTCTCTGCAAAAATCTGAAGAAAAGGAAATACCTAGAGTCAAGTATTTGAAGTGAACTTAATCCACTTCTTTAAAATAAATGCATCAAGCATTATTTTCCCACATGGAAGAGTAAAAAGAGATCTGTGAAAGTAAACAGGTCTCTTGAAAGTAAACAGGTCTCTTGACATGCAAGGCAAGCTTTTAGGTAACTTCTGAAAAAGATGTCAACTGCAGTAATTTAAAGGAACAAGGAACTGAATACTCCCTCCAAATAACATACATCAGATTATAAGCACTGAGTAAACAAGTCTGTTTTTCCTTTTTGTATCTCCATATATCTCTACCTGATTTCTACTAAGTCTTACATTACTCTAAGCACTGTATGTTTTCTAAGATATATTTTGAGATTGACAAAATTGCATATAAAGTACTGTACTTTTTCAGTTTTTCTTTCAGCACTACACCTGTATACCTGATCTATACTAGAAATAGTTTGTTTCCTCTTTTCCTCTGCTTCAAGAGACAAATAATTTCTTCTGCAATCTGAAAGTGAATACAAGGTTTGAACCTGTTTTACAAATAAGATATGAACCACAAACTACTCAATGTGTTGTAGAATGCATGCTTAAAGAAGCACTACATCTGTTATTTGCAGCAACTCTTCAAAAACACGCGAAACTAAAATTTGAATTTACATATTTTAATGAGAAAATATTATTTGGACTAGGTTCATAATTTAATGTAGACACCTTTTTAAAATTCTTTGTCTTGAAACAGGCATGCTGGGAACAAGGACATCAATATTTAAAATGCCATGCTAAATCTGTACAGGGTGGGAGAAAAATGAAAGGTAAAAATTTTACAGCTCTGATGACACTACAACTTTTTTTTAACTTAAGCAGGTCACACCAGAACAACTGTTCGTTTTCCAGCAAATTACCTAAGACTCTAAAGGAATATAGTAAACAAAAGTGCATTTTACACAGTGTATAATCATTCCTATTCACAAGCATTTACATCTCTTTGCAGCCCTTTAGCTTCTTGGAAAAGTTCTTGTAGCAAACAGAAAGACTTGCCCGTGGGACACCTATCCCGTGACATCTCCTTCATGTTACCAGTCAGCTTATCTAAGTTCTTCTAGGGTTGCCCTTGATGCTTTCTTAGTTTGGGCTTATTTCATTTTCCTTTTTTTCCCCCCTTCCAACAATAAAATAAATAGCTAAAAATGTCTCTAAGTAATCGGAAAGTTAACATCCCAATTAACTTTCCCCTCCCTCCCTCCCCTCCCCTAAACCTGGCCAGAAATGGAGTAAACATTCACATTACAACAGGTACTTGTAAAGTGGGCTTTGCCCGCTCGCCCGCCAAGCAATACAGATTCAAGTTCACCGTTTACATTTTACAGGGCGCTTTGTAAACAATACAAGGTTACTTTTAGTTTTGTTTTGCCTGTGTTGAGCACAAGCGGCCCCTTCCCAATTTGGCAGCCTCTCTTCTAATTTCAGTGCCTGGAGACTCTGGCAGGAAACAAAACCCAAAACAAAACGAAACAAAACAAAACTCCGCAGAAGCCGGGGAGGCAGGCCCGCTGCTCAGCGAAGCTGTGGTCCGCCCAGCCCCTACCGGTCGGGAGGAGAATGGGGTAGGAAGATTAGTGGTCCCTTCTCGCGGAAGATTTCCGAGACGTAAGCAGAGATGCGGCACTGGGATGTGCTGGGGCAGCCCTCCGTCCAGAGCTGTGCGAGGACACCTCTGGGGCGGTTTTTCTGTTCTTGGAACTAACTGCCCCACCGATCTCCGCCGAGGAAAGACGCTCTCCTCTCCGTGAAAGCGGGAAACAGGATTTTCCCTGCCTCTTAAATGGAAGGGGGTTTCGGGGACCTCGGGGACGGGACGGTTTGGCTCAGGTGCCCTCTGTCTTCTCTTCTTGTAGGGGCGAGGACAACTCCCACGCGCCCCCAGGCCCATCTCTAAATTTGCGTTTTATCTCCTGGGTCCAAACAAAGTTCTCACAGGGGAGAGAGGGTTGGCCGAAGGTGAAATGGACAAGTTAGGGTGGCGGTCCCAGGTTAGGGAAGGCAGGACTGGGAGCCAGGGAGGGAGCCAGAGGCGGGTCAGTGCACCGCCACCGAGTGAAGGGCGGAGGCCGGGCTGGTGAGCGTTTCGCTGGGAGTGGCGGGGCTGCTTTGGCTGGTGGCTGTTTGCGAGGACGTGGGGCTGAGCGAGGGCGGCGAGTTCGAGAGCAAGGTGGGGATGGGTGCAGGCAACGCGGGGAGCGCGGGCACTGCGGCCGGCGTGGGCTTGATCGGCACCGGGATGGCGGGCAGCGTCTGGCCGGCTGCATGGCACAGTGGCTTCAGCGGCACGCCGTAGGCGCTGTAATCGCCACTAGCCATTGAGATGGGGGTGGCCGAATCGATCATGCCTGCGGAACCGTACACATGGGGCCAGCCAGTGCCCAGCGAGCTGCCCATGGTAGTCAACTGGTTGGGGAGCGGGTAGGCGGCAGGCACGGGCTGCATGGCGGAGAAGGCCAGCCCCCCAGGCATCTTGTACTCGCGCGCGATGATATTCTCGATGGCGAACGGGTGCTTGAAGCCCGAGGGCTGCGCCACGCCACCCAGGTTGTAGGCGGCAGCGGGCATCTGCGGCAGGTGCGTGCCGGAGGCCGCGAGCGCGCTGAGGCGCAGCTTGGCCTGCTGCTGCAGATACTGCGCAGCGTCGGCTGGCTTGCTGGGCGCCAGGTGGTCTGACTTGAGCACCTTGAAGCGTTTGCGACGCCGCAGGAAGCTGCCGTTCTCAAACATGTCTCCGCAGCTGGGGTGCAGCGCCCAGAAGCTGCCCTTGCCCGGCTGGTCTGGCCTCCTCGGGATCTTGATGAAGCAGTCGTTGAAGGAGAGATTGTGGCGCAGGCTGTTCTGCCAGCGCTGCGTGTTCTCCCGGTAGTAGGGAAAGCGGTCCATGATGAACTTGTATATTTCGCTCAACGGCAGCATCTTCTCAGGCGAGCTCTGGATGGCCATGGCGGTCAGCGAGATGTACGAGTAGGGCGGCTTCTGGTCGCTGTACGTGTTGCGGCCGGGCCGAGGCATCTTCCTGTTTGCCCTCTTCTTGTTCTGGGTCCGCGCGGGCCGGCGGCTGCTGGGATCTGGGAAGGGGGAAACATAATGGAGGGGGCATGGATGCACAGACACACACCGCGAGGTCAGCGGGCCAAGTACTGAGTTTGGGGGTGGCGGGTAGGGGCTGCGGCGCTGGACCCGCGGATTTCCTCGCTCTTTGGCCATCAACTTTGCGTGCAGAGTGGAGCGCAGCCAGGGGCTGCGGGTGGGGGAGACTGCGAGCTGCGCGAGAGTAATGGGGAAGTCGGACCTGGAATGGGGACCGGGGCAGGAATGCAACAGAGAGCGGCTCACCTTAAAGTTGCTCCAAGTTGAGCGTCTGCATCCAGGATGGCGCTGCTGCTCGCCGCGTCCCTCCCGGCTCAGTGTCCCAGCTCGGCTGGGCTCTGCACTTTTCTGAGTTCCGCAGCCCAGCCCCGCAGCGCCCAGCGCCGCGCGGTCCGCTGGCTGGGGAGCTCGGCTGCGGAGTCCCGGTGCGGACTGCGGCAGCGGCGGCCTCGGGTCTCCGGAGGGCGCAGCTGTGGGCTCCGTGGTTCCGTTAAGCTAGGTGGCTGCCTCCATGTCCTCCCTCGAACCATCTGATAGTTTTAAGCGGTGACAGGAGCAGAAAAGACCCCTGTAGCGGCGCTTCATTAATGTGCCACTTCTTAGCTATCATATGACAATCGCCTTGGGAGGAGGAGAGGGGGGAGCGGGGACTGCAGAGGGAGGGGACTGAGTGAGAGGGGAGAGCCTGGCCAGCTCTGGTTTCTTTCACACCTATTTACATGGACACCTTGGCCAATAGGAATCACTTCCAGCTCAAGACTGGGCGAGGGGGAAGAGCCACGGCTACCGGCGGGGAGCGGGACGCGCCGGCCAGGGTGTGCGGTGTGAAGGTATGAGGAGGCGGCGGCCGCGGAGCAGGGATTCAGGCGACCACTCACGTTCACACACCGAGCTGCCGCGCAGATGATATTTGACATGGAAATTGTTTGGCTGGGATATTCTGTTTCCTCTGCATTGTATCGGGTTTGTATTGTTAGCTAACTTCAGGCCCGGCTTTGCCGTGAAGCAGACCCTTTACTGCTCTGGGCATTACCCGGGGCTGGTTGCATGGGTTATTTTAATGAAAATGCACCCTCCCCCCGTGTCCTCCGAGATTCAGGTCAAAGTTTGATTCGACCTTTTAGGCTGCTGCCTTAGCTCTGCACAGTGGGTGTGTAGCTTAAAGTGATGTGATTTTAAAAATACTTAACAAATATAACTGGAGAGCCCTGAGTGAGAGCCCACTTTGAATGTTAAGTATATTGGCTCGATTTAAAAAAATATAAAATAGTGTATCTGGGCGAGTAGGGAAGGTCTTCACTTTAAAAGTCCTCGAGGAATTTGATTAGACGCAGTATAAAGGCTCCCGAGCTGTTGGGTCAGATGGTTGCGAACCCACGGAGGGCCCGTGTTTGTTTGACACACTTTGTCACCAGATGAACCGCAGGGTCGCTCGCTTTCCCCAGGTGGTTTGAAACTTTAGGAGTTAGGCATTGCCTAGCACGTTTGCATTTTACAGCCGGAACTCCACCCCCCTGCCCGACCCCCCCCCCCACAACTTTTTTTTTTTTTTTGGAGGGGCTTGCAGGCAACGTAGGATTTAGCCCAGGAAAAGCTGCTTTCCGCCCCACTAAAATATCAGTACCTTTTGGGCTTGCAACGAACCAGCGAGTTTTCCTTTTTGGTGGAAAGGAGAGGATGGGGTGGGGTGGAGGATGGGTAAGTGCCTAGAGGTCACCCTGCCTGGTGTGGACGGCAGGCTCCCTTCGGTTGGGATTTGTCTGGGGAGGTTCAATGAATTATAATTATTGTTATTGTTATTATCGTTGTTGTCATAAAATTGCTACGAAATGGTGAGTCAACCCCGCCTGTATGAGCGCAGTCTAGGAGTAGAGGCTAGGAGTTCCCACTGGTTTTTGCAAATTCTCCGACCTTCATAGTTTTATAAAAAACCCTTTCCTGTGTTGTTAAAAACTCAGTACCTACAGCTTACTGTGAATCATCTTCAGTTCGGAAACGTGAGAATTTCTTTTTTATTTTCAACAGGAGGAGGAGGTGGTGGTGGTGGTGGTAAAGGGCTGGGTGTGAAGTTCAAACCCTTTTAGTGATACTAAAGCATTATTAGTGGAGCTGCTTGGAGTTAGCATAAAAATCTGTCAGTACGCGCGCGCACATACACACACCCCTCCCTCCATTAACCAGTTTCGGAGGTGGTCAATAACTCACCAAAACATAACTTAAACACGATGAATTTAGGAGATTAAACAATTTCATTAATATTGAAATGGCTCTCGCGTCTGGGCTGCCTCGCTTGAGATGCAAGCGCACGTTTTTCAATATTAACAGAAGTGCTTGAAGAAAAGAATGTCACCTTCTTAATTCGGAAAAAATAACCAGCAGGAGGAGGTGGTGGGTGCGAGGGGGTGGAAGAGGGTCGCCGACCTGCCTCTGGGGGCTCAAGAAGGGCAGACAAACCCTCCGCATATAACCAGTCGGACCCAGGTGCGACCTCTGCCCAGCTTCTGTGGGAGGCAGCGGTACATGCCAGAGCTTCGCGTGCCTCAGCCCCTAGAGAGGTGCAGGGTTTCGGGCAGGGGTGGGGAGCAGTGTTCTTCGTGTGCCCCGGTTAGGCTTAAGGGTTCTGGATGGGAGGACCTGGGGCGCCCTAGAGCCTGAGGGACCCCTGATGAAGAATAGTAGAGAGGGCTTGTTTCCCAGACGGAAAGGCGTTGGTCCACAGCTTTCCTGCTCCAGAAGACAGCTGGCCTCAAAAGTCCAAAACAGAGTGCTCCAGTGGGAGAGGCAAGAGCGCTCCTTGGAAGGAGAGGTACTAACATTCAAGTCCCCAAGGATTTTTAGGACCTTCTTAGCAAATACATGCATACTGATATCTAGGAACATAGATAAAATATTAAGAGTGGTTGGATTTAGGGTGTGGAACGATAGGAGTGAGAAATCTCTGTCCTCCTAGTGATAGGAAGTCTTTCCTAGAGAGTGTGCGTATTGAGGGTGGGGGATGGGGAGAGAGAAATGTTTTCTTGTTTTAACAATTGGCATTTTGTTGCCTTGCAAAGGGCCTTTGTATGGCTGTCCAAATCATTGCTTGGAGTAAACAGAAGATTAACTAAATTCTAAGAGTGGAAACGTCTGAGTTAAAAAAAAACAAAACAAGTTGTCATAAATCTTTGCCTATTTCCTCGGGAAAGTTGTCACCATCAAGCCTGGGGCAAGTGAGGATAGGAGTAGGAATTCGTGTCTGAGAAATCTTCAAAGTTTGGCTAGGCTGAAGAGATAAGGCACATTGCCCATATCCGGAGTTAATTAAGGAAATCCAACGGAACCGCCCAACTTTGCCTTGTTTGCTTGAAGAGTAGTAAGCTGCACATTTAAAATCGTACTTTGCTACAAAATTGCACCTTGGATCTTACTGAAGATCTACAAAGCCCCAGGGAAGGGGAAGGAAGATTTGCGTGCTATTTACAGCGTTTTAAGACTGGTATTATGAAGAAGAGGAGGGAAGGGGCACTTTCCAGAAATCTTGAAAAGTGCATCAGAGTCTATTGTACAGAACTCAAAGCAAACAGCAGCTTTGGGGAGGGAGCACATCCGACCCAGAGGCTTAGGGAGTTGTTGGGAAAACTGTATAAAATACACATAAGTCAATTATACCCATGTGCAAACCAAATGGAAATCTCTTTCGTGCAACAGCCATTCATGGCCTCCGCGGAGCCCACCACCGACCACCTTTCTGCTTGGAGAGTTCGCAATAGCCCCTTTTCCCACAAGCTGGACCACACACGGCTACAGATTTCGTAATAATTTATGCTAATTTCCCTCCATAAATCCACAATTCGCTTCAGTGGCACCCGGGCTGCTCAGGGAGTAAAAAGGAGACAGAGTGGTGACAAATACAATATTGATTTTGATTCCTTCTGTTGTCAAGCAGGTGTGTGTGTGTGTGTGAACAGTGGGGCTGGAGTTTGGGGGGCGGGGGAACCTAGGAGAGGAAAACTTCCGAGCCAGGCCAGCCCCTCCATCCACACTCCAGAAAGTCACGCACTCGGGTTTGTTAATATTTACCAAACACCGACGGGAGGTGGAGGCAAAGTACCCGGCAGCTTCTGAAGGTTTCCTAGGCGCCAAAAGCAATACCCGCCTTGCGACTTGGAAAGTGAGCTGGGCACTTGCCTGGAGCGTTAAACTTTAGCCTGCTTTTGCCGCTTACTCCTTCTTTCTCCCTGTGAGACGTCTCCCACGCCCCTCACTTCCATCGACCCCCCGCTGGTCTCCCTTCTTTTACCTCTCCTACGGCCAGTCTCCGCTTCACTTAGCCCCCTTCTCCCCTCTCCTTTTCCCATCCTCTACCAAATGGGCAGTAGGGTGTTGCTGGTGGGAGAAGGTCACGGGCTGGAACAGCGTCGACTGGAGGTTCAGGGCGCCCTGGGCCCGCCCCCACCTTCCCAGGCCGCCGCCCGCTTGTGCCCAAGTTCTCGGCTCTCTCTGGGAACTGAAGCTAACGCTGCGCCGCATTGTCCCATCAGTCATTCTTCACCAAATCTGCACTTTGGTGGCGTGAAACGATTTAGCTTTCCTTTCAAAAGGATTTTGTTCCCGGGGTATTGAGTACTAAAACAAACTCCCTCAGCCTGTCAGCGGTCAATTAAAAAAATTTGTTGTTCTGAGTGTCCTGGAGGCTGTTTGTCCTCGGAATCTGTGCGCCTCCACTGCCCGCACCCCTGCCTGGCACAGCCTTGTTCCGACGTTCTGGATCTGGGGACGAGATCTGCCTGGGGCCATCGGACGTCACGGTCTTGCCGGTTTATCGGCCGCAGAGACCCACACCCAGTTGGAAGCCGTGTCAGGAAAGCTTTCGGCCGTGACTCTTCCCACGCTTGTCCCGGGAGTTTGAGCCCGCACTGCCTGGCCACTTCTACCGAGTGTGGCGGGAAATCAAACTGCTCAAAGAAGTACAGGCGGGGGAGGGGACACACTTTGCGCTCTGGTGCCAAACGCCAACTGGCAGTGAACAGAATCCACGCCCTCTCCCCCACTCTATGCCAGCGCGCCCCCCCTTTGGTTCCCGCTCGCCTGGCAACCGAAGGAGCACCCCTCTTTTCCCAACTAGTAGGAGCGAATGTCTGCCAGGGAACTTTGGAGTCCATGTATTTATTTCATTGGTTGGCGACTGGGCTGCATGGGGTTTGTACCTTAACTCATAGAAGGGAGGTTGAAAAGAAACTTTTGGTGAGGCATACATACATTGCCTAAAATCAGTTCTGCCCATCCCGTCGAAATTTGCTGGGTCGTAAAAAAGGCAAAAGTCTCCACCTTCTACTCACTCTTTACTCCCGTCTCAACAGGGGGCCTCAAATTCAGAGGCATCCCCTCTTTAGTCCCTGTCGCCTGCCAGTGGGTAAGGCCTCTGGCTGTGGCTGGAACACCTGAAATTAAAATCTGTTATCCTTGAGGTTTGGAGAAAGGGATTGGCAACACCACAAAGTTAAGAAGTATTTCCCAAGCAGGAGCTGCAGTTTGGAGAGCATGGAAGGTTCAGTTTCCCCTCCACCTCAAGCAAAAAAACAAACAGTGGCCAGAGTTAGGTGTTGGTCCTGCTTGACTTCCAGCCCCCAAAAGCGCCAGCTCACACCCATAGTGAGCAGGCAATTTCAATGGCTGTGAAAACAACTCTTGCCCTCCTAGCCATAATGCCCTTTCTTTGGAATCAGCTTGCTAAACACCATTTGGTCTTTGCTTGGTCTGAGATTTCAAGACGTTTAAAGCCTTAGTTTCCAAATCCAGTCCCTCCTTTGCAGAAACCATTGCATAGCTTTAAATTGGGCATTACCAAACCTGCACATGTATTTGTCTAAAAAGTTACTTGCAAAAGGTTGGTGGAAGGATTTTTGTTGTCACTAAACCCTCCCTATAAGTTTTGCTCTGCACTGTGTGAAATAGAAGCAGCAATTCAAATCTATTATTATTATTGCAGGAAATATTACTAAAGCCACCTTGGTATTGAAGGGATTAACTTGCTTTTCTCCCAGCCCCTAACTCTGGGGTTAAGACAGCAGTAGATCAACTGTATAATGTGTGCACTGTTCGCTCATTTGTACAAGCAGAACAAAGGTTGGACTAAGCCAAATTGCATTGCACTTGTGAACCGAGTCCCGATGTGAAGTATCTTTTACAGCGGGGGGAATGAGAACAATTTCGTGTATGTCTAAAAGGGAATAACAAAGCCACTTTCTCGAGCATCTCAAAGTGAAGTAGCGAGGCGTGACATTCCCAGGGTGAGGAGGGACAAAAGCAGGGTCAGGGGGATGAAAAAGAGAATCAAACAGCCACTTTCACATGTCTGCCCTCAACTGCTGCACCTCTCCATAATAGGAAACAAATGTTGTAAAAGGGGGGATTGCTCCCATTCATTCAAAATAGCAAATGATAGCTAAACAACATTGTCAAAACTGAATCAACTTCTGTGCAGTACCACCCAGAAAAAGGTATTGTGTTTTGTTTAATAGCGGGGTGGAGCAAAGGGTCTTTTTTTAAAGGGAAAGGGGGAGAAAATCACCCTATACTTTTCATATTAATTTTCTTTGTCAAGAATTTCTAGTTTGCTCAGTTTGGGGGTAAAAATCAGTATCTCTGGCTCGGAGCCCACTCTTAAAAGGTTATTTCTTAGAGGAAGTTTTGGAAAGCAAAAATAGGAAGGCAATTTTTACCTTTTAAAGTGTTTTTGAAAATTCCAGTAAGTGGGAAAATGTTTTTATCTCCTTTGAATATGTTACCCCCCCCCCAAAATAAGATATTGATTGCAGTAGAATATTAAGTTAAATCCCGCACAGTAGGCTAAATGGGCTTTTCTCATAAATTTGAGTAAAATAGATTCTGGTGGGGGGGGGGTACTGCATTATCTCTAAAATGAAGAATATTTTTCATTGACACTATTTGTTGATACATTTTCTCTTTTTAATTTGTTTTGAAACCGGATAACCTGTAGGTCTTCAGCTTTAAAACCCCGCGCTTCTTGCTTTGTTTGCTCAGGCTGACGAGGAGGAGAGCTTAACCCAGTGGACGTGTGCACTATGTGTTTTCTTAATGGCAGAAGCAGATTTCGCTGAAGACCGCAACAGCCTTTAGATATAATAACTCGCTGCGTTCCTGGGAAGGTTAAAACTATTTGGTTTCTCTCTCTCCGCTTCCCTCTCTTCTCTTTCGGACTCTCTCTCTCCCCGTCTCTTTCTCCTGCCCCTCCCCATCCCCTTTTGGGGCTTTTTGTTTTTTGTGTCCATGCGACCCCCGCTGAGCTACCACCCACAAAGCGGGTTTGAAAAAGAAAGAAAGAAAAGAAAGAAAGAAAGCGGCTGATCCTTACTGGCCTCCCCCAGCTAGGAGAGGCTAGGAGGCGGGGCTGGGCCGGGCCTGCCGCGCACCCCGGCGCTCGCAGCTCCCCGGCGGCTGGGTCTTTCCGCTCAGGCGGGTCTCACCTGGGACTCGGGCTTCGTTTCGCTGGTCCTGGCGCAGGGTGCCGGCCCCCCGTCTCGCGCCCTAGTCTTCAGCTACGCCAGTGTTTGGGGCGCTTAATTTAATCGCGCTTGGCGGGTCGCTGGGTACTGACAAGGTGTAGGGGAAGCCAGGTTGCCCCGAGGGCTTACCCACGCTCCAGGAAAGGATCCAACGCCCTCTGCCTTCCTGTTTCTCTCTCTGCCTCCCTCTTTCCTCTCTTTCTCTACCCTGATCCCTTCTTTCTCAGACTCTGGTTTCAATTTCCCCGGCAGTTATGGACACGAGAGTTTCGGTCCGCAAACAAGCTAGCTGCCTTCCCAGCAATGCAGGATGTTCCGGCTCGGCAATGCAATTCTTTCTGTATCCAGCCGGCCCAGCGAAAAGAAGGGAAGGAAGGGAGGGAGGGAGGAATGAAGGAAACGAAAAACTCAAACCTGCGCGCCCCCACGCCATGACCCGCAGAGCCCCGTGCGTAGTGGTAGGCCATGGTCAGTGGGTGACTCGGGAGAGTGACATAAATCATTCACTCGATCGTTCCTTGCATCAGAGCCGTTTTTAGGGAACTTCGTCACTTAACAGTTGTGACTGACATTGTTCACCAATCCCCACGACCCCTCCCGAACAGCAGCGACCACAGTAAGCGATCCCTCACTTATTCAATATTTTTATTAGAAAATAAGTTTGGAATATATATTTAAATATTTATGGGTTTAAAATAAGTATTAAATCTGCACTGCCATTTTCCCCCTGAAGTGCTACCCTCTCTCCATCTTTTGGGTAAATCCAGAAGCACGGAGTATTTAACAGTTCCCAAAAGGCCGATCCAGCAGGTGATTTTCTTTGGCGCGATAACCATTTGCTTATAGTGGCCATAGCGATTTGATTGGTGGAGCTCATGGCTTCCCTTAACTAAAGGGCTTCCCTTAACTGGCAGCCCTTTCTTCTCGCGCGGGCAGTAAAGAAAACCTCACTTCACCCAGCTCCTCCCCAAAGCAGTTCTTAGTCTTTGACTGTCCCGGATACCCGAAGTTTGGCGAGGCTAGTAGTTATCTTTCCGTTCGGTCCGTCCGTCCTCTTTTCACCTATTTTTCTTTAATTGAAAAAAAAAAACTGCACACAACAGAGTAAAATAAATGAACCGTACGGAGTGAGTCAGATTCCCCCTTTTCCATATCTGTTACCCCTCTCCAAGAGGAGAGAACCGCCCGTCCCAGATCTTAGGTTTTCGCGTCCGCATCCCCGCGACCTGTTGATGACTCGCAGTCGCGGAGCTAGTGGAAGTTGGTTATGTAAACTGCTTGTGTATTTCACATTATCATCGTGCTGTCTGGAGGCAATGTAGATTTTCTAAAGATCTAATGAATAAACAACCAGCAACTGCTGGCGGTGTAATTTACATTGTTAATGCCTACATGTGTATAATAAATATGCATTTGTATGTCTTCAAATAAACTCTTTTTAGTTTCTAACCTGTGGTGATTTTTTTTTTTTTTCAAAAAGAAGGGGGTGGGGGATCTCGGCTTTCCGAGGAACGAAAGTTTATTTCACTTGCGTAGCTCCGGTGAAAACCGCACTGCGGTGGAGCCCAGAGGTAGGGTCCGCAGCCCGGCTCAGCTGTCCTTCCTACCAGCCGAGGGAGGTTCGTTTGGAATAAGCCCCCCGCACTGAACTCGCTAAGAAAGGGAGAGTGAGCCCAGGAACTTAGTGGGGGCAGTTTGGGGGACGGGCGGCCCTTCTCATGGAAGTGGGAGCCGGGAGCCAGAGGACAGTATCCACAGGGTGCGGGTATTCGTCCCCGAGCTATCGCCCTTCCCCAGAGAAAAGTACCAGCGACTTTTAGATCGCAGCTTGGGCTGGGAGAGCTGGGGTTGCTGCGGCTTGGACAACCTCTGGGAAAAGTTTCCCGGGGAAACTCCCGACAGACGACGTTTCCTACGCGCCTCTGTGAACAGCGTTTCTGATCAGGCAGGGGGACCGCAGGAAGGAAAGAGAGGGCGCCGGCCCGGGGTCGGGGCTCTCTACTCGGCCCGGCCAGCCACTTCCTCCGGGAGGGCAACTTCGCGGAGGGCAGAAGGAGCGCGAACGCTGTCGGGGGCCACCGCTTCCCGAGCCCCGGGCTTTGCACCCAGCGTTGCCGCTGTTTTCAGAAGCCGAACACGCTCCGTACGCGTCCCACGCCGCTTATTTCGGGCTGGGCGCCGACGTTTGATATCTCTCCCCTCCACCAACCAGGTGCCGCTTTCTCTGCGCGCTCGAAGGCAAATGTCTCATCTTTTTCCCGTCCTGGATGTGGAATGCATTATTTTAATTAAGTCTATGGCGATTTACTTTCCTCTGAGATCTATTCCACGGTGCAATTAGGAACGTATTGGTGCTAGCTCATATGAATATTCAGGAGCGTGTCAATTAATTAGCAGACAGAGGAATCTCATTATGGTGCTCAAAACCCTTTTAGTGTTAAGCAGAATTAGGGGGTATTCGGCAATGCGCGGATTAGTGAGTATTTTACTGTGCACTCATTTAACTTCATTATCATAGCACTTACACTACTCTCTGATTTTATTAATTAAGTTACTCATTAATTTGTCCAAAAAGGATAAAAGTTTTAATATGCCTCCCAATAACTTGGAAAGTAAACTTTCGCCCTTCTTGGTCTTCGCTCCCGGCCAGAAAAGGACAGATGGCGGCTTGCACTGCCGGAGATGGAGGCGCGGCTCCCCCCTCCCTCCACCCTGCAGCTTCGGGGGGGCGCAGGCGCTCTGGTTCCCCGCATTCGAGAGTAGGGGGATGTCTGGGAGGAAGAGCCACAACCTCAGAGCTGCCCTGTCGCTTTTTGCCTCCCAGGACTGGCCTGCAAGTCTGAGTCCGCCTTCAGGAGGCAAAAAAAAAAAAAAAGCCTCTCTCTCACTCGGGGGAGTGCAGGTGGCTGGGCACTGAGAGATTTGTCTAGGGACGCGGGACGCGGGAAGTGCCCTGCAAGCTACGGTCTGCGCGTTGAGGTGCCTCTGCCTCCAGGCCCTAAAGCTTGCTGTTTCCCAAAAGCGTGCGCCAAATGCATTTGGCGTCAGCATCCGCAACGCCCCCTAAGGGCCCCTGAGCGCAGCACCCACACCCCTAGCCAAGTGAGGCCTCTGCCGGAACACCCTTCCCTCGACCAGTACCACCCTTCAGGCATCATCCAGATTTGTGCATCTGTGCAGTAACGCCTACCTACACCACCTCCACCTCACCCCAAAAGGTTAGAAAGACAAATATTAAAATTATTTGCACAAAGGGAACTGCTAAAGAGATCCCAAATTAATATGCATGTAAAATTAATTAGTTGCATTTCGTGACATCAAAATAAGTACCTGGGAAACAGAACACCTTCTGGGCATTGGGAACATATGCTGGAATTAGAGTTAATTGACTAATTACATAAATTAGGCATTAATTTCGCAACACTTCAAGTATAAAAGATATCTCAATTAATTGTGCATAAATTACCAGGTGAAAATGGCCGGTGGTACGGCAAGCATCTCCGTTCTCTGACCTCTCTGCGACCTCTCTAGGGTCCAGAAGTTAGGTGGCGTAGCAGGCGGCCGGGTCGCAACAGGCTGCCCTCTAGGAGCGAGCCGAGATCTGCACCAGTCGCCGCGCTCACAGACTGAAGACCAGGGGCAATCGTTAGTACGAAGAAAACTCCCCCACTCATTAAAATCACTTGTGCGCGGTTAGATTGATCAGTTTTTGTCCAAAAGGAGCAAAGCAGACCCTTCACTAATAACTCCTACCCCCAGCTCCCAATCCCCATTCATCTTAGCTAGTTCTGTAGAGATCCGGCAACCCTAGCCAACCAGTTTCGTGGTCCTGATTCCTCAGTTTCCCTTGCTGAGGAGGTTAATTTCTCTGGATTTGACGTCGGCTCTGGGCCACTTTCAATCTATCTCAACTCTGGCCTGACTGAACGCCTCATTTCTCTTGGTGGTCTACATCCTCCAGGACTCGCCACTACTCTTCACCCAGGAATCCAGCTTTGAGGGAATGATGCCAAATGATTTGACTCTCTTCGGTTTCGAAGTGGGTTTAAATTCATCTGGATGTGAAATCTAGGTGAATAACCCATACATTCTCCCTAGAAGACTGGTTTGTCAGAGTTCCCAGCTCTCCCCATCTCCCCACCACAGTAAGATTTTTCTCCTTTCTTATGGATGAAAGAACAAAATGGGTATAGGTAACATGGGTATTCAGTTTAATTTTCTGGGGCTCCCTTCTCCAAGAGAGGCTCCAGGCATCACACTGGTAATTTTCCTTCAATGAACTACCAAGTATAACATTTGTATTGCCTTTGAAACAGTTTATTGGTGGCAAAATATTAATGAACTTGGAAGCAACTCCTGTGTTCTCTACACATTTTAAGTGAAGGAAAAAAGGCATTCCAAAGGAAAAGGGTGTTTTGGACAGTGAATAAATTCTTGCCACTTGACAACTAGTGAAATCGCAACAAAACTCACATGTATTCCTCACATAAATTACCACCAATTATAACACAGTTTGGTTCTGTTGATCTAGTGAAATTTATTAATGCAGGGATAGACTTCTCAGCAACTTCTAGAGCTGTCATCATGTGTCTGGTGGTTTGCAAAAGTATCCAGAGCCACAGGATTTCCCCTTACCCTTGCCCCCCAAGATTTCCAAATTGTAATCATTTACTTCTTTTTGCCAAAGCAAACACAGAGAATAAAAGGAAATCCTGAGAAACCCGAGAAACGCTTTATCATCTGATTATATACATCTTCATCAAGGTGCCTAGGTCACATTTGTTACAATATAATCCTGCCTGCCTGCCAATGGGCTAAAGAAACCAATGAATTCCTGAATTTACTGAGACAAGCATTCATTTGGATGTAGAGGATTCCTGCAGTAGCCAGATGCTGAAGGTACTTGAGGGAGATGTTGACAAGTGGATAATTGTCTGCAGAACTAAAACAGACACTTTGTTTACAGTTGAGCATGATTAATTGAGAGTAAATAAAACAGCACTCTTTATAAAATCACTATCCAAGTTCAAAAAAAGCTGTATGTCTCTAGGAATAAAAGAAGTGGACTTATTGTATAAGGGCTAGTTTTGCCAGGCCCTTGAAGCAGCAGCTGGTAGTGCTGTATGGCTTTCAAGCTGGTTTGCTTTTATTTCCTTAATTTTTTGCCAAATTTTTAAGACTGGATTAGAAACATTTTTCTCCTAATTAGCTGAGTTTTAAATTTCACTTATTAAAAGACCATTCTTCCCCTCTCTCCTCATTCTCTCCTTAAAATGTGAAACTCATTTAATGTGAAATTTTCTAAATGAGCCAGACATGATAAACCCAAACTAATGTTGTCCGACAAGGCTACTAAATGCCATTGTGGTACTTAAGTTTGCAAGAGAGCATTTCTACTCCCTGTGGTTCTAATAAATTACAGAGTTCAGAGTCTAGTAAACATCTTATGATTGTACAATATAATACATTTTAATGAAACAAGAAATATGCCTTTCTTTCAAAGCACAGTGTGACTTGTATACACAAAGGGTTTTTTTGTTTGTTTGTTTGTTTGTTTTTGGTTGGTTGGTCTTTTCTGTCTCCATCCTGCTTGACCAGAGGGTGACCAGGCCAAAACCTTTCTAACAAACTGCTAATCATGTTTGTGCAGATTAGTGCAGCAGACATACTGATCAATTGCCTTGGATAGAGATCTCAAATGGATTGATTTACAGCAGTCTGTAAATGGACATTCTCCATATTGAAATATAATGCCCAGTGATGTTCAAAACAATGAGCCTAAGGCAGTTGAAAATAATTTTGGATCCTGATTCAGAAAGACATATGCACCCCTGTGTTTATTGCTGCACTATTCACAATATCCAAAATATGGAAGCAACCTAAGTGTCCATCAATAGATGAATGGATAAAGAAGATGTGGTACATATATACAATGGAATATTATTCAGCCATGAGAAGAAAACAAATCCTCCCATTTGCAACAACATCGATGGAGCTGGAGGATATTGTGCTCAGTGAAATAAGCCAGGCGGAGAAACACAAGTATCAAATGACTTCACTCATTTGTGGGGTATAAAAACAAAACAAAACGGAAGGAACAAAATAGCAGACTCACAGACTCTGAGAAGGGAACAGTGGTTACCAAAGGGGAAGGGGAGGGGAGGGTTAGTGGGGAGGGAGGAAGAAAAGAATTAAGGGGCACTATAATTCAACATCATAATATTGGTAGGTCACGGGGAATGCAGTACAGCTTGGAAAAGACAAGTAATGCCTCCATAGCATCTTACTATGCTGTTAGACAGTGACTGCAATGGAGGTGGTGAAGACTTGATAGTATGGGTGAATGTTGAAAGCACAACGTTGTTCATGTGAAACCTTCATAAGATTGTGTATCAACGATACTTTAATAATAATAAAAAATACTTCTAAATAACATTTAAAAAATCATTTAAAAAAATCTGGATCACTAACAATTCAATCAAATTCAGTACTGTTGTCCTACTTTAAGCATGAATAGAGAAATACAAGCAAGGCAAATACGATGCAAACCAGGATTTTATTTGGGCTGCTGGGAAAGAGCTTTCTCTTGGGACTTCTTGCAGTTAAGAACCGTCTCTAGGAGCTTCGGAGACAAAAGCAAACGCAGAGTCCATGGCGAGGAAGGAGAAAGAAAGAAAAGGAGGAAAAGAATAGAGAGAAACGGAACCTTTTCTCTTCATGTGAGCTCCGGACTTTTTGTGAACAAATACTTTTTCTCTTCCCTTGAGCCTATTTGAGCTAAATTCTGAAGGGGTTATAACTAATATCCTTTTCTTATTGTCATGAGCCCAGAGCAGCTTTCTGCTTTTTAAATATCATTTTCAGCCGTAAAAAGATGAATGCCGAAAATCTTACCTGTACTTTCTATTCCTCCTTATAGAGGAGCAATTCAATTTGATTCCATACTCATGAAGGGCCAATTGGGTAACTCTTGGGCTTTGAGTCCCAAGAAACTTCATTTCATTCCCTGATGGGTACTGTATATGCTTTGGTGATTGCACATTTGTGGGAATACTTATCAAGACATCTGTAACCTGCCAGTCTTAGGATGAGGAGGTAAAATAATGTCTCCATCAGCATATCCCCAAGCCTTTAAGAAATCTTAGAAGTTAGGCACCGTGCCTCTAGTCCCTCCTGACCCTTTTCATTCCCCCCACCTTCCCTCTTTTCTTCTATAATCTCTCTTTCCTTTTCTTCCTTCCATAAACATTTATGAGGACTAATTCAGTGCTAGGCCATTAAATAGCAAATCAGGGCTTTAATAAATTCATTTCAGGCATTTAAATTTCAACTGGTAAAATGATTTCCCTTATTTATGGAGTATACTCATGAAGCAAAACTGAAGGAACAAAACAGCAGCAGACACACAGACTCCAAGAAGGGACTAGCCAGTTACCAAAGGGGAGGGGTTGGGGAGGGTGGGTGGGGAGGGAAGGAGAAGGGGATTGAGGGGGTATTATGATTAGTACACATGGTGTGTATGTGGGTTCATGGGGAAGACAGTGTAGTACAGAGAAGACAAGTAGTGACTCTGTGGCATCTTACTACACTGATGGACAGTGACTTCAATGGGATATGCAGGGGAGTTGATAATATGGGTGAATACAGTAACCACATTGTCATTCATGTGAAACTTTTATAAGAGTATATATCAATGATACCTTAATAAAAATAAAAAATAAATAAAAATTTCAACTGGTAAAAGAAGTGCATACTCAAGAATGGCACCAACTCCTCAGATTAGAGTTTTTCGCGTGGGAAACTCTTCATGATTTCAAAGTTTTAAAAAAGTACTTTCTCACATTTGACCTTCCTTTGAGGTTTTGAAGTCTAGTAGACACATTTTAAAAAGCAAAAAGAAACAGGCAAACGTAATTCAATAATGTATTTTATCTTGACCCAATATATAAGAAATATAATTTCTACATATAATCAATATTAAAATGATTAATGTCATATTTTAGATTCTTGTCTTTCTTTTTTTTAAATTTTTTATTAAGGTATGATTGATATACACTCTTATGAACATTTCACATGAAAAAAGAATGTGGTTACTACATTTACCCATAATATCAAGTCCCCATCCATACCCCAATGCAGTCACTGTCCATCAGTGTAGTAAGATGCCACAGATCCACTATGTGCTTTCTCTGTTCTCCCCATAAACCCCCACACTATGTGTACTAAACATAACACCTCACCCCTCAACCCCTTCTCCCTCCCTCCCCACCCACATTCCTATACCCCTCACACCCCTCCCCTTTGGTAACCACTAGTCCCTTCTTGGAGTCACTGTGTCTGCAGCCATTTTGTTCCTTCAGTTTTGCTTCATTGTTATACTCCACAAATGAGGGAAAGCATTTGGCATTTGTTTTTCTCCACCTGGCTTATTTCACTGAGCATAATGTCCTCCAACTCCACCCATGTTGTTGCAAATGGGAGGATTTGTTTCTCTCTTATGGCTGAATAGTATTCCATTGTGTATATGTACCACCTCTTCTTTATCCATTCATCTACTGATGGACACTTAGGTTGCTTCCATACCTTGGCTATTGTAAAAAGTGCTGCAATAAACATAGGGGTGCATATGTCTTTTTGAATCTGAGAAGTTGTAGTCTTTGGGTGAATTTCAAGGAGTGGGATTCCCGGGTCAAATGGTATTTCTATTTTTAGTTTTTTGAGGAACCTCCATATTGCTTTCCACAATGGTTGAACTAGCTTACATTCCTACCAGCAGTGTAGAAGGGTTCCCCATTTCTCAGCATCCTTGCCAGCATTTCTTGTTCTTAGTCTTTTTGATGCTGGCCATCCTTACTAGTGTGAGGTGATATCTCATTGTGGTTTTAATTTGTATTTCCCTGATGATTAGTGATGTGGAACATCTTTTCATGTATCTGTTGGCCATATGAATTTCTTCTTTGGAGAACTGTCTCTTCATATCCTCTGCCCATTTGTTAATCAGGTTATTTGCTTTTTGGGTGTTGAAGCATGTAAGTTCTTTATATATTTTGGATGTTAACCCCTTGTCGGATATGTCATTTACAAATATATTCTCCCATACTGTAGGATGCCTTTTTGTTTTGTTGATGGCATCTGTTGCCATACAAAAACTTTTTAGTTTGATGTAGTCCCATGAGTTCATTTTTGCTTTTGTTTCCCTTGCTTGAGGAGATGTTTTCAGGAAGAAGTTGCTCATGCCTATATTCAGGAGATGTTTGCCTATGTTTTCTTCTAAGAGTTTTATGGTTTCATGACTTACATTGAGGTCTTTGATCCATTTTGAGTTTTCTTTTGTGTATGGGGTTAAACAATAATCCAGTTTCATTCTCTTGCATGTAGCTGTCCAGTTTTGCCAACACCAGCTGTTGAAGAGGCTGTCATTTCCCCATTGTATGTCCACAGCTCCTTTATCATATATTAATTGACCATATATGGTTGGGTTTATATCAAGGCTCTCTAGTCTGTTCCATTGGTCTATGGGTCTGTTCTTGTGTCAGTACCAAATTGTCTTGATTACTGTGGCTTTGTAGTAGAGCTTGAAGTTGGGGAGTGTAATTCCCCCTGCTTTATTCTTCCTTCTCAGAAATGCTTTGGCTATTCAAGGTCTTTTGTGGTTCCATATGAATTTTAGGATGATTTTCTCTAGTTCGTTGAAGAATGCTGTTGGTATTTTGATAGGAATTGCATTGAATCTATAGATTGCTTTAGGCAGGATGGCCATTTTGACAATATTAATTCTTCCTATCCATGGGCATGGGATGTGTTTCCATTTATTGGTATCTTCTTTAATTTCTCTCATGAGTGTCTTGTAGTTTTTAGAGTGCAGGTGTTTCACTTCCTTGGTTAGGTTTATTCCTAGGTATTTTATTCTTTTTGATGCAATTGTGAATGGAATTGTTTTCCTGATTTCTCTCCCTGCTAGTTCATCATTAGTGTATAGGAATTGCACAGATTTCTGTGTATTAAGTTTGTATCCTGCAACTTTGCTGAATTCCGATATTAGATCTAGCAGTTTTGGAGTGGATTCTTTGGGGTTTTTTATGTACAATATTATCTCACCTACAAACAGGAACAGTATGACTTCTTCCTTGCCCATCTGGATGCCTTTTATTTCTCTGTGTTGTTCGATTGCCGTGGCTAGGACCTCCAGAACTATGTTGGATAGAAGTGGGGAGAGTGGGCATCCTTGTGTAGTTCCCAATCTTAAAGGAAAAGCTTTCAGCTTCTCACTGTTAAGTATAATGTTAGCTTTGGGTTTGTCATATATGGCCTTTATTGTGTTGAGGTACTTGCCCTCTACACCCATTTTGTTGATAGTTTTTATCATGAGTGGATGTTTAATTTTGTCAATTGCTTTTTCAGCATCTATGGAGATGATCATGTGGTTTTTGTCCTTTTTGTTGATGTGGTTGCATGATGTTGACGGATTTTCGAATGTTGTATCATCCTTGCATCCCTGGAATAAGTCCTACTTGATCATGATGGATGATCTTTTTGATGTACTTTTGAATTTGGTTTGCTAATATTTTGTTGAGTATTTTTCATCTATGTTCATCAGGGATATTGGTCTGTAATTTCCTTTTTGTGTGGTGTCTTTGCCTGGTTTTAGTATTAGAGTGATTTTGGACTCATAGAATGAGTTTGGAAGTATTACCTCCTCTTCTATTTTTTGGAAAACTTTAAGGAGAATGGGTATTATGCCTTCACTAAATGCTTAATAAAATTCAGCGGTGAAGCCATCTGGTCCAGGGGTTCTGTTCTGTGCTTAAGTAGGTTTTTGATTACCAGTTCAATTTCATTGCTGGAATTGGTCTGTTCATATTTTCTGTTTCTTCCTTGGTCAGCCTTGAAAGGTTGTATATTTCTAAAAAGTTCTCCATTTCTTCTAGGTTATTCAGTTTGTTAGCATATAATTTTTCATAGTATTCTCTAATAATTCTTTGTATTTCTGTGGTGCCTGTAGTGATTTTTCCTTTCTCATTTCTGATTCTGTTTATGTGTGTAGACTTTCTTTTTTTCTTGACAAGTCTGGTTAGGGGTTTATATATTTTGTTTATTTTCTCAAAGAACCAGCTTGTGCTTTCATTGATTCTTTCTATTGTTCTATTCTTCTCAATTTTATTTATTTCTGCTCTAATCTTTATTATGTCCCTCCTTCTACTGACTTTGGGCCTCATTTGTTCTTTTTCTAGTTTCATTTATTGTGAGTTTATATGGGATAGTTCTTCTGTCCTGAGGTAGGCCTGTATTGCAGTATACTTTTGTTTTTGCATGGCCTGGGCTGCGTCCTGCAGATTTTGAGGTGTTGAATTATTGTGCTTTTCTCTTTCTCCTCCTTTTTCTTCCTCCTCCATTCTTTATATATTAGGTATCATATTCTGTATTCTTTGTCTATCCCTTGATTGACTTTGGGGATAGTTAATTTCATTTTGCATTTGCTTAGTAATTAGCTGTTCTACTTTCTTTACTGTGGTTTTATTACCTCTGGTGACAGCTATTAAACCTTAGGAACACTTCCATCTCTAGCAGTCCCTCCAAAATAGACTGTAGTGATGGTTTGTGGGAGGTAAATTCTCTCAGCTTTTGCTTATCTTGAAATTGTTTGATCCCTCCTTCAAATTTAAATGATAATCTTGCTGGATAAAGTGATAAAGTAATCTTGGTGCCAAGCCCTCCTGCTTCATTGCTTTAAATATATAATGCCACTCCCTTCTGGCTTGTAAAGTTTCTGCTGAGAAGTCTGATGTTAGCCTGATGGGCTTTCCTTTGTATGTGATCTTATTTCTCTCTCTGGCTGCTTTTAATAGTTTGTCTTTATCTTTGTTCTTTGCCATTTTAATTACTTTATGTCTTGGTGTTGTCTTCCTTGGGTCCCTTGTGTTGGGAGATCTGTGCACCTCCATGGCCTGAGAGACTACCTCCTTCCCCAGTTTGGGGAAGTTTTCAGCAATTACCTCCTCAAAGACACTTTCTATCCCTTTTTCTCCCTTTTTCTTCTGCTGGTACCCCTATAATGTGAATATTGTTCCATTTGGATTGGCCACACAGTTCTCTCAATATTCTTTCATTCTTAGAGATCCTTTTTTCTCTCTGTGCCTCAGCTTCTTTGTATTCCTCTTCTCTAGTTTCTATTTCATTTATTGTCTCCTCTGCCATATGCAATCTGCTTTTGATTCCCTCCATTGTGCTTTTCAATGATTGGATCTCCAACCGGAATTCATTCCTGAGTTCTTGAATATCTTTCCATACCTTCATGAGCATGTTAATGATTTTTATTTTGAACTGCCTTTCAGAAAGAATCATGAGGTCCATGTCATCTTTCTCAGGAGTTATATTAATTTTACTCTGGACCAGGTTCCTCTGGTGTTTCATATTTGTATATGGTGCCCTCTAGTGTCCAGAAGTTCTACTCTCTGGAGCTGCTCAGCTCTGAAGCAATGTTGGGGGTTGCAGGGGAGTGGTATTGGTGCCTGGGGGAAGGAAAGAGCTGTTCCCTTCTTCCCGGCCACTATGCATGTCTCCACTGCCTGAGCCAGTGGGCCGAGCACACAGGTAGAAGCCTCTCTGCTTTGCATTTTTAGTTGCTGTAGACAGATCTTCCCTCTGGCTCACCTAACACCAGGGTGGTGTTTGCTGGTTTGTGATCCAGGTGGGGCTGGCCAGGAGAAAGGCACAGTAGGCTGTGTATCATGGAGGGGGTCCTTGGAGCTGTGTAGACAGCCAGGGAGCTGGAGCACCAGAAGATCGTGAAAGCTCCCAACCTGCTGGGCAGAGTGCCCCTGGACAATTTTGTCTACCTGTCCTTTCTCCTGAGCAGTAAGCTCTGTGCATTCCTTGGCCATTTAGCAGCCCTCTTGCTAAGGGTTCCCTTGTTAGGAAGTCTCTCAGACTTCCCACCTTTCTTTTGTCCCAGAGCAGCTGGATATGGATCCCTGCTTTCCATAAGCAGCTGGAATCTCAGTCTCTCCAGGAATTCTGCCTGTCTTAGCTTTCCAATTCCCTAATCAAGAGAGTATTATGAAAGCACCATGAAATGTAGGTTTGTGCTCCCAGAGCAGATCTCCAGAGTTAGGTATTCAGCAGTCCCAGGCCTCCACTCCCTCCCCACTCTATTTCTCTTCCTCTAGCCTGTGAGCTGGGGTGGGAGAAGGGCTTGGGTCCCACCAGGCCACAGCTATGGTACGTTACCCTGTTCCATGAGGTCTGCTCTTTTCTCCAGGTGTGTGCAGTCTGGCGCAGTCCTCTTTCCTGTTGCTCTCTCAGGATTAGTTGTATTAATTATATTTTCATATTATATGCGGTTTTAGGAGGAAGCCTCTGTCTCACCTCTCACGCCACCATCTCTAATCCTCTTTGATGTACAAATATATTTTAAGGAAATATATAGTGTTGGGATGCTTGAGATTATCTTTACTAGTAAGTATGCTACCTTCCTGCTCACTTAAGCTCTTATTAAACTACTTTTTCTCTTTCTGGTTACCAGTTGGGTTTTAAGAATTGCATAAGTTACAATTTATATGACTTTCTTGGTATTTGATCACTGAAAAATTTAAAAATGATAAACCATCAGTGACTTTATGTAAAGTGTGGATGAGTCTTTTATCACTATCAAAATTTAGTGCCCAGTGAGATAAAGAAATAGTTCTATATGGCTAATATCAGAATGTGCACTTCCTACTTCAATAGAGAGCATCCAGTACCTCTTAGGAATAAAATTCGACTCTTTTAAACTCTCTAAACAAGTTGTAAACATTTGTGATTTTATTTTTTTGGATTAACCTAATCCTTTGTAATAAATTGAGTTTCTGTGTTTTGTAGAGCTTTTGAAGACTAATTTAAGAGGCAGGAATTTGAAGAATTAGAAATATATTAAATTAAATGTGTTCAAAAATTTCTTTCCTCTTATATGCTAAGTGCTTTGCAAAATAATTGCTTTCATTCACATTTGTCAGAGAGGAAAACTATTTTGTATATATTTAATTATCCTTGAAGAGAAATAAGCTTTCCTAAAATACCTATCATATCTTATTGTCTTATTATCTTTACTTTTAAAGACAGATACATTTGGAGACATCATAACTTGGTAATTCTTCTATTATGTTGTATTTTTTATATCCTGATAATTAAGCATGGTATCATTAGTAGAAATTATGACCATGATTATGAAATTGCAAAGCACCTATAAGAAGGGATGGTTAGACTCCTTATAATTCTGTATTGGTCCCTTATTCTTACATCTGAAAAAGAAGTTTGAATCTTGCTGGTATCACCATGTTTTGGGCTATTGAAGTACTCAAGCCTTTCTGGCCCCACTTTGGCTCCTAAATAATCAAAATAGTAAAATTGAATATCTATATAAAACACTGAACTTTAAAAACATTATAGATTTTCATTTTCATTTTATTTATAGTATATTTAGGCTATGTGAAAATGCACTTCAAGCTTTCTATATTATTTAGAGGAATACCTACAAAGTCTTCTCTTTTTATGTAATTGTATACTTAACAATAAAAGGAAAATTATGATGTCATGATGCCTGTGGTTCCTCTGGTGTTCTTTGTTATCTATTCAAAAAATAAACTAGATTTTCTAATTCTCTACTTTCTTGGGTATTTATTTAAAAAGCAACCTGAATTTCTACCTTTATGAAATAACATTGCATTGCTTACAAGATGAATATTAAAATAATATAATTAAAATGAAAAGTGTTTTCCTTTGGGGGTCTCTTGAGAAAGAAAATGAGACAGATACCTTGGGATATAGCAGGCAACATGTTATCTGCAAAGCTGATGTGATATTAATGCATTCAGCTTATCAAGTTTATTTGCTGTATTGACTGAAGTTAACATTAATCGTTTAATTTGCAAATATTACAGTTCTAAAAATTACATCTCCAAGTTGATTGCTGGTAGTTAGGCTACATGGTGTCATTGTAAGCACACTGCTGAACAGATTATTTACACTCACCCTAGAAGATGAGATTATCCCCAACATATCTTTCTTGCAAAATTAGTAGAAATGCTAGTTGCTATTAAACCTGATCAGCTGGTATCACAGCAGGGTACTTGTGAAAAAATTACTTAATATCTCTTTGTTTACAGTCTTCACTGAGGTGGATATACTTAATGTAATTATTCAACTGCTCAACAGCTCCTGATGGTTAACTATTTCTGTTTAAAGAAATAGCATTTTTAATAAAATCTATGCTCTGCCAAAGGTTTTATTTTCATTTTCCTGATAATTTTCTTTTGTGTATATATCTAGAAAAAGGGTTTTAATGAAGAAGTCTTGGGCTGATTAAGCCCACAGGTGATATTACATGGTGGAAATGTGATCATTCTTGTATCTTCAGAAAGAATAGCATTGTGTACAGTGTAAAAATCTGGATTCCTTAATCAGCCACTGATTACATACAATTTTGGGACAATTCACTTTATGAGTGCCTCAATTTCCATTTTTAAGCAGCAATTAAACCTTAGTGGGACTGCCATGGTTTAGTGAAATGGATTGGAACAAATTTAGATGAAAACAGTGATTCATCTATTAACTTCTATTATTGTTATAGAAAAAAGGACTGCAAATCAGGAATGGACAAAATATGTAAATATAATGTCCTTAGATGTGCATGTAGTGTCTGTTGATTTCCAGGGAAGCCATGCAAATGTATATGAGTAGAATTTGATTCTGAGTTTCGTCATTTGGCTCTACAATTTAGTTTTTTTTAGTTTTATTTATGCTTCACTGTATCCTTCAAACAGCTCCCAGAATGGATGTATTTCATGCCTTGAATCATTAGGCCAGTCTTCAAACTGTTTTCTTTTTGTTACATAAATATTCCTGTGTAGCTGGTTAGCTACTAAGATCATTTGGTCATCCAGGAATCCTCAAATCCAAGGCCTATTTATTTTTCTTGGCTCTGACATGACTTTTAACTGGAAGAAAATCTTTTTAAAAAGTACCTTGCTCCCCAGTCATCACTCTGAGGAGCAGAAGGTAGCTGGACTGGCTATTATGTGGGGGTTTGGAAAAGCAGCATAATGATATTCATATTAGAAAATGAACAGTTATAACTTTTTTTTCTAATATAGTATTAGGCTGAATCTAGACTTAACTCTTGTTTTGATGGAAGAATTTGTGATGTTTTCTTGTGTTTGAGTCATCAGAATTCTTGAATGAAAAGGTATATATAATTAGAGCAACTTATTATTACATAATAATTTAATAATTATTTGTTGGAGGTTCGAAGTGGTATACATTTTTGTTCATGCGAAATTCCTCTACCCAGCACAATTTCCAACACATAGCGGGTGCTCAACAAATATTTGTTAGGCAGGCAAATGTCAGCCTCTGCACCCTTTTGTGCCCATGCCCTTGTTGCATGTAACTACGTAACCCTGAGTTTCAGGTGTCACACTGTTGTGCCCACTTTCTACCTGAAAAATACCATTTAAGGTCCAACCAGGAAAAAAGGGCCATTCTACTTAAATTAGAGGGAATGTAGTGCAGGAAATTGATTACACAGATGCCAGGAGAACTGAGAAGAGAAAAAGAAGACGGGAAGGCACCCCAAAGTGAGCAGAAGCCACACTCCCAGACTGGCGGGGCAAAGGGAGCAAGTGGTGATACCGCAGCTCAGGGCCTGGGACTGCCTGATGGAAGCTGAAACCACTGAGCAGCTGTCTGATAGATGCTGACCCCAAGCAGGTGGTACAGCCATTGCCAGGGAGGCCGCAGAGGCAGAGAATCACTGCCCTCTAATCACTCATTGGCAAGCCCTGCAGCATGTCTGGTGACATGGCAGCACAGGCAAAGCGGCCTCACTGCCATCCCTACCCCCACCCACCAAGCAGGGCCGAAAAGGCAAGGGATGAATCTGAGAACACACCACAGTCTGATCTGCTACTACAGGAAGACGCTTGAGGGATGGTGCCAGTGACACTTCACCAGCATCCTTGGATCTTAATGGACCCCTTAAAGGGGCCCCTGGCAGCTCCACATTGAGCAGCGGCCATGTATTTCACCCTCTGCTTGCCCAGCCCAGCAGAGATGAATGCCGCCGGTGGACCTTGGTCCAGAGCTCATCCTCCAGCCTCCTGGTTGACCTCCAGCCAAAAGCCAGTGGATGGTCCCCCTAAGTCTGGGGTGGGGAGGGCAGTGTGATCTTGGTGACCCGGGCAATGTGCGAGCTTCTGGTGATGTGGCTAAGCAGCCTCTGCATCACCACAATTCTAGGGCTCTATTTTTCAATGATGAGTTTTTTCCCTTGGCACTCCTTGGTCCCTCACGCTTGATGACTCAATATTGAGTATTTAAATTGTATAGTGAAATAAGGACAAGCTACAAGTTAAGATTTTTATGTTATTATTATTCATAAGGTATTTCACTAAGCATTTGCTTTGATCTCTTTGAAAACCCTATGATATTGAGGTAGAGTTTCTCAGCCTCAGCACTACTGACACTTTGAGCCGGAGAATTCTTTGCTAGGGGCTATACTGTGCATTGTAGAACATTTAGTAGCATCCTTGAACTCTACGCCCTAGATGCCATTAGCAGTCAGTTCCCTGCAGTTGTGACAACCAAGAATATCTCTAGATATTGCCACATGTCCCCTGGGAGGTGGAAATCACCCCCGTTGGAGAAGGGGTTGATTTAACTGTGTTAAGGGGAGTACAGTTACTGTGATCCCATTTTACAGATGAAGGAAACGAAGGTCAGAGGTGTTAAGGGAGCATGCCAGGTCTTTTTATACACCATCTTATTTTCTTAAGTTTTTAACATAAGCAAATATCCATGGTAAATGCTTAGGGTCAAAATTTGCTGGTCTGGGTCAAAGTTAAAATTGGGACTTAAAGTGCAGGAAGAGAAGGCACTCTCCTATTTTGAAATCCATTTGTAGGCCCTAGAAACTGAAATTAGAATCTTGATGATTTTGATAACTGAATGGTTGTGGAATGTTATCCTAATAGCTGTATGTTGTGAGAAATTGAGTGTTAGGACTACCAAGGAAAGCCCTGGAATTTGCTTAGCAGGGAGAAAAGCACTAGTGGCTTTCCATCTGGCTTTGACTTAATGACTAAATTATTTTAATTTTTTCCTACATTTTAAATGTTTAATTTCTTCAAGGTAAGAACACCTTAATTCCCCTCATCACATCTGTCTGCTCACTAATGTGCATGTTTTCCTCTTTGTCAGCACTTGGCTACCACATGAAGTTTAGATAAATGGTTATCAGTTTACCTTACAGTTGTTTTATGATGGGGTTTGGTTGGAAGAGTTACAGCAGAGATCCCAGTACAAAGAGGCTGTTCTCTGTGTGGTTCATTGAAGCCATATGGGCCAGAACAGCTGGAAGGATGGGTTTGCTACCTGAGGCCAGCAATTGTGTCACCAACCGTGACTCCCACTTGCTGACCCTCGTAAAATGCATTGCAGTTGAGGGAATGTTGATCACTCCTTTCCATCTTGTGATGGATGGTGTTGTTTAAAGCTGATGGTCTTATAAACCATTGGTGAGTTTCCGCATCTCACAGATGTGAGGCAGATAGTTCATAAGTAATGCCATGTTCTAGAGGAACATGCCCTGCTCTCTGCCACATGGGAGAAACTGTCCTGCCAACAAGCAGGTGTGAAGGTGGCTTAGACCTGGAATGGAAAAGCTTCCTAAGAAAAAGTATTTTTTGGTTGGTATTGTTGTAAGCAATTACGCTTCTTTCTGGGCCTGTGTTTTAAGATTGTTTCATAGGAAACGCTTGAATCCTAAGCCAACTCCTGACAGCTCCTGCATTGCGTAGAATGCTAATCTATGAGTAGCAGTTACAGCAAAACTTGAGCGGTCAAAGCTTTACTGATTTAGATACTCCCACTCAGGCTGGAGTGATGGGGGCTAATTCACGAGAGGTGATTTTCTTTGATTGAATAATAACTCGTATCATTCTCTGTGGCTGCTCTAACATTATCACAAAACTGGTATCTTCAAACAACAGAAATTAATTTTCTCAGTTCCCAAGGCAAGAAATCTGAAATTTGTATCCCTGGGCTGAAATCAGCTACCAGCAGGGCATTGCACCCTCCGGAGGCTCTTGGGGAGAATTTATTTACTGCCTCTTCCCTGGATGGTGGTTGCCGATTGTTTTGCTTGTGGCTTCATCGCTCCACTCTTTGCCACCTCAGCCATACTGCCTCCCCTTCTGTCTGTGAACTTTTCCTCTGCCTCCTTCCAGTAAGGATACGTGTAACTGCGTTAGGGCCCACCTGTACAATCCAGCATGATCTTCCCATCTCAAGATCTTTAATTTAATCATATCAGCAAAGTCCTTTTTGCCAAATAAGGAAATATTAATTGGTTCCAGGGATTTGGATATGGATCTTTTGTGGGGAAGGGCATTATTCGGTCTACTTGAATTATTTATTAATTTTTATAGCACTTTAGTTCAAAATTCTGTTCCCTCAGTACTTCCAAGAAATTTCCCCCCATTGTTTTCTAGCATTCTGTGTCACATATTAGAAGTCCAATCCAGTTTAGTTACCATTCTTTAGTAAATAAGTCTTCTTGCAACCCCTCTGCCCCTGAACAAACTGACACATATTAGAAGTTTAAAAGGTTTTTCTTTTATTTTCAAATGTCACAGATTTCTCCAGTATTTGTCTATATATCTTGGGTCCTACCCCAGCCCAGTATCTCTGTAAAATATTTAGCTTGTCCATTCTATCTAATCACTTAAATCTTTCTTCACTTCAGGGAAATATTTTCTTTATCTCTTTATTTGTTCTCTCCATTTACTCTGTAATTTATTTTTAGAACTCCTATTACATAGATTTTGGATCTTGAACTATCGTCCATGACTCTTAATTTTCCTCTAAGTTCTTTATCCCTTTGTCATTTTTGCATTATATTTTGCAAAACTTCCTCAGCTTCATCTTCTAGCTTTGCAAACGAACTTGTCATGTCACTTCTGATATTCAGCTCTTCTATTTGAATTATCTTTATTTTATTGATTATTTTTTTATTAAGGTATTATTGACATACATTCTTATGAAGGTTTCACAAGAAAAACAACGTGGTTACTACACTCACCCATTTTATCGAGTTTCCCCCCACGCCCCATTGCAGTCACTGTCCATCAGTGTAGTAAGATATCAGAGTCACTACTTGTCTTCTTTGTGCTACACTGTCTTCCCCATGACCACGCCCCCACACCATGTGAAATAATCATAAAACCCATCAATCCCCTTTTCCCTCCCTCTCCACCCACCTTCTCCAACCCCTCTCCTTTGGTAACCGCTAGTCCTTTTTGGAGTCTGTGAGTCTGCTGCTATTTTGTTCCTTCAGTCTTACTTTGTTTGTTATACTCCACAAATGAGGGAAATCATTTGGTATTTGTCTTTCTCTGCCTGACTTATTTCACTGAGCATAATACCTCCTAGCTTCATCCATATTGTTGCAAATGGTTAAGATTTGTTTCTTTCTTATGACTGAATACTATTCCATTGTGTATATGTACCACATCTTCTTTATTCATTCATCTATTAATGTAGACTTAGGTTGCTTCCATATCTTGGCTATTGCAAATGGTGCTGTGATAAACATAGGGGTTCATATGTCTTTTTGAATCCGAGATCTTGCTTTCTTTGAGTAAATTCCTAGATGTGGAATTCCCAGGTCAAATGGTATTTCTATTTTTAGTCTTTTGAGGAACCTCCATACTGCTTTCCACAATGGTTGAACTAGTTTACATTCCCACCAGCAGTGTAGGAGGGTTCCCCTTTCTCCACATCCTCGCCAGCATTTTGAATTTACTTTTTATTTTGGCTCTCCTGTTTTTAATTTCTAGAAACTCTGGATACTTCTTTTTAATAGTGGCCTATTATAACTTTATGGCTCTGATGACTTAAATCTCTCTGAAGATTTGAACTATGCTTCTTAAAATTCTCTTCTTTTTCCTGAATTAATCTTTTTCCTCTCACTGAACTATTATACAAAGATAAGTTGGGTTCCTTCTGCACTATTATAAAGCTGTATGATAAGAACTGCTCTGTGACTCCACACTTAACTACATTAAGCTCAGCCCCTGGAGCAGATACGTTCAGCCTCAGGTGAATTAGGTTGTCCATCTTCTCCAAAATATAATGACTCTCAGATCAGTGACAGAAAGAGTGTAATGAGATTGGCAATTTTCAACTTACTGAGAGCTAAATAACACATAGGTTGAAGAAATTGCAAGAGAAATTTAAAAATATTTTGAACTAAATGAAAATGAAAATACAACTTCTCAAAATTTGTGGGATGCAGCAACTAGAGGAAATGAATTTGTGGAGAGCAATGACAAGAAGAAAATTTATAGCATTGAATGCATATATTAGAAAAGGAGAAAGATCTAAAAATCAGTCACATAAACTTCCACCTTAGATACTCAAAAAAGAACAAATTAAATCCAAAGTAAGGAAAAGAAAAGAAAAAAGTAAATATTAGAGCAGAAGTCAAAGAAATTGAAAATGGGAAATAGAGAAAATCAATGAAGTCAAAAGCTGGAAAAGATCAATTAAATTAATAAGCCTGTAGCCAGGTTAACTAAGAAGAGAGAGGACAAAAATTCCCGATAACAGAAATGCAAGAGGGGACATCATTACAGATCTCATTAAAATGATAGTAGAGGGATACTATGAATAAATATAAGCTCACAAATTTGATAACCTAGATGAAATAGACCAGTTCCTTGAAAGATACAAACTGCCAAAACTCATACAAGGAGGAACTGACAATCTGAATATGCCTATGTCTAATAAAGAAATTGAATCTATAATCAATAATATTTTAAACAGACAGCCCCAGGTCCATACGGTGAATTCTGTAAAACATTTAAGGAAGAAATTTTCCCAGTTCTCTACAATCTTTCAGAAGATAGAAGCACAGAGATTACTTCCCAACTCATGTGATAGGCCAGCATTACCCTAATACCAAAACTGGAAAAAGACACTGCAAGAAAAGAAAACTACAGATCAGTATTTATCATGAACACAGATGTAAAGATTCTCAATAACATGTTACTAAAGCAAATCCAACAATGTAGAAAAAGAATTGTACACCAGGGCCAAGTGGGATTTGTCCAAGGAAGACAAAGCTGGTTCAACATTTGAAAACCAATTAATGTATACCATCACATAATAGGCTAAATAAGAAAAATCACATGATTATATCAATAAGTAAAGAAAAGGCATTTGACAAAATGAAACACTCATTGATGATAAAAACTCAGTTAACTAGGAATAGAGGGGAACTTCTTCAATTTGATAAAGAGTATCTACAAAAAAAATCTACAACTAACATCATACCTAACAATGAGAAACTAGAAGTTTTACTATGAGGATCAGGAATAAGGCAAGAACGTTCCCTCCCATGACTCCTTTTTAATATCATACTGAAGTCCTGGTTAATGTAATAAGACAAGAAAATAAAATAAAGGGTATACAGATTAGGAAGGAAGAAATAAAACTATATTTGTTCAGAGATGACATGATTGTTTATGTAGAAAATCTGTAGGAATCAATAAAAAAGTCCTGGAAATAGTGATTATAACAAAGTTGTAAGATAAAAGGTTAATATACAAAAATTAATCTCTTTCCTACATACCTATAATGAATAAATGGAATTTGAGATTAAAAGCACAATACCATTTACACCGACAACCCCACACTTCCCCCCCCTCCCCCCAAAAAATGCTTCGGTATAAATCTAACAAAATATGCACAAAATCTAGATGAGGAAAATACAAATTTAAACTTTGATTAACAAAATCAAAGATGAACTATCTAAATGGAAAGCTATTCCCTGTTCATGGATAAGAAGACAATATTGTCAAGATGTAAGTTCTTCCCAAATTGCTCTACAAATTCAATGCAATCTCAGTCAAAATCCCAGCAAGTTACTTTGTGGATCTCAACAAAGTGATTCTAAAGTTTATGTGAGAGGCAAAAGACTCAGAACAGGCAACACAATATTTAAGGATTAAGAGCAGTTGGAGAATTGACATGCCTGACTCCAACACTTACAGTGAAGCAACTGTAATTAAGGTAGTGTGCTGTTGTGAAAGACTAGACAACTAGACGAGTAGAATAGAACAGAGAGCCCACAAATATCTCTATGAATATAGCCAGTTGGTCTTTGACAAAGGAGCAAGGCAATACAATGGAGAAAAGGTAGTTTCTTCAACAATGGTGCTGGAATAATTAGAATCCATAAGAAAAAAAAAAAAAAGAATCTAGACAGCCTTTACAACATTTTCACAAAAATTAAATAAAAATGGATCATGAACATAAATTATAAAACTTCTATAAGATGAAATGGAAGAAAAATCTAAATGACCTTGGGTTTGTTGAAAACTTTTAGGTACAACACCAAAGTCATGCCTCACCCCCCAAAAAACCCTAAATTGATAAGCCAGACTTTATTAAAGCTAAAATTTTGTTTTGTGAAAGACACTTTCAAGAGAATGAAAATATAAGCCACAGACTGGGAGAAAATATTTGCAAAAGATATCTGATAAAGGGCTATTATTCAAAATACACACAAAAAACTTTAAACTCAACAATAAGAAAGCAAGCAACCCAATTAAAAAATGAACCAAGACCTTAAAAGACATCTCACCAAGGAAAATACACATCTTTTAGAATGGTCAAAATCTAGAAAACAATGACACCACCAAACACTGGTGAGGATGTGGAGCTACAGGAACCCTCATTCATTGCTGGTGGGAATACAAAATGGTACAGCCACTTTGGAAGACAGCAGTTTTTAAAAAACTAAACATACTTTAACCATACAATCCATCAATTGTACCACTTATTATTTGTCCAAAGGAACTGAAAAGTTATTCACGTAAAAATGTCTATACACACAAGGATGTTTATAGCGACTTTATTCATAATTGCCAAAACTTGAAAGCAGCCAAGATGCCATTCAGTAGGTGAGTGGATAAATAAACTGTGGTATATCCAGACAATGGAAGGTTATTCCTTAGAAAAGGTTTCATACCATATGATTTCAACTATATATCATTCTGCAAAAGGCAAAACTGTGGGACAGTAAAAATATCAGTGGTTTTCAGGGGTTGGGGAGGGGAAGGGATGAATAGGTAGAGAACAGAGGATTTTTAGGGCAATGAAAATACTCTGTATGATTCTGTAATGATGGATACATGTCAGTATGTGTTTGTCCAGACCTATAGAATGTATAGCACCAATAGTGAATCCTAAATGTAAACTACGGACTTTGGATTACCATGATGTGTCAACGTAGGTTCACCAATTGTAACAAATTTACTATTCTGTTGGCCAATGTTGATAATGGAGGCAGGCTATATATAGGAAATCTCTGTACCTTCCCCTCAGTTTTGCTATTAACCATATTAATCTTTTCTTTTATGACTTTATTAAGAGTATTTTTTCCATTTCTGAGATACGTCTACTTTTTGTGTTTAAAAAGTTTATTCATTTAGAAATGTATTTTTATACATGTGTAACTTAGGATTTAATATTTTTCCCCAAGTGGATAACCAGTCCATGCTATTTATTGAATGTTCTTTTAGTGTTTGCTGAAATCACCATGGTCAAGAAAGTCTTTCAGGTCAAGGGAGAAATATGTCTGTCGTCAAGATTATAAGTAATCTGTATGTCGATATGGAAGCATACTCCCAATAAGCTGTTTCATCTTTCTTGTCCTGACAACCTAGAGGGAAAGAAAACAGAGATAGAGGAGATTAAAGATGGTAGTGTGAGAGAGTGTATATCAATGATACCTTTAAAAAAAAAAAGAAAAGAAAAGAAAACAGAGATGCTGGTATTATTCTTGTTCACATACCTGCCTATATAAAACAAAAGATGCTAAATCTGATTGGTGTCTTAAAAAAGCCACTTAGTAGTTAAATATAATCCAAGCAAATAAAGGCAAGGGAGAGATATTGATTTTGTGTCCACACAAATGTAGGTAGAACAGCTAAGCCTTAAATAATTCCCTCAGTGCACTTTTCAGTATGATCAGGCAAAGGTGGAGAACATGTTGTATTTAATGATGTGAGAACTCGTTTCTCCCAGGTCAATGGTATGTGCTTAACCTCTAGGCTCTCGCATGGCTGGCTGCCCTACTGGTTTATGGAGTGGAGGCCAACATGGTTGGGGGTTTAGGGCAATGGTGATGCTCACTGCTCTTACCTGCAATGGGGAACAAATCCATCAGTGGCTGCAGACGGCACTTTCCTGAGCTGCCCCCCGCCGCCTCTCATTTCTGACTTACCTCCCGAGGTGAAAGGAACACAGCTGTCTGTGGAAAATAGAACTTCTCAGTCACTGTGAAGGAAAAAGGGTTTATTTAATTTAGCTTCTAATGCCTTAGACAGCCACCAAAAGGCAAACACCAAATCTAGAGGGTCCTAGGTCATGACTGCTTTTGTTTTTACTTCTCATTTTGCGTAAGTTTCCACTTCGTGCATTCAGTGTTTTCCAAAGTTGTTCTGAAAAATACTTGTTCTTTGAGACTCTGCTAGGAAGGATAGAGAGAAGGAAGGAAGGAAGAAAGAAAGCAAGGAAAGGTGAGAGGGAGAGAAGTAGAGCTAGCCGAGGTTAGTCATGTTTGGGGCATAGGATAACCCCTTTTGAAGACTTTCAGGGCCCATCAGCAATTGAAGTTTGGCCCTATACACTAAGAAATGTGTTTTATTTAAAATTTGGAATTTTTAAATTCATATTTGACTCCACAATCCATTTTTAAAAACTGTATAACATCTACTACCCTGTTTTGTAAATGTTACCTTTAGCTACACTGCCTTAAAATTGTATGTAAAACAACACTTTGCCTGTTAAATGATCTTTACCATTAATATCCAGTGTAAGCCAAGAGGCGACTTCTCACAGAAGGAAAAAATGGCCTATAATTGAAATATCAGGGAGGAATTTCAACCTTCCTATTAAAACTCAATATTCCACCTGTGTCAATGTGCAGTTAATGCTGCTCTGAAGATCATCATCTTTTAAAAAGTTGTTCAAGCAGATAAAGCATACAACTCTGGTGCAGACTGGAACCTAACCAAGTCATAGAAACAGCTCCCCCTTTCCCAGAGGAGCAGGCCGAGGCCTGCAAAGGCTGAAGAGATGGGCAAAAGCCAAAGATGGATTTGTGTTGGCAGCCGGACTTGGGCTGTTCTCTGCATATCTCTGGTTCGGTCCTTTTTATGACAGCTCAGTCCTCAAACTGGAGTCTTCCACAATTACGAGCCACACCTACTTACAACAGTGTTTACAGGTAGTGTCACTGTGAGAAGCTTTCCCTGAAAAGTGGGGTAAAATTAATCCCTCACCTCCTGAAGCTACAAGATCATACAGGCTGTGGTGAGACCTTTGGACCTTCCCAGGTTGCTTACCTGACTGACAGAGTAGCTGATACCCAGGGGTGATGCATTCATGGGCTAAAAGGACCCACATCAAAGGAGTGCAGCTATTTCAGCAAAAAACGAAAGCATTTTTCACATCTAATGATACAGTCATATTATTTTTCTCTTTTAATTTGTTGATGTCATGAATTATGCTGAAAGACTTCCTAATCCTCAATTATTCTTGCATCTCTCTGAAGTAAACCTTACTGGGTCATAGAGCATTGTTATTTTGATACACTACTAGATGCTCTTTGCTAATACTTGATCTAATATTTTGCATTTAAATTCCTAAGTGAGATTTGGCCATAGTTTTCTTTTTATGCCATTTTTACCAGGTTTTTATATTAAGATTGTGTTGGAATCATAAAATGAATTGGGGCACTTTCCAACTTTTTATTATGGACTGTGATACTTTGAATTATAAAGGAATTATCTGTTCCTTAAAGGTGAGACAGAACTCAACTGTGAAACTCTTTAGTTCTGGTTCTTTAAAAATGATAGATCTTCAATTATTTTTACCATGTCTTCTGTGATAACAAGTCTATTCCAGTTTTCTCCTGTTTTGTAAATCAGTTTCTTTTACAAACTTTTCTTAAACACCTTTATTGAGGTATAATTTACATGTCACAAAATTCAACTACTTTTTGTAATGTACAATTTTTAAAGTGTCATTCTGTGACATTTACTAATATGGATCAATTTTAAGTCATTTGTATTTTTCTAGAAAATATCTGTCTCCTCCAGGTTTTTAACTGCTCCCAAAGAATTGCTCCTAATATTTTCTTATAATTATACACTTAGGGAAATGTTGGCTTTTCAAATGAACATGCCAATGTGAGAGAAAAGAGAAGGAATTGGAGATAATGCCAGAGGCAGTAAATGAACTGGTAGGAACACATTTATTGAAACTGCTGGGCAGTACGTAAGTCTGAGTTACAAAGTGCAGTTTTTTTATGTCCCTGATTTGAAGAACTCTCTGTTAATCTAGTTTAGGTGCTCAAAGTTCCACATTCAGAGCTGGGATGGAGAACTTCAAACCAGATAGGCAGAGCCACAACACTGGGCACTTTCCATTTCTCTGTGGCTTTTTACTTGGCCACTTACTTCAGTGAAGAACTCTCTTAGTAACGCCAGTGGATTTTACTACTCTGTGTGGGGAAACTTCACTGTGAGTGTGGCCGTATGTCAAACAATTTTTAACACTAAGAATCCACCAATCCAAGCCTTCCACATTCAAGTCAAAGTTATATACAAAGTGCTTAATACCATCAAATTATAGAACGATCATTCACATGGATAGGTTAGATCAAATGTAAGACAAACCAAAGCAAGTATGAAATTATGCCCTATTTTAAAAATTGGTTTTATTGTACAGTTTTCAATTGGTAAAATTCACCCTTGCGTGACTTTTCATACATGTGTATAGTTCTGTTTTCCAGCATCAAAATCAAGATCGAGAATATTTTTATCATCTCCAGATACTCCCTGGTAGCCCTTTCTGGTCAGCCCTCTCTCACAACTCTCAATCCCTGGCAATCATGGACCTGATTTTTGTTTGTATAATTTTGCCCTTTTCAAATGAAATGTGAACAGAATTATACAGTGTGAAGTCTTCTGTGTTTGGCATCTTTCAGTTAGCAGTATCTCTGAAATTCATTCATTCATGCATCAGCTTGTTCCTTTTCATTGCTGATTGCTGTTCTATCAGAATGCAAATGTACCACCATTTACCTATCCACTCACTTTTTAAAAGATACATGAGCATTTCCAGTTTGTGGCAATTATGAATAAAGCTACTCTAAACAGGTTTTTGTGTGGATATATGTTTGCATTTCTCTTGGGTGCATACGTAGGAGCAGGATTGCAGGGTTGTATGGTAATATGTGTTTAACCTTATAAGAAACTGCCAACTGGTGTTTCAAAACGACTGTACCATTTTGCTCCAACCAGTAATATAAGAGAGTTGGAGTTGCTCCGCCTCCTCACCAACCCTTCGTATTTTCAGACTTGTTAATGCCTGGCCATTCTTTTGTGTTTTCTAATGATTTATGCATTCCTTTGCCTTCAAATCTCTTCTTTGGTGAGGTAGCTGTTCAAACTTACACCCATTTTAAAAAGTGACTCATTTGTTTTCTTATTATTGAGTTGCTAGAGTTCTTTATATATTCTGGATCCAAGTCCCTTATCAAATATTTGTTTTGTAAATTTTTTTCCCAGTCTGTAGCTTGTTATTTCATTTTCATAACTGACTCTTTAGAAGAGTAAAAGTTTTTTATTTTGATAAAGTCTAATTTGTCTATTCTTATTTCTTCTCTGGTTTTTCTTTTACTGCTCATTGTGTCCTAAGAAATCCTTACCTAGCCTGAGGTCGTATGTTCTTCCAGAAGTGTTATAGTTTTAGGTTTTACATATATGTCTATGATTCATCTCCAGTTAATTTTAATGTATAGTATGAAAGAAAGATTAAGGTTCATTTTTTGGCATTCCGTTGCATCTAGCTGTTCTAGCACCATATTGAAAAGACTTTCTCCATTGAATTACCTTGACACCTTTGTTGATTATCAACTGGCCATATTTCTGTGGGTCTGTGTTTAGATTTTCTGTTCTATTCCATTCATCAACATGTTTGTCCTTATGTCATTACTACACTGTCTTGATTCTTGTAGCTTTATAGTTAATCTTTAGGTCAATTAGTGAAGAACTTCCAATTTTGTTCTTTTCAAAGTTGTTTTGGCTGTTGTAGATCCTCTGCTTTTCCATATAAATTTTAGAACAAACTGTCAGTTTCTACCAAAAGGCTGGCTGATGCTTTCACTGGGATTTTGTTGATTATAAAGATCAATTTGGAGAGAATTAAGATCTGAATAATACTGGGTCTTCCAATCTATGAAGACACTATAGCTCTCTAATTAGACCTTTTTTCATTTCTCTCATTGATGTTTGATAGTTTCTAGCATGCAGCTCTTGCACTTATTTTATTAGATTTATCTCTAAGTGTTTTATTTCCAATGCTACTATAAATAGTACTGTTTTTAAATCTTTGTTTCCAATTGTTCATTGTATATAGAAATGTAGAAATAAACTTGAGTTTTGAATATTTTGTCTTATGTACTGTGACCATCTAAACTTACTTATTAGTTCTAGTAGTTTTTTAGTCACATCCCGTTGCTTTTTTGAATGAATCATATCCTGTTATGCCAAAATACTTCTATGATCCTAGGGGTGGGAGCTATTTATTTTTTGTCCAATGCCTATGGGTGCCTGTTTGAAGAGTGATAGAGATTTCTGTAAGCCTTACAATGACCACGAACTATTTACTACTCTTTGAGGCCTATTGCTCTGAGTGCATCCATTGTGTATAAAATAAATTATAATGTCAATCTTCTGTACTTTATTAGAAATAGTTATTACTACCAAATTAACTAATGGGTATTTACAGGACCTTCTGGGTTAGGGGCTAAGACATTGGTGATGGAAGATTTTGTGCACATATGCCAGTGTGTATGTATGTGGATTTTGAAGCTGACTGTAAAGTTCCTGAGGTTAAGATAGAAGGTGGGTTTCTAGCAATAGGCAGCAGAGTTATGGTAAGGACAATTTGGAGGCCTTCCAGGAAAGATTTAGGATCCACTGGTAGGTCCTAATTGTCAGTGTGGGCCCATATGCCTTATATTGGTGTTTCCTAAACTGAGTTCTGTGATACTCGAGAGTTTTTTTTTCCCTCAGTAAAAGTTCCATGATCAAATAAATATGGGAAACACTTCATACCATATCGTCCTCTTGGAGTTTTCAATGTCCATTAGTGTATTAAAGGCTGTGAGGGAACCTAAAGTAAAAATATAGCTTAGTTTAATCAGTCATTCCCCAAACTCATGTGACCATGGAACCCTTCCTTACTATAAATTCTCCTATATCCAAAAGCTCTTTAGCTTATGCTCTGCAAAATACATTCAGGAAAATACTACCATGGATAATCCTATGATTTCTTTCTTACTTGATGGAGCAGATAAGCATGTGAGAACAATATTCATAAGGTTATTATGTAAGAACTAGCTCATTGCTACAAAAATGCTCTGAGCGATAGAATATGCTTAGAATTCTAGAATGGAGAGATGTTTATGTTTTAGATGTCTCTATTCTCTTCCATTTTGACTTAGAAATGCTATACAAATATTTTCCCAATGTATGCTATTGAACTAAGCCAATGGAATGATTTTTCCCACACACTAATGTGATTCCTGGTCTTTCCTGATGTTCTCTTTTGCTTGTATTTCAAACTCTTTTTCTTGCTTTGCTCTGCTTTGTTGCAAAACTGAGCCATCAAACTATGGAAAAGATTTTCTACATGAAGCATTATGCCACCTGCTTATACGCATTGTGTAGTGATCAGGGCAATAGGAGAAAAATAGAGTAGATACTCTTCATTTTTCAGAAAGAATAATTTTCTAATGATTGACAGCATGCAATTAAAGCAGCAATACAATAAACAACATCGCAATTTTTAGTGTGAGGCAGCTTATATTGCAATTGATCATATTTGACACAATAGCTGATGACAGGGTTTGTGTTGATCCTTGATGCAAAGTTGTAGCTTTTAAGGAAAGTGCATCTGGAAAACCTGCTCCAAATTGCCTGCCTCTGTAATTAAAAGTACAAATGTTTCAAGTCGAATACATCCTATTAGTAAGATTTTAGGAAACAAAAAGTTAATTTATTCACATTCGATATGGTCTGTAAATGCCACCATTATATGCCTTCCACTGGCCTTTGATTAGCTATGGATTAATAAAACTTTTATACCTCCTTTGTCAGCCTCATTTTGAACTCTGTTTTTGCATACCGTTACTATTAAATAAATGAATTAGTGTCCAGAAATGTGTCATGCATATTACCTAGCAGCAGGAAGCATAATACAGTGGTCAGCTCCCCAGGAGTGTTATAAATCCTAATGCGCTCAGTAACCTGCTCACGTGGACCTATTAAAAGCATGATGATTTAGTGGAGCAGTATTTGTGCTTAACAATGGAATTTTAGTTAATTCAAAACAAGGTAAATCATCTCCAATTACAGTATTTGAATATTCACAGTTGCTTCACAAGTACAAGTACTGTTGCTAAGCCAAAAAATGTTGCTTTTTTTTTTTTTTTAAGCATTGTACTGAATTCCTTGCCTGGAGTAACATTCAGGCAGGTTTTGGTAGCTTATGCGAAAAGTAACCAGTTCTGGAGAACAATATTTATCTGGTGCAGCTTGCTAACTCTCAGCCAAGGCAATCTAGGGCATCCAAAAAAATGCAAAGCGGGAGGAGCAGGAGCTGGGCCCCAGTGTTGGTGCACCCGGAGCTCAGGTGAGCCTGTAATTGCACTGATCTGTTGCAAAACTGAGCCATCAAACTATGGAAAAGATTTGAGGTGAGGTGACTGTGTGCATTCCTAGAGGAAGCCGAGGGTTTTTTTGTTGCTGCTGTTATCAAAGTCATTTCAGATTGTCGCAGTAGCTTCTTGATACCACAACTGCTATTGGCCTCGGGGGTACAGCACAGACCAGAGAGGATCCTCTGGTTTGAATCAGGCTCTTTTATGCTCAAGTCTCAGAGGACCTTTCCAGGAAATAATGATAATTAGTTGTACAGCTGCAGCGGCTGCTTTCGCATTGCAGGCCCTTGGGTGCTCTGTCAGGATCAGCCTGAACCTCTGCACCTGAGGGCGACTGGCCTGCTCACCTGCCAGTCCCCAGCCTTTCTCCCTTGAGGGGAAATAGGAGGGGAATTAGTGAGGAACAGGGTGAACTTCAGTGAAGGAGTCTATTCTGTGTTTAGTGGATCTGGCATTTGGGGATACTGCACACTTTTCTGGGATGAATCAAGCACTTTTATTTGGTGAAAAATGAAACCTGGAGGGAATGCTATGGGACACATTTTTCCACAATTTGCCAATGGGCAAAACCCATGTTATATAAAATTGTGATTATTTGCAACATCACCATCAATTTTAGTCAATGACAAATAGGGTTAGTGGTTTTTCCATCAGCCAGCCTGGATTCAAAACTTGATGCTGTCTCTTAAGCTGGGTGCCCTTGGATGAGTTGCTTCCCCGTTCTGAACCTCATTGATCCATCTGTGAGGGAGGTATGTAGGTTTATGTGCAGTAGTGTGTTGCTTTGTGGTGATGAAGTGTAGGTTAAGTGAAGTGATACACACAGAACACAGGGTAGTTACTGCTGACTCATAAAGTGTATGGTGGTGTTGAGAAATGTGGTCTTGGTTCAGGGTTGAATGTACAGTCTGAGCAAGTTGTTTCTTGCTCTGATTTCACATAACAACCGTTGTTCTCTATTGACGTTATCTTTCCCTCCATCCATTCATCTGTCCAACCGTCCATCCAATTAGCAATACATATGCATGGCTAAAAAGCAGAATTAAAACACTACCAAATAGGAAACTGTCTCTCACCTCTGTGTTCCAGACCCTCAGCTCCTATCTCCAGAGGTGACTGTGGTTACTAGGTTCCTCTGTGTCCTTCTGGAAGTGTTCTGTGCACGTACAAACACATACTGCAAACCCACAAACAGCAGAATGCTCTCCACACCGTTCAGCATCTAAAATGTTCATGAGAGATGTGGAAGCTTTCCATATTGGTACACAGCATCTGTTTCATTGTTGTTGATAGCTGCAGAGTATTATTTACTGTGGGTGTAGTAATTTAACCAGTCCTCTATTGCCTTTAAACCTTTGCTGCAACGAATATCCTTCTATGCACTTGTCTGTGCACGTTTTTGGCAAATATGGCTGCAGGATATTCTTAAAAGCTGTATGATAAATTCCTGGATAGGATAAGTTTTGGGGTCAGATTTTTCTTGAAATTGCCAGCCCCTCAAAAAGGACTGTATTAATCCACCCACCCTCCAATCATATCAGAATAGCAGCTCCCTTACACTCTTGCCATTTTGTGTTGACTTTTCATTTAGAGCTTCCGTAGTGTTTTGAAGCTTCATATAATATCTTGACCAAGTAAATTTCCTTATTTCCAAATTATTGACTTTCTTCAGAACCCACAGATCTATACAATAAAGTGTAGCAGCTAAATGCTAAAGTTAAATAAATACAAACAAACAGACCCTTTCCCTTTTGGAAATAAAGGGGCCTTTGAGATGGTTGAACCCAGCAGAAGACAATGAAGGCTTTCAGTGCTCAAGTGATTTCTCTAAGGCCACGCGTGTAATGGCACTTAGTGGCAAGTGGAGGGTGGCTTCGTTCTCCTGATTCAGGCCCAGTCCTCTTTTTGTCACATCACACTGTTCCCAGGTGTGAATACCCTTATGCCACAGGGAACAGACTGTTCCCCCTCATCTGTAGCACTAATCACAGTCACATCCAGAAGGCAGCTGTCATGAAATGGGGTGGATGTTGAATTCAAAAGCCAGCTGACCTGGGTCCCAATGCCAGCTCTGTCACTTACTGATGGCGCCTTTGGGCAAGTTACCTCACCGTGCAGAGCATCAGAATCCTCCTCCAGAAAACCGTGGTGGCTCCATCTATTCCATGATGTTTACAAGGAGAGCTGCAAAGTATCTGGCAGGTCTAAATGTTCAATGTTTTATTTTTTAATTATTCATTTCCATGAGTGATTAGTAGCATTTTCATATTCCATTAGTATGATTTTCAAGCCATTGCTATGCCCTATTTGTTTTTTTAACTCTAAAATAGTGTCCTTCTTTCATCAAATATACATTAAAAAGCAAGAACATCCGTGACAAGCCCACCCTCTTTTATGGATGGCAGTGGGGATTGTGGAAGAAATTATACTGCATTTTCAATAATGGCAGCAACTTCTTTCTAGGATGCTCAGTTTTGCTGGAGAAGCCGCCAGTAGCCAGTGCCCCTTATTAGCACTCAGGGGAAGGAAAATCTAGTGAATTCCCGTTGTCCCTTCTCTGAGGGGTGGAGTGACAAGGGAGGAACCTCAAGTATTACCAGTTTTGACTGTGGGGCTGGAGATATTCGGATCACTTGGAAAGTTATTACAGCCCCACCGAATATTTGCTAAGAACTCACAAACATCTCAAACAATATGTCCAGACTGCACTCCGGCTCTCCCCAACACCTGCTGACCCCCCAGCATCCCCCATTTCTATTACTGACACCTCTGCCCTCCCATTACTGGAACCAGAACCCTAGGAGTAATCCTTGCGGCTTCCTCGCCTTCATTTCCACATCTAACCACATTTATCATCCCTGCACCCCAAATCCTTCCCAAACACGTCCACTTCGCTCTGTCTCCCTGGCCCGCCTCTAGCCCTCGCCACAGCCATGTTTGACCCAGCGTGACGACTCAGCCCCGGGCCTTTCTGCTTCCTCTCCCACCCGCCTTCGAGCCAGGCAGCCGACCAGAGGCACCTCGCCTCCCAGCCCCAAGTTCTTCAGTGGCTTCCCACCACTTCAGGACAAAGTCCAGTCCTCCTCCAAGGCCACTCGCTCACACTCCCGGCCCCACCTCTCCTTTGGCGTGACCTCCCTCGCCTGTCGTTCACGTTGCTCCAGCCCCACCGGCCGCCCTTGGTTCGCTGAGCTGGGCAGCTCCTTCCCTCCTCAGCTCGCCTCTGCTGCTCCCCGATTCTCCGGCCCCCTCCCCATGGCTAACCCAGTCCCATTCATGTTTTCAGTCTCACTGCAAGACTCTCTTCTTCAGAGACATTCCCTGAGTCCCCATTAAAAAATAAGTCTCCCTTATACTTTCTTACAGAGCCCTGTAATTCTGACCACAGCTTCCATGACTGTTTATTATGCTATATTCATTTACATGAATATTTCATGTCTATCTCCCCACCAGATTCTAAGTTCCCTGAGGACAGGGATGGTGTCCCTTTTGCTTCTTGTTGCACCCTCAGAAGCGTAATACCCCACGCCTAGTAGGGCTCAAATATTCACTGATGGAATTACTGAATGATGGAATGAATGAATGGATATTTTCTTCCTTTACTGCTTCTGGGATTAAAAGGGATTTATACAAACACAGGAAGCAGAGGAAAGAAGTTTCCAGCAATTTTTTCCAGCCCATTCTCCTCAGTGGGCTCTAATTATCTTCTAGAGGAAATTGCCACCGTATGTGATCTCTGATAGATAAATGTGCTGTGAAAACTCCCACTTTCCCATCCACTCGTCTACACTATTACTTCAGTTTAAGGCCCATTCTGATGCCACTTTCCTGCTGCCTAGAAACTTACTATTCTCTTTTTTTGTATTTCTGTGGTACTTAGGATCTGTCTGACTCAAATGATATGCAGTGTTCATAAAGCTTAGACCTCAAGTTTCAGCCCCCGAGCAATGATGTGGCATAAAGGACCAGCTAACCTAAAGTCTTTTAGAAATAATACAGAGTCCCCAAGTACCTCTTCTTTTCAAATTCTTATTACTTTTAACTCACTCAAAAAATATTTTTTCAACATGTGCTATGTGCTAGGAACAGTGTTCTGCAGGGAGCTATTCCAATGAGCCAGACTTGACAGCGTCCCTGCCCTCATGGAGCTGTGGTCCAGTGCTGTTTCGGCAATTGAGAAAATGCACAATCTACACAAGCTCATGTGGATACGTTCCAAGATTTACTGTGGGATCCGAACCAGACCAGCAAGACATGACATGTGGTCTTAATGAGGCCGTGAAACGTCCTAATATCTTTCTTCCAAGAATACCACCAAGAATGCCATGTACCTTTCTAGGTATCTGAACTCCTAGGAATGTTGACCGCCTGTCCCTGCTGCCTGTACCACAGCATTTCGCTTGGCTTGACTGGTTTCAGCACAGCTGCGGTGGACTTTTCCGTAAGCCACCCGGTGCACCGCAGAGATTCTGCTCAGTGTTCTCTAACGTGTAGAACGCCACTCAGCAGACACGGGTGCAATCCAAAGTGTGTGTGTGCGCGCTGGGATGAGAGGTGAGTCCTCTGGGAGGTACCCCGTGATCGGTCTGGGTCACGTGCTGGTGGATAAATCTCAGGGTGGTGCATTTCTGAGGCTTGCTGTCCATGGTCTTCTAGAAGCTCTGCAGTGGGAATGAGATCAGGCGTCTCAGCAGACACGAGCGCATGGATATCCCCTTTGTCAGAGCTTCTCTCTTTCCAGTCTCTCCTGCCAAAAGGACTGCCTGCACCCAAGTCCTTGTTACTGGGTTTGCTTTCAGAGAAACCCAAGCTATGATACATCCCCAAACTGGACTACCTTCACATAGAGGGAGCTCAGTAAAAATAACTACATGTATTGTAGTTAATTGTTTCATCGGTGTTCAGCCTGTCAGAAGTAAAACCACATCAGTCAGATTTTGAACATCTATTAGGTTCTGAAAAATGAAGATATACAAGATAAATGTGCTTCTTGCTCTCAAGGAACACACAGTCTATCAGAAGAAGCACTTTTCCTAAGCCTGGATTGCAGAACTAGAATACTTGGTTACAGACCTATTCTTCCCCTTTTCTAACCTACTCATGGCTTCTGTAGGATTACATTACCCAGTGGGCCATGTGACTATAGACATTGGGCCTGATGCAAAATCTGCTGCGGACCCCATTCTCCCTTTGCTGCCAGGCTAGACTCTCAAGGTTCAGAGTGACAGACACTCCAACCAGCTGGAGCTGGAGCAGCTGGGAAGCCAAGTGGTGCACTGGCTTCAGGCATAAGCAGATTTTTTTGTTGTTGTTGTTCCACAAATGAATTTTATTTAGGAAAGCAACATAGTCACAGGGGTTTCAGAGTGCAGCAAAGTGTAAAGACAGATACAGAAGACAGTTGGGATTCGCTGGCTGGCCCCTGCCTCTGGGCACCGTGGAGCCTGCTCTAACTGGCTCGGTCTGCTTTGGCATTGGGAAGGTCAGAATGAGTGTGTGGCTGCCTCCGTGGTGATGTCAGCAGGCATCCTGTGGACTAGCATTTTATGCTGGGTTTCATCTCCACTGTTCATTCATTCAAAAAAATGTGACAGCAACTGTGCTGAGAGCACAGAACGAGAAATAGTCCCTGCCCACAGGGGCTCACAATCTAATGGCAGGCAGAGGAACAAACAGTTGGCACAATACAACATGGCAAGGGTTACCAGAGGTAAGCTCAGTGTGGTGTATGGATCTGACCCAGCTTTGGAGGCCAAGGAGGGGTGTCAGCTAGGCAAAGGGAAGGACTCTGGTGCAAGCCTGTCCTTTCTCAACACCCTGTTCAAGTCCCTTGCTGACCTGTCCTTCCTCCTCTGAAACACTACATCCCACTGTCTGTTCTATTCACAAGTCAAGCCTTGGTACTGGTGGTGAATTTCCACATACAATTATCGGGATTTTGTCTGTCTTCATTTCTCCCATCTGATTCTTTTGGGTTGGCTTCATTCTCAGTCTGACTCCTAGCAGGTCTTGGCTTACCCTGTGCTTTTATCTCAGACCACAGCAAGGAAGAGCCTGTCTCTTTCCCAGTATCCATATAAAGAAAGGTCTCATGGAGACCATTGGGTCCTGCTTAGAGTGTGTGCTTATGCCTGAAACAGTCATGGTGGCTAAGAAGATGCAGAACCCTGGCAGGGCTGAGTCACACGAGGGGGAGACGCTGTCCCCAGTGACACAGGGGCTCTGTTACTAGAAGCAAAATAACCACAGCCGACTGGGATGCTAAGCCAAGCACAGTCCATTACAGGCTCCAGGGCTTCACCCAGAAGTACTTTCCTCTTTTATGCAGGAGTAGGGGAGTGGATATCCCTGAGCAAAATGAGTTCTTTGGTGGAGGGCAGATGTTTGTTTATTTGGATTTACCAAAAACAAGAAGCATAGTTTCCGGAGCTCTGGGGACTTCTACAGGTGCCCGGAGTAGCTGACTGGTAGGCATTGCAGGGGTGAACATGATGTTTAGTTTTTTTCTTCATAAGGCTGCCAGAGTCACTGGAAAAACTCCCCAGCAAGAAAGGAAGAAAAGGGAGCATGAGACCCGCATTCTTTGGTGCGTTCCTGAGAGGGCGTTTCCTGTTCTGTCTGCCACCAAGTCAGAGGCAAGGGCAGCTTCCCCGACCCTGTAAAATATTGGGACATAGAGGAAGGCTCTGGGAGTTAGTCCCCGGCCTCAGCTGCCACAGTGGCCGCTGACAGAGCATGTGTCAAGGCTGTCGGTGCAGAGTCCTGCACCTCCACCTCATGCCGCCGGTTGGGAAACTGCAGAGCTTCAGCCCCTTACTGTGTGTTGGCTGCTGCAGGACGCTGATTTCCCCAGCGGCCCAGCCCATAGCAGTGTGTGGGCCTGCTCAACCCCAGGCGGGGCAAAGCTGAGGCCTCTCTCTTTGATTCTTGCCAAATACCATTAACCTAGGCCAAAGTGCTTTATAGGCCAGTGTCACGCATGAAACCTTGTCGCTATCCATGATCGGTGAGCAGCAGCATGCATTCTGCCAATACCCCATCGGCTTTCGTCGTTCTGTTCTGCACGCGGCTCTCCCAGTTGCCGGGGGTTGCATGTCTTCCTGGTAATTCCAGGTTTTAAGGAGTCGTCAGTGGAATCCCACAGATTCAACTTCGTTTCTTTCCCCACCTTCTTTTCCCCCCTCAGCCTATAATTAGCCATTTTTCTTCTTCGTTTTGAAGTCTGCTTATTTGAAATTCCTCAATGAGTTAGTCCCTTGGGAGTTCCTCTCTATTACAAATTGAAGACTAATTGTTCCAGGATCACTGGTGCTTTCGGACGCCTCCACTGTAATAGCTTTTGAAATTAACTCTCGCCTCTTAGTTAACACTAAGTTAGAGCTTTAAGATGAGCTGTGATTTGTAGTAGGAAACAGCAGTGTGTGAACTGTGGAGTCATAACTACATCTTTGAAAAATTCCTTTTCGTTTGGATTCTAGATTATTTTTAAAATCCAAAAGTAAAATTTGCTCAATGGGAAGAGCATACTTGGCTTTTACGGTATATGGTTTATTACATACAATTAAAATTTTTCTGATTATCACCAGTCTTGTTCTGAAAAACTTACATTTCCCCTCTCCCCTGCTGACACACACACACACACACACACACACACACAGCATTTTTTCTATTGCCTTGATGTGTTTTCTTATTCAGAATGCCTCTGTTTATTGGGCGGGGGTTGCAGGTGGCAGGAGGGAGTGGTTCAGTTCCTGCAAAGAGTAGCTTGCATATCTCCAGTATTTTGAGCTTCTAACTGACCATTGCCACGCTGACAGTCAGGTGACAAATATCAACCTGGAGAGAGCTCATTGTAAATTAATCTGGGAGAGTGGAGACAGAAAGGTCGTGCCTGCAAGAGGAGGTGAGGCAGCAGACTGAATCGGGCAGTCGTGGTGGAACAAAGCGGAGCTGTTGGAGCAGATGACGCCTGAAATGGTCACCTAAGCATTGCACCTCTTGCAGGTACTACCCGCAGGATGCTTTCATCAGGGAGTTCCTTCTAGGCTGACCCAGGCTTCAGCTGAAGTTCAGACTTTGAGTGAAGAATACATTTTTTAATAGTTCTTTTTTATTATTATTAAGGTTTCATTGATATACAAACTATGAAGGTTTCACATGAGCAAATTGTGGTTACTACATTCAGCCATATTATCAAGTCCCCCCACACACCCCATTGTAGTCACTGTCCATCAGCATAGTAAGATGCTATAGAGTCACTACTTGTCTTCTCCATGCTACACTGCCTTCCCTGTGACCCCCCTACATTATGTGTGTTAGTTATTATGCCCCTTAATCCTCTTCTTCCTCCCTCCCCATCCCCTTTCCTTTGGTAACTGCTAGTCCCTTCTTGGAGTCTGTGAGTCTGCTGCTGTTGTGTTCCTTCCGTTCTGCTTTGTTGTTATACGCCACAGATGAGTGAAATCATTTGGTACTTGTCTTTCTCCACCTGGCTTATTTTTATTTTCTAGCAAAATATGGCCATGTAAGCACATGGTAAATATAAATTAAAAATAACTTAAAAGGCTTCTTAACATGTTCTTTTGCTCTCAGCCACATGATAATGATGTAAAAAGCCACCGATTGGTTTTCCATAAAAGAGCAGGTGGGGGCTAAGCTCACAGGGCCTGCTCCTTGTGCCACTGGGCTCAGGTGCAGGGATGCCCCCAACAGCCCGGGACTGGCTGCAAAGATGGTGATCAGACGCCAAGGGGAGACCAAAAGGAAGTGGACAAAAGAGATGCAAGAACATAAAACCATCAAACTTCTCAGGAACAAGCTTCAGGTCTTAGAAAAACTGCTTCCTAGCTGAGCCACCACCCCAGGCCCTCTGCAGTGGGACCCTGCTGGCCCCACCTGCCTCTGCTTCAGGGACACCATCGTGTCCTGCCACTGCTCAGTGACCCCTTGGGTATTCTAGCCTCTTCTCTGCTGAGCTCCAAAGACCTCACTCTGTCATTTCAGCTCACTTATTCCCAGATCCCCCTCTGAGGGACTCTTCTTATCCACAAGCAAGTGGAGCTCTGTAAGGACCAGCAAAGACTGGTCTTACGTTCCCAGGTCAGATGATTACGCACAGACATGTCCCTGAGATTCTGACTCAGGTTAGATGCTTGTTACTCCCCCACCCCATAAGAAAGCTGATTGAGAGAAATGGAAGGATGATTTCCTTGAGCTGCCAACACAACCAGATCCTACCCTAGCCTTGAAAGGGATCTGACCCATATGGAGTTGCCAAATAATAAACCAGAGGTTCTCCCATCTGTCCACTGACCACCTCTGGCAGCAGTGGCAAATGTCCTTCCACATTTATTTCCAAAATGAAACTTTATTTCCATATTATAATCACCACTCATTGTCTACAGAAACAATCTGGAAACTAAACATATTTGTAAATATATTTAATGAATGCATGATAATCCATTGACTATATAATAGTTTACTTAAACCAAATGAGTCAAAATACAGGAATCCATTTCCAGTTTTCTCTGTTATTATTAATGCTATAACTGACACCTTTGTGCATAACCACTCTTTAGATATTTGGGCAAGTTCCTTTACAATAGATTCCCCCAAGGGTGATAACTGGGTCAAAGATTATAAACTGATTGGTAAGGAAGAAGTCAAACTGTCACTGTTTACAGATCACATGATATTTGTACATAAAAAACCCTAAAGAATCCACTCCAAAACTACTAGAACTAATATCTGAATTCAGCAAAGTTGCAGGATACAAAATTAATAGACAGAAATTTGTTGCATTCCTATACACTAATGATAAACTAGCAGAAAAAGAAATCAGGAAAACAATTCCATTCACAATTGCATCAAAAAGAGTAAAATACCTAGGAATAAACCTAACCAAGGAAGTGAAAAACCTATACCCTGAAAACTTCAAGACACTCTTAAGAGAAATTAAAGGGGACACTAATAAATGGAGATTCATCCCAACGTTCTTGGGTAGGAAGAATTAATATTGTCAAAATGGCCATCCTGCCTAAAGTAATCTACAAATTCAATGCAATCTCTATCAAAATACCGAGAGCATTCTTAAACGGACTGGAACAAATAGTTCTAAAATTCATGTGGAACCACAAAAGACCCTGAATAGCCAAAGCAATCCTGAGAAGGAAGAATAAAGCAAGGGGGATCTCACTTCCCAACTTCAAGCTCTACTACAAAGCCACAGTGATCAAGACAATTTGGTACTGGCACAAGAACAGACCCATAGACCAGTGGAACAGAATAGAGAGTCCAGACATTAACCCAAGCATATACGGTCAATGAATATATGATAAAGGAGACATGGATATACAATGGGGAAATGACAGTCTCTTCAACAGCTGGTGTTGGCAAAACTGGACAGCTACATGTAAGAGAATGAAACTGGATTATCTGTCTAACTCCAGGCACAAAAGTAAACTTGAAATGGATCAAAGACCTGAATGTAAGTCATGAAACCATAAAGCTCTTAGAAGAAAACATAGGCAAAACTCTCTTGAATATAAACATGAGCTATTTTTTCATGAACATATCTCCACGGGCAAGGGAAACAAAAGCAAAAATGAACAAGTGGGACTATATCAAGCTAAAAAGCTTCTGTACAGCAAAGGACACCATCAGTAGAACAAAAAGGCATCCTATAGTATGGGAGAATATATTCATAAATGACAGATCCAAGAAGGGGTTGACATCCAAAATATACAAAGAGCTCAAGCACCTCAACAAACAAAAAGCAAATAATCCAATTAAAAAATGGGCACAGGAGCTGAACAGACACTTCTCTAAAGAAGAATTTCAGATGGCCAATAGGCACATGAAAAGATGCTCCACATCGCTAATCATCAGAGAAATGCAAATTAAAACCACAATGAGATATCACCTCACACCAGTTAGGATGGCCACCATCCAAAAGACAAACAACAACAAATGCTGGCTAGGATGTGGAGAAAGGGGAACCCTCCTACACTGCTGGTGGGAATGTAAACTAGTTCAAACATTGTGGAAAGCAGTATGGATGTTCCTCAAAAAACTAAAAATAGAAATACCATTTGACCCAGGAATTCCACTCCTAGGAATTTACCCTAAGAATGCAGCAGCCCAGTTTGAAAAAGGCAGATGCACCCCATGTTTATCACAGTATTATTTACAATAGCCAAGAAATGGAAGCAACCTAAGTGTCCATCAGTAGATGAGTGAATAAAGAAGATGTGGTACATATATACAATGGAATATTATTCAGCCATAAGAAGAAAACAAATCCTACCATTTGCAACAACATGGATAGAGCTAGAGGGAATTATGCTCAGTGAAATAAGCCAGGAGGAGAAAGACAAGTACCAAATGATTTCACACATCTGTGGAGTATAAGAAAAAAGAAAAAACTGAAGGAATGAAACAGCAGCAGACTCACAGAACCCAAGAATGGACCAACAGTTACCAAAGGGAAAGGGACTGGGGAGGATGGGGGAATAAGGGTGTGCATAAAATGAGAGTTCCCATGGCCAGGATTCTCACCTGGCCCTGGTTGACTAGCTCACTGCACACCTGTGGGCAATACATGGCTGTTGACTCTATACAAAGAGCTCTGCCCAGTGCTCTGGGCGCAACAGGGTGGCAGGGCTGCAAGGCTGCAGGAGAGCAGAGCAGAGGCTGGAGTGGTGGCAGCACCAAGGACAGAGGCCCGGAGGATGGCTGTGCAGGCAGAGGGGCCCAGAGGCAGAGACTGGCTTGCTGCCTGCAGACTCGCTCTGAGTGAACGGGATTTTAGTGACTGACCTGCCACCTGGAAGTAAAGTTGAGTATAACCCTTTCACCCCAAGAACGTTTTGCTGTCATTTTCTTTGGTCACACTGAATCCATAGTGAACTTGCTCGGGGCTGAAACCCATTGGCAAGACAAAGGGGCATTATGATTAACACACATAACAAGGGCCGGGTGGTTCACGGGGAAGGCTGTATAGCACAGAGAAGACAAGTAGTGACTCTGTAGCATCTTACTACACTGATGGACAGTGACTGTAATGAGGTATGTGGTGGGGACTTGATAATGGGAGGAATCTAGTAACCACAATGTTGCTCATGTAACTGTATATTAATGATATCAAAATAAAAAAACAAAACAAAACAAAGATTATAAACCTTTTTTAATACTTTCCTAACTCTCCTTGCGCAAGTTCCCTGACCATTTTAAAGGGACATTAGGAAAACTGCTTCGTGACAGTTGCAGAGGCTCTTACTGATTCAAGAGAAAGGATTTGCCCCACAGCTGATCAGAAACAAAATAAAATTAAAATTGTTTACATACTGAAAGAAGGCTTACCGGTGAGCAACTTGCATGTATGAGTGCAGCCTGCTTCATTCCTTCCTGAAGGCAAATTAACATCCAACTCGCCTACCAAGGACGTGCTTGTATGATTTCAAGATTCCCCCAGAGCTATCTTCCAAATGTGAAAAGCAGTGATTTTTAAAATTTATGTCAGTATACATTAATGATACTTTTTTCGTTAACTCTCCTAGATAACTGAAAAACAGACCTTTTACAAGATATTCCTTTTAATATATATATATGTATATATATACATAAAACAATGTACTTGTTTTACGATGTAAGTGTATATCATAATCTATACATACAGACTCAAACTCAGTGAAAATGCTTACCCTATGTCTTTGATGAAACAGATTTAATTTCTCCCTTTCTAACACACATACAATTTTCAGTTGCATTTCCTTGAGACAGGCTAGGTGATGTCGCCTGCTGTTTCTGAAGAAATAAAGGCTCTTCTCCCCTTTGTAATGTTATGCACTGATGAATGGAAGCATCGGAATTTGCTAACAAATTACTATACCTGCTGCTTGGTGCTGTTTCCCCCTCCTTCTGCCTCCCAGACAGACGTTTCTTGCCTAATCTACAGCCATTTGAATTCCCAGTTCAAAGAATCTTTGTCAGACGGCCAATTGGTTCCCAAGAGCGTTGGAAACAGCTATAAAAAGAGACCCGTTTCATGTGCCGTGGCATCATGCCAGTCTGATACTGCAAACACTGCTTTCAAGAATGCTTGCCAGCATGCCCACCCCGGCACAGTGGGCTGCAGAGGTAGAGGACCATGGTTTAATGTGCATTCACAAGGTGTCCTGATCTCCTGAAGGTGTACCGAGTGCCCACTGGGTATTTTGTATCCTCTAAGAGCAGACCATGGAAATTCCAAGGGAACCAAACATACTGAAATATCGTAATCAGATTCCTAGGGCACCAGTTTTTTCCTAGCTCAGGAATTAGAGATTTCCCCCTGGAAATGTTATTCATACAGAAGTCTTCAAATCAAAAATATTGTACTAGAAAAGGAAGGGGTTACACTTAGTCCAGAAATGTGTGTGTCCATACTGTTGTACACATGCACATATACCACAAATTACATGTATACCCCCAACATATATATTAGAGCAAAAGACAGAGAGCAATGCCATTCCATCCACCTGTGCATGCAAGCAGAGGAAATGGTTCATTCCAAGGTTAGACATCTCTGAAGGCTCCTATAGCTTGGGTCCTGATCATATGCATAAATAGGCTGTTCACCAAGTAGATGACTAATTCATTCATCCTGATTGATAATTAGAACTGACAAAGAACAGATCAACACAAATCACGAGGGCAAAAACATCTGGGACTGAGTTTAATGAGAATACCCCAAAACCGCTTTAGTGGTAATTGCATTGCAAGCACCAAATAGCTTTCAAAGTTGTTTTTACAAATGATACAAATTAGCACCCAAGATCTGAAAAGAATACTGACTGTAAAAACATTGGGGGATTTAGCAGGGCCCTGGGTAGCTTGGCCAAATATATATATATTAACCTAGATACACTCTGGCTTATAATTTTGGGACTTCTTGCAGCAAAAAAAAAGTTAAGACTCTGGAATCCTTCTGCTATTTGCACTTGGGATCCCCAGGTGGGCAAGTTCATCTATGAGGCAGTTTTCTTCTTTCCCCACAGAATCCTTTACCAATTTCACACAAATACCCTGAGATTTTTAAATATCCAAGATGCTTAAAATCTGCAGTTTAAATCCTTTTCCTTGTTAGGAAATGCAGACACATGCAGGCAATTTGAAGGTTTTATGAGTACTTAGTTATACCTAAAAAGTCCAAGAAAGTTGCAGTAAGATGTAACAGTTGCATATCTCATTAGATCTAAACATATCTAGTGAAACAGTAAGAGATTTTTCAAAGCAGTTGGCTCTGGTGTTTGGTTTATCTCCTTCAAGCACCTTGGCTTGAGTCCAGTGAGAAGTCAGGAGTAGGGGTTATTGTACAAATCCTGTGGAGGGAAGTTTCAGACAAATTAAACATGCTGAGCTAGAACAGGAAATCTTCATCAAAAAAAAAAAAGATTCTATCAAATGTGCAATGATGAAAGAGCAATGCCTTTCTTATTGCCTAACTGTTCTTTCCCTCCTTTTGCTTAGCTCCGTTTCCTTCTTCAAGACTCCCCTGGCAGCTAGCTGCACACCAGGAGGAGTGGGTGTCCCAATTCGTATGGCACTTGCTTGCAGTACTCTTTAGCACTTAACCTACTCTACCCCGACTTCTATCTGCCTCCTAAGCTTAGATGTTCTTACCTGTGTGTTAATGGAACCCCACATTTCTGAATTACTATCCCTTTTACAAAGCATTTCTACATGTAGTTTTCCCATGTGAGAATACCCTAAGCTCATCAATGCAATGTCCCAAGGACATCAAGACACATTCTGTGAACCCATTTTACAGAAAAGATGTGGCAGCTCTGAGAGATTGAATGACCTCTTCAAAGTCACGCTCCACTAAGATGCCGTTCGAACTTCTAAGCAAGCTCCTGTGGCTACTGAAATGATAACAGGTTACATCAGACTCATTAAAAAAAAACAACTGCTCTTTCTGTCTTTTGGAATTCTCTATCAATATTAATGGAACAATTTGAGACAAATACATTTTAAGCTCCTTATCTTTTACCTATGGGGAATTTGTAGAAAATTAAGCACTTATTGAAACATAGTTATTAAGCCCCACTGGCAGTAGTTCCATCTGTCTTGTCAGGGATAATGGGACATGAGTAATAATACCCACGTGTATATCAGCAAAACCTTCTAGAAGAGATTGGGGAGCTCAGAATCATTCTACACAAGAACAGGAATGGACAAATCATGTTATGAATTTTCAACCAACTCCCTCCTTACAACCACACTATTTTGCTTTAAGTGAAATCAAGTTAAAGTAAAATATAATTTAGAATGATATTCGATGGAGAAAATGTTACCAGAAGGGTTTAAGTGGACATTAAAGGCAGCCTGCAGGGGAGGGGTGGTCCTGCCCTGAAGACTCATAGGGAGGCAGTTAAGACTTCATGTTTGCGCATAGGTCTCTGGTCTTTTTTTTTTTTTTTTCTTTTTCTTTAACACCGGCTGAGCTCCCATGTCTAATTCCTTGCTGCCTCTCTGCCTTTTGGATCTAGTATATGAAGTAACTCTGTAAGCAAGGAGCAATCATTTGAAATTGATATGAAATTGTAAATGACAGGTTATGAAATGGACTCTGAAGTGCCATAGTTGGAAATAATGTCTCTATTAACTCTCAGTAGCCGCCTCTCCCAGATTCACTAGGATAGTGGCAGGGAAAACAAGGCCAAACCCAGCGGCCGCCTGTCTTTGCACAGCCTGTGCATTAAGAATGGTTTTAGCCTTCTTAAGTGGTTGAAAAACATCAAAAGAATATTTCATGACATGTGAGAATTATATGAAATACCAATTTTTAGTAGCCATATAAAAGTTTCACTGGAATACAACCATACCCGCTCATCTCCAGACTGACAGGCTGCTTTCATGCTATAACAGCAGAGCTGAGTAGTTATGATGGGGACCTTACAACCTGCAAAGCCTAAAATATTTACTGTCTGAGTCATGACAGAAAAAGTCTGAGCTAGACGGAAAGCACTGCTGAGGCAACGTGAGGGGTTGTAGACCTGATAAATGTATACTTTACAGATAAATTCAACATTGTATGTGGAACAAAAAGAGACCACATCCTTTTTCTAAATTAATAAACAGATTTTTAAGATGTTAATGGCAGTTAATAAGGTATATAATCATAGACTACTTCCGCGCTCCCCCCTCCCATTCTTATCCTCTGTTTCAGCACTGACTGCTGTGTAAAAATGATTAACTCATTGGCCCAGTTTGTTGTCTTCTGCATTCTTAACAATTTGATCAATTATTTATGGCACCACTCTGTCCTGTACAGTTTTTGATTCTGGCTAAACATTTCAGTTAGCACAACAAACAGAATCCCAAAGTGTTCAGGTAATAATAGTTTTTAAAAATATCAAGCAAAGGTATGGAAAATTCCAAAGAGAGAGCATTTGCAGTGGCTCAATAATGAAAAGCAATCTGGGAAAAAACAGTCTACAGTTATCTTCCTACCTAGTTTCTCCCTCATTTAAAATATGCCAGGCAGAGATTTGAAATGGAAAGGCTCTTCTTCTACAGGGAATGTACTGAATTTAGCACTTAGAATGAATTTATGTCAGGCATTTAAAAGGAATTTTTGTCTTGTCAAACTCATTGTACTAAAAAACTAGTAAAAAGTGAAGTATTTTGTATCACCTGGTGTGTGCTACATCTTCAGCATTCCATATTGTTAATGTAAGTAGACATGTTTGCTTAAAAAATTTCAGTTACTGTATTAAAATCTGTTTAGGGGGTGTTGAAAATATCCTGTAGTGGCCAAGGCTTGAAATATTAAAAATAACATGAAATTCGAATCTGAACTCTCAACATTAGGATTATGTGAGTCAGCTCGTTTAGAAAGAGAAATGACAAAGAATTTCTTTTAGAATCTTCAAAACATAATCACTATGTGGTGTTATAATTGGTTGAGAAGGAGGGTCTCTTAGCTTTATCAATACTGTAATTACAATATTACAATAGCACATTTCCAAAACATTCACCAGAAGCCCCGCAGGCCTGTCTTGAAAACTTGCAACTGCTGTGTTCCATGACAAAATCCTGTATGTGTGGGTTTTGTTATTAACTCTAGGTTTGAATTAGAATTCCCTATCTTACAGCTTGGAGCTAAACTCTGTTTACAAAACAGTATTTACACTTGACTAATTTTGCAGATCAAACTAATTAAATCAATTAAACTGGTGATTAACCAAATGAAGGCTGATTGCAAAAATTAGTGGGTTTATTTTGGAGGACTGGAAGTAAGCTAATTACTGCAGTGATTACTTGAACCTGGAGTACTCTAAATGTGGTATAAATTGAAACCTCATAGTGAATTAGACTGGGAATTCATTACAGTTTAAAGCACTGTTAATACTATTCAGTCTGCTCCTCCTTGGGGAAAATTTCCTTTCTCTGTGTCTTGTATACTGATAAACAATCAGTTGGGTTATGTGCCTTTTGCGGTGGAACCCAGTAAAGCAGGGGACATGGAAGAAAAGTTATTTACTTTTAGAGTGATATACACTAGTGCCTGTCAAACTTGAACGTGTCTTTGAATCACTTGAGGATCTTCTAAGCAGAGGATTATGATTCAGTGTGCTGGGGGTGGAAGTGGTGATTGGGATGGGGACATGGAGCCAGGGGTTGGGAGGCATGTGCTCATGTGCGAGTGTGTGCATGGGCATGTGAGTACACATGTGAGCTAAGATTCTGCCTATCAAGCTCCTGCCAAGGATGGGTTATGGAGACCAAGCTGTCATGTATCCTTGATGATGACCACTGACCCACGATGGTGACAACTGCCTGAGCATCAGCTGATTTCAGTAATGACTACTTTCGATGGGTCCTCAATGAGTGGTGTTCTCATGGTCTTCTCACGTAGGCATGTGAGTAACAAGAGTATTTATGTCCCTACAGAATGCACTCTACTAATCGGTTTTTAAAGCATATCATTTTCACAAAATGTGAACACAGGTGAGCGTGTGGTCTACATTTCCTTTTTATTTAAATATCACTGAGCTTTTGGTTCTCTGTTTTGCCTTAGTTTCAGACTTACGAGATGGTATTTACAAGAATAAAAGAAAGACTTCAGGCCCTGGTCAAAGATACCGCTAAATCTAGGAGAGAGATACTGGTTTTATGCAAAATTTTAAAGACAAGCAAGCAGCTTCGTTTTGCAGCCAAACTGGAGGACAGATGCATCTTTATCTTCTCTCTAGGCATTGGAGGAAAAAATTCATTTTCCTAGTTAATCAGTGAACCTTTCTTGACATTTGGTCTCCTTCATGTTGCAGGTTCATAGCAAGAAATACCTTATCCCTACAGGGAACCCCACAACCTCTAGCAACAACCATTTGTTGCCATTTGATAAGTGGTGCCCCCTGGGTGCCAGGGGCTAGAGAGTGCAAATTTGAATAAATTAAGATCGCAGACTGTGTTTTAAAAAAGATAGGACTCTCTGAAAGGGTAGGCACATCTGAGGAGTCTGTCTAGTGGAAGAACACTTCCTGGCTACAAGACACAGCTTTGTGTTACAGATTGCTCAGGGCTCGGAAGAATTGCCTGGAACTTAATCAGAAACATTTTTCTTTGCATTTCTTGTTGAAATGCATCTTAGATTATCTTTTCATGTTACAGCCCTGCGGAAGCACTTGAATTTTTCCTGGATACTTTGAGGCATTTGTAAGATGCCAGCTCCCTGGTTCCCAGTATGAACTAGCATATCTCAGCCTGGTGTGGATATGGGAAAGGCACAGGAGTTTGAGCTGAATCTTTATATAAAGATTCCAGGCTTTAAAAACTAAACACTTGATAATAAGTGTATCTGGTTGGCCTTTTTCTTTTACAAGTTTAGTATAGTAAGCAAATGAGAATTATAGGCTGGAATTTTTAGTTAGTAAGGTTTTTGGTGGTAAATTTTATAGATTGATCAAGTTGAATGAGTTAAAGACATTTGGCATAAAAATTGAAGGGTTCTTGTCTCACTAAACAAAGACTATCAGAATATGTCCATTAATTACTGGTTGACAGTCTGGAGAATTCCTAATTACAGAAGATGACAAAAACAAATGACCCATCTATTGTGAGACTGTGCAGGTGACCCTTGTCTCGGTGAACTCACAACCATCCAGGCCTGCATGTTTGGATTTTGTCCACTGACCTGGAGTGGATCTCTTTTGGGCAAAGGTGACAATAACTGAAAAAATTAGATACAAACTGGCATTGGGGTCTGTCTGTACATAAATTTCCTACATACACACAGGAATCCTAATATCTGTTACAGTAGCAGGAAGCCATTCACTATTTTACAATGAGAAGTGTCTTAGTGCATTCATATGATACAACAAAAATGCCAGAGACTGAGTGGTTTATAAACAACAACAGTTATTTCTCATAGTTCTGGAGGCTGTGAATTCCCAGATCAAGGTTCCAGCAGATTCTGTCTGGTGAGAGCTGGCTTCCTTGTTGATGGCCATCTTTTGCTGCCCAAATGTAGCAGAAAGGGCAAGGGAGCTTCCTTGAGCCTCTTTTATAAGGTCATATGAGAGCAGAACCCTCGTGAACTCATCACCTCCCAAAGCTCCCACCTCCATATACCATCGTATTGGGGGTTAGGATTTCAACATATGAATTTGGGGAAGGGGGTTGAGACACAAACTTACAGACCACAGAAAGAAGTATACCTGTCTAGAGTTCAGATTGCTCACACACACCTGCCTAGTACATTTATTCCCTGTAGAAAATGCTAAGTGATAAGAGACCCATTTATGAGAAGCTTGTTGATATGAGGGAGAGCCTCTCAGTTAAGGTGGTGCAAGGCACTCTTGCCAAGGAAGGCTCCCTAGGGCATTCCACGGAAGGGCCCTGACCACGGTTGCCTCCTGGATCCTGCTTTAAAAGATATCTTATGATTCTTCGAAACCCCTCTATACATAGTTCTTTCTCTTAACAGGATGTAATGACGTTGATTAGGTTATGGCTGATTAACTACAGCCCCATCCCTGGTCCATCTTTAAGAAATGCATCACTGACCACCTTAACTGAATTTTGGATCTTCCTAAACTCAGTCCCCTTGTTTTGTCCCACAGCTAGTCACGCGTAGTATCTGGATTTTATTTCTAAGCAGTTAACTCATTTCACTCATGAGTGAAAGCACTATACGAAGTCATGGGGTGGGGAACTTTTACTAGTATGATTTCTTTTCCCCCTTTCTATTTCTAATTAATAAGATACCTTCGGTGTGTTAGAATCACTGATCTCTTTGCACCTGCCTAACAGATGTTGTGGCAGAAGAAGACTCCAATCCTAGAGATAAGATTCCACCAGAGTTTATGTTCCACTGCGGGTTGCTTACCAATGTCTGTTTCTCCCTTCTTTCTTGCAGACATAAATTCAAGTTTATTTAAGTGTGTCTTCCTCAGGGAATGTGACTAGAGCTCAAGGATAGATCCTGATTAGGCTCATCCAAGCCTGGTCATCTCATTCCCATCACCAGTTATTAGTTTAGAGGAAGGCATGTGGCTGCGTTTGAGGGAATGCAGCTGGAGTGGAAATCTGCTTCGGGCTTCCAGAAATGATGCCTTCTCTACAGAAACATGAGGAAGAAATGGTCCTCTTCTTCCTGTGAAAATGAGACTGTATCTGCTGGCCCACAAAGGAAGCCAGTCTGAGGGCAAAGCAGAGGGAAAACATGGAAAGGACCTGGGCTTTCCACGTCAGCCCCAAGCGACTGCTGGCGCCGCCCAGCTCAGAACTTCCTCATCATGTAACACATTTCCCTTTTAAGCTATTTGAGTTAAGGTCAAAAGCAACAGAAACGTTTACCCTTGATCAAGAGAACTACATTTTTTTTTCTTATGCAACCCAGAAATTTTGACTCTCTCTGTGTTTTTACTGGACAAACACTAGAAGTTTCATCTTGCCTATTGATTCTATTTCTTTTATTTTTCAGGTGAATAAATGATCTAGGGCTTAGGAGACACACAAAAGTGGATTGGAGTCCTCTCAATTATTCGAGAGGCACTTCCCCAAAGCTTTTCCTTACTGGATCACAGTACCTGGGAAAACTTTCCTCTTGAAAGCTGTGTAGACTGAGCTGCTGTTCCCGTGTCCTCTGCTACAGAGTGTCCAGGTAAAGGATTCATTTATTTCAATGCAAACTCTCACTTGCACTGCCCCAGTTTGGAATTAATGACGCCTATTTAAGATTTCAGCCGGGTTACTGTCCCATACCTCTGCACTTTTGCTGGGTACAGCTTTCAAAATGTTAATCCAACTCGCACTTGACTATTTGATTATTTCAAAAAGTGCACAGTCAGGGATTGAATGACCAAGATGAGATGTTAACACAAACAAGGTAAATGGCACAAGGTAAATTACGGCGTGGTGATAAATGGACATATCCACAGATTGGAATCGCAAACATGTTAATGAAATTTATAGTAACCTACAGTGGAAATGTTGAATATTAAAAGTGTTATCTCCTATAACTTGGCAGAGGACGAGATTCTTTTCTGAATTTTCTTTTGGGATCTGAATTAATGTGAGGTAGTGTGGATAAAGGGAAGGTTCCTGTGGCCAGGATTCTCACCTGGCCCTGATCAGCTAGCTCACTACACACGTGTGGGCAATGCGTTGTTATTGACTCTATATAAAGAGCTCTGCCCAGTGCTCTGGGCGACATGGTGGCATGGGTACAAGGCTGCAGGAGAGCAGAGACTGGAGGGGTGGCAGTGCTGCGGACAGACTGAGACAGCTGACGGGGGCAGAGAGGCCCAGAGGCAGAGACCCGCTTGCTGCATACAGACTTGCTCTGAGTGGATGGGATTCTAGTGATAGACCTGCCACCATGGGAATAAAGCTGCATATAACCCTTTCTTCGGTCTCATTGAATCCATAGTATACTTGCCAGGGGCTAAACCCATTGGCAAGACAAGTAGTCTATCCATTAGTCCGATTTGTGGTGAAATGGATTAATTTATCTTTTAATATTGCATGATTTCAGGTGTGAAAAGAAGCAGAGAGAAATCCTCTTTCCTCGGGACCTTGAGGAAGCCTGACATAAACCTTTGAAAGATATCACAGAAGAGCTTTCACCGAGATACATGCAGGCAACAGTTTTGAACATCTGATGTGTGAGAGGCACCGGGCATCCTGTGAGGTGTTAGGGAGTTTGTGAAGATGAGTCAGACTTAGATTCTACTTCCAGGAGGATCCCAGAAAAGACTGTCACAGAAAAAGAGAAAAGTGACTCCAAGATTTTGCACCTGGAGAAATGTGAGGAGATGATGCTGTGGGGTTCGGGGCTGGGAGGTGTGGTGGAGAAACTGGGAGGGGTTTCTGGTTTGAAGTGAGCTTAGATTTCAGGGTGTTTAACTTCAGGTGTTGCAGGACAGGTCTGTAGAGGTGTTTTATGCAGCTGGATATTATCAGACCAATTGAATCCCCACTTCTATCCAGTATCTGACTGCATTTATTTTAAGTTTTCTCTGCATTAATAACTTGACCATCCTTAATAGGCAAGCCTTTTGGTTTGGAAATTCATTGTGATTACATACTGATAAAGTACTAGAAGTGTGTGTGTGTGTGGGAATGCTTTTCAATTCAAAACTGGAAAGGAAATACCCAGTGGATCATTTTGCTTGACCCTCATCAGGCCAGTCTTGAGCACAACATGGGGAAATAACAGCACCGAGTGGGAAGAACAGTGGCTGGGGACTTGGAGGTGTGAGTTCTGTTTCTGACTATGATCCCTGGATGGGTTACTTTCTGCACTTTGGGTCTCTCATTTGTAAAGGCAGATTGGGCTAATTAGCTCTGAAGATATTTCATGATTTCTGTAATATGTAAAGGTATTGTCCACATTCCAACTCTATTTTGCCCACAACACTCACCTCCATCAGGGGTGTTTAATAAAAATTTGTGCAACTTTTTAGTTATTTTCACAATTGTTCCTTTCTGAGCCCCCAAGTGAATGCATTATTGACGACACACTCCAGTCAGATGAGGAAATTGTAGTACAGAGAGAAGTACTTTTATATTTACAGACAAGTTGCAAAGATAGTACAGAGAGTGTCCATATACCCCTCACCCAGCTTTTCCTAACATTTACATCTCACGTAAATGTGGTATATTTGTCAGAATGGAGAAATGAACATTGGTACAATAGTATGAACTAAACTACAGACTTAATTTGGATTTCACCAGTTCAAATTTTTAACACACACATTAAACTAAATTGGAGAGTGGAAAGAGGGTCAGGGACATAAATCCTTCTGACTCCCATTACATAATACCACGTACTGCCTGTGTGCTGCGAAGGCTAGCCTTACAGCAGGCAGGCTTCCAACGGCAAAGCATCTCCAGCCTTGACGAGCGAGTCCACGGACATAGGGAGCAGTGATAACCCGAAGTGCCAAATGCTTCGGTTTGTGAACTGCACACCAGTTGTCAGACCAAAGGCACATTTCAGATCCTGTCTTTTATGGACAAGATGCTCCCAATCACCATCTATCATTTTCTAAGTACAATCTTTTCCTGGAAGATATTGCAGTATTATTCAAAACGTGCCAAAATGAGCAGGAGATCCCAAGAGTAATTGTGAGTTATGAGGTCATGGGGACCTCATTGCAAACTATTTGCAAAACTTAATTGGGGTAATAAATAAACTAAGCATGTAAATTAGATGGAAGACTACAGTGTGAATTAGAAGGAGGCCATTAGCCTGCATAGTCAAAATGCCTTCTTCCTGATCGTTAATATTTGCTGAGTTGAACTCTTAATCGAGAAAGCATTAAATTCAAATATCCTAAATTTCACAACTAAAATAACCTGGAAATAAAACCATTTAATGAGAGCCTTTCTGGACAAGATGTGAACTTTATTTTTTATGATTAAGGTACTTAGGCACTATTCAAATAGAGGATGATCTGACATTCACATCGGAATCCACCTGCCTCCCAGGGTGTAAATTCATCTTCACCAGGGTACTTAGCAGCAAATGCAGAAGAAAAAAAGAAAAAGAAAAAAAAAAACGCAGCTCAAAAGGAATGAAATAAGGAAGCCATTTCCAATTGTTAAAAACAAACCGATCTGCAGGCTGAAATGGAGTCCAGCCCTCTCTCTCTTCTTTTCCTTTTTTAAGCTAGGTCGTCAAAAACAAATGTAGGTCCTGACATTCTTTTTTCACATATCTGAAGAATGAGTAAAGGGGCTTCTTGCAAGTAAATATAAATTTGAAAAAGGTAGGAGAAACCAAGTGCCCACACACCGCCTCTAATCATCCGGCCCAAGGTAAGTCTTACAGAGGCTTTTTTTTTTTAAGCAGTTGATTGAATGAATACAAACGCCTCTCTGCTGTCACTTGGGATACCACTTGATATATCCCATTTTCTAGACTCTAATTATTCCATTTGTAGACATGAATGCCATTTAGATGGGAGCTAATTCAGCATGGTAACTCAATTAGATTTGTACCGACTCGGATTTATGAAACATCAATGGGTTCTCGGTGAGACCAGTGGGACTGCAGGCGATTCATCCCGAAGTCTCACCGACACAGCCTCTCAGGAGCTCAATTAAACATGCCAGCCATGAGGATGTTTTTTAGCTGGAATGTTTCACAATTAAAATAAAAAAGATTTCTGTGTTCCTCGGCACTCATGGCCCAGCTAAAAAGACCTCTAATCACGCAGGCTGACGTTTTCCTTTAGGTTATATGTTATCTCCATCAAAGAAGGCTCTTGGGCGGGCTGGGCTTCAGAGCACCGGTGCGGCTGCCCTCCACGTGGCCGGCCTCAGCCGTCGACCCACGTGGTGAAGATCATGGCGATTCATAATGCCTCGTGTTCAAGGGCACTCAATAAGCGTTGGCTGAACTTAATTGCTAAGTTCATCATAGAGCCTGTATCTGTATCTTGGTCCTGAGAGCTGAAAGACAGATGCTGAATGCCCAAGTAGATTTATAAAAATATAAGAAATCTCAAAGTGATGAAAATTATGCTAACTATATGCTCAGCATAAAAACGTGGCCTATGGTCAGAAAATGAAGATTTGAAATCAGGACAACCCCTTAACGGATACCTTGTACAAGGTACTCTTCTCAAGAAATGAAATTACTGTGCAGTTCTGTGCTGGGCTTAGGGAATGCAGGCAAGCACCCGCTGGCCCAATTCCTGTGCCCGACAGAGGTTTGCTCCCACTCTGTCTTCTTCTCTGTGGGAGTGTTTGATGTTCTCAACCCAGCACCTGGCACAGAGGGTATACTTGGAAATAGTGTGTCAATCAATGAAACAACATAGTAGGTGTGAACTTAATGGCAAACAACTTTGGAAATGTCTGTTATCATTTTTCTAAATCAAGTCACATAAGTCTTGGATAAGACTGTTATATTTGATCTTCCAAGACCTGGATGAGGGACAATGTAAAGGAGCAAGAGTTTCAGTGTTATTCTATCTCCTTCTCTCTGTTTAATACCCTAATATTTCTATTGTGGGGGTATTAATCGTTGTAGAACAGTAGTATAATAGTAGTGGTAGAGCAATAACACTTGGGTAAATATTATAAATAACATTTGCCTTGCACGTCATAATTTTCAAAATGCAGTTTCACATGACTTTTGTCATTTCATCCCCACAATGCTCCTGCAGAATAAATATGATTTCCTCTATTTTATGGCTGAGGAAACTGGTTGAGAAAGGTTGTGTGTCTTTCCTAAGGCCATGCAGCTTAATCTCAGTGGAGCTGGTATTTCAACCCATTAACTCCTCAAGCACTATAGCAGAAAACACTGTTTTACTTTCTAGCATTATCATTTTTGGGCTGGCGTTGATAGAAAGACTTAGCCTCAGTGCATGATGAATCTGGGGGCATTCTTGAGTTTGATTTGGATAAAATTTCCAAAATTTAATCCTTAAAACGAACCCCTGGGACTGATTCTACTGGCATAGCATCCACAGGGATTAATGTCATCCGAGGGAGAGAACAAGCTTCCTCTGCAACTGCCCTTTTAATCTCCTGGGAACCTTGATTTAAGTTGACAACACAGGTTAGGACTTCCTGTTATTGTTCCTATAACAGTTTCCTTGCTGGCTTCTGATTTCCTAATGTTCTCTGCAAAGATTTTCTGCAGAACCATCTGAAAGAGAAAGGCCAGGAGTTTATTTGCACTACGTCTGCATTGACTGACATATGTACAATCTGCCTCAGTCTTGCTGTATCCACACAGACCAACCAACTTTTCTTGGTTTGGTTTCATTCCAGGAAATTCCACCCCAGGGAGCACAGCAGAACATCAGGAAGGCCCCAGTGTGGATCGGGGGTGGGGGGGTGGGGGGAGCATGCCTCCCCATCCACATCCAGCTCTGTGCTGACCTCTATGGGACTAGGTCAGCCATGGGGACCTGGCAGCCTTCACGCAACTTCTCAAGCCTCATTTTCATCACCTGTACCAATAGTGCTCCCCTCAAACACTGTTGGAAGGATTAGATTAAATACTATTTTTTTGGAAAATTTTGGAATGTAGAAACATTTTGGAGCGTAGGAACATTTTGGAAACCATTAACCTGTGCTTTTCCCAGGGGACACTGTACCACAACACACTACATGATTTTTTTTAAATTCATGTTCATAAAATACCACACTTTAGAAACTCACAGTGTACTTGCTTTGGCATATTAAAGAATCTGAGAAGTCCTGAGCCATCGACCCTGTGGAAATTTGTTTATTTGTTTAATGCAATGTTTCACAAACTATTTGATTATAGAATCCACTTTTCATTTAATGCCTAATGTCAAGCTGTGCTGTAGTCAGCTTCTAAGCCCAGAATCAACTCAGCTCCTCTCACTGCTTTGTGACAGGCAGGGTGGTCCACCTCGGTCCCCCAGCGCTCCCCTCCACCCCAGCTTTTGTCTGTGCTGGAAATAGTGTGTGAATCAATGAAACAACTTGAAACAAGCTTTCCCAAACATCAGTAAAGATGACTACTCTCTGTCCAAGACTCACATTCTGCAGCTTAGGAACCCAGGAAAAAGAGCACCTCTTTCCCAGTAAGTCTAGAGAGAGTGCTGAGCTCATTGACAAACTTTGAGTTAGCCTTGGAAGCAATCACGGTGAGCAGGCAGAAAGAATCTTCTCCTTGGTCAAGCCCAGGTTACGTGCATACTTCTGGAAGGGCTATCATATCAAAGCCACATGGACTGAAAACAGGAGAGATTGGTTCTTTGAATCAATGATGTTACAGCATGTCAGTTTTGGCTTTAGTGAATGAGTTCCAGACAGGTTAAAAAACAACAGGGCACTTGTGTCATTCCATCTCAAGATTCTGATTTCATATTCTCAGGTGTTGCTCAGAAATCTGTCCTTTTTGCAAGCACCAGATATGGGTGGTCCAAGTACCATATTTTGAGAAACCTGGGAAATAGGATAAAGATGCTTCTAGCAGTTCTCCATCTTTGCCATATCTCAAAATTACTGACCAAATCAACATCTGCAGGGGTGAGGCTGACAAAGTATATGTTGATGTTAATCCCCAGGTGTTTCTGATGTGCCCTAAAGCACTGCCCCTCAACCTTTACTGTGCCCAGGAATCACTTAGGGATTTTCTTAAGATGCAGATTTGGATCTGATACGTTTATTAGTAGAGGGCCTGCAATTCTGCATTTCTAACAAGCTCTCAGGTGCCACACCTGCTTGGCCCACTCCACTGTGGTCCAGGACCACACTTAAAGCAGCAAGACACTAAAGGCTGAGAACCACCTGTATGGTTTAGTTTGCAGATTTGAAAGCTGGGTCCTTCAGGGTCTACCAGCCTGCTCAGAAAGCAGGAAAAGGTCTGCCCCAACTGCCTGGGTGATCTAAGGCCCTCTTTCCCCCTCCTGGGGCTTCATTTTCATCATCTATAAAATGATGTCAGACAGTAACACCTGCCTAACCCAACTCACCAGGTTCTGCTGAGAATTAAATGAGATCACAAACCTAGAAAGCATAGAGCAGAGCAGGAAGGAAAACACACACGAGTCAGAACCCACTAGCTGGACACCTCGGCTGCCAACACAGAAAAAGAAATGCTGCTGTTTCATCACTGATTCAGATAATTCACAGAGGCGAGCTGCTGAGCATGAAGGTTAAACCCCAAATGATGCATTGAGGGGAGACATTTATAATCAAACCCTGTATCTTTCCCCAGATGAGGAAACTGAGGTGCCAAGTACAGGGCCCAAGTTCTCAGCCATCTTCTATCAAGCGGCTCATTCAAAAGTCCTATCTTATAAGCAAACTGAGGCATGATTGCTATCGAAGGAAAAGGACGAGAAGCTTCTCAGTTGTGAGGCATACAGCAGCTTTGCAGCTGTCTGGCACGTGGTCATGCTTGATCCTCCCAACGAGTCCATGAGGTTTTGAGCACCCCCACCTCATTACAGGAGAAGCTTGGGAAGATCAGCCTAGTTACACCAGTTAAACAGCTAGCAAGTGGCTGGGAAAGAAGTCCAGCTCCTCCTGTCCTTTGGCACCTAACCTGGGGCTCGTTCCTCTGCATTGAATGAAAACCTATGGAGAGAGCAGAAATTGGTTTAATTTGGGGAGATATTATCTCTGTTGTTCTAATTATTCTCCCCGAATCCTTCAGCAGAGGATTTAAAAGAACGTTTTTACTTGTGAGTGTAGTCCAATGCTTATTAGAATTTCTGAGCTTTTACATTGGAAGTTTGAACAGGCTTATCATGATACTTTTGAAGTGTTGTGTGTAAATTTAAGTCTAAAAAACATTATCAAGCCAAGTGTGCTGACATATTTTTAGATAATGGTTGGAAGAGTTATGTAAGTGGATGCTTTCCAGAGAGACACCACTGAGGTTCACATGCTGCAGTTTTCTGATCTAAAAGAGGAAAGAGAACAAGTGAGGTCAGGAAGGTGCTGAGACTGGTGCAGAGATCGCAGGCAGAACTGCTTTAAAAAGACTCATGCTTGCTGTTCATCTGGAATATGTGATATGCCCTTTGGTTTTTACTTTTAGTCATATTCTTTTGAATCAAGAGCTAGAGGAAGGTTTTAAGAGGCAAAAACTTCTGCCAGAACATAAAACACAGGGTCAGGAAACCAGAGTTGGAGATGTCAGTGTATTCTCTGGGACTGATCATGGCCAAGGTCAATGTAGACTTTGAGTTGCCAAATGAATATCGGTTCCTTCCATTCCCGATTTCCTTGGCAGCAGTCACGGAGGCCTGGGAGTTACTGGCCAAACCACACCAAGTCCCTAGGCAGGCTATTGGAAGTCCTCAGGCTGTGAATCTGTGGGGTGAGCCCCCAGGGCGTGATGGCCCCAGAGCTGTCGTCCTCTCCACCCCTTCTATGACCATCACCACTGAGATTTCACCCTGTTTGTCATTTGAAACTTCAGCCCAGAAGGACTGGCCATCATGAGCACAGCTGAAGCCTTCCAAAACTCGCCCGAAGACTGACCCATCTCACCGGCCCCAGCCGGTCGCTTGAGTCCACTTCTGGTCAGTCAAACCTCTCCAGGTGCCACCATACTGCCACCGTCTGGCATCTCAGGTATGTTCACCGTCAGCAGGCTCGGGCACCCGCCCTCCCCACTCTCTGGCTAGACTGTGGAGGGGTATAATACCAGCTCAGTTGCTCTGGCCCCTTGGGCTGCAGGTGCTGGTTAGAGCCTACTGGTGAGTTCGCCCTTTCACTCACCCATTCTTCCAATAGCCACCTTGAGGTTCCACTAGTCTCATGGTTGAAGTAGTGTAAATTAAGGTAATCAACAAGATTAGTAGCAGTTATGATAGTTGCCATTCATCGAGTGAAAGCTTTATAGTTAGACCTGGATGCTAGTCCCTATACAGATATTTAGTAGCTGCCTGACCTTAGACAAGTTACTTTACCTATCGGATCCTCTTTTCTCAACTATAAAATGGGAGTCACAATAGTACCTACTTTATTCTGAAATTATTAATTGAGTGTCTACATGTGTGAGTGATAGTTTTAGTTTTAAGTAAGATAATGCATGCACAAGTGCTTTCCAAAGTACTTGGCACATAAGCATCCCATTAGTGCTGGCTGGGACCGTCTGTAGTGGTAGTATGTATAGTTATTGACTAACCAGTAGCAGTATGTGCCAAGTACTCTTCCAGGGGCTTTACATGCATTATGTTATTAATAATTCTGGAAACTCACAAGGAAAGCAACATTATACCCATTTTACAGATGAAGCTGAAACTGAGAACTTCTCTTAAGACTTAAGTAGGTAAATAGCTGGAATTTGAACTCTGGTGTTTGACTTCAAGCCTGAGCTCTTTCATCTTGAAGTTGTGGATGGCAATGAAAGTCTTGAATGACAGCTCATTATAACAACAGAAGGGTTGGCGGTCATGTCTTCTGTGATTAATTGCCTACTGGTGGAACAAATAGTGAATGTTGCCAATAGTAAATACTTCTGAAGTGCAGAGGAAGAGGCAATTATATAGGCAGGCTTATTGACAAAATGATGTAACAATTTTTCACAAGATATAAGAATTCAAAGATTTATTTTTACTCCTAGCTTGATTTCACTCCCCTGCTTTTTTCTTGATTTATTCCTGACTTCCCAGTACTCCATACATTGCCAGCACAACCTTTCACTGTTAGAATTTTTTGGTAAAATGATCTGGTAATATCTATTAGTACTACAACTGCACATACCTCCAAGCCAGCCCTCTGCTTTTGAGATGCTATTTCTTCCAAAATACACATGACTATGTAAGGATATATGCCCACAAACAGTTCTGCAGCGTTGCTCACAGTGGCCCAACAAATCAGGGGCAAGACAAACTTCTCGGTGTCTGTCAGTGAGGGGATACTTGATAAATTGCGACTCATGATTTCTACAGACTATGATACGGCTATTTCAAAGACTGAGTTCGATTTCTCTACAATGACTTGAGGGAAACTGTCTTAGAATCTTAACAGCTTAGGATCTGGGAACCAGATCTACTCCCAAACACCAGATAAAGTAATATAGAAAAAATAAAAAGTTTATGTTTGCATCTGATTCAAAAAAGACATTTGCACAAGGACAGCACTAGGGTTACATAGCTCATTAGCATCTGTGTGACATGAGTATAGGGGTTTTTGTAGATTATAAACTCCATATGACCTACTAGTATGGGGGCAAGAATGTTAGTAGGTATCTTGGGTGTAATGAAGTATGTGCCCAATTTGCTTATTTTCAGAGTAGTTTTTTTTCTATTTATTTATTATAACAAATTGAACATTTTTACTTGCTAATTATGAAAATAGAATGCATTTGAAGAAGGAGGGCTGGGTCAAAGCAGAAAAATACAGGCTTAAGAATTCAAAGATCTTTAGCACTGGATAAGAACTTAGAGATGATTTTACCAAAGGGGATGTTTTGGTAAAGATATAACCTAACCATAACTGTATTGTTCTGACAATGGTGTCCTAAGGTTTGTGAGTTGCTATTTTTGTTTTAATTACTAAGCAGATTCTGAGAAGAACAAAAGGTGAGGAGAAAGAAAAGTGAGAAAATATTCTTTAACTGAGAGGAAATCACTTCTATTATTCACCCCTCACTAGAGAATTTAACATATTTATGAATATGTGTGGGAAATGCTTGATTTTTAACAGAACATAAAGCTTTTTTCCCAAGGAAATAAAACATCAAACTCTCCACTACTTGGACTCTATACGAGGGGGAAAAAATATTACAATTTAAAAAAAGGTTTCATGCTCCAAAATGTTTATTACAACACCATTCCTACCAGTGAAGAACAACCCAATGTTCAGCCAATGAGAGGATATATAAGTAAATTTAGTAAAACCAACATAGGTAGTATTACCAAAATCATGAAAAAAAATAAGCAAATGCTTCTGTCGAAGTGAGGAAAGGAAGGAGACAGCATTGGGTGGATAGTATTAATTAAAGGGAGGATTCAGAGCAGGAATCTTTGTACTAGAGGAGGGAAAGGGATAAGTAGGTTATATATAAATGAATTAAATTGGTAAATGATATCAAATAAACTAAGTTGGTAAATTCATTAAAAGGTGTGAACTTCAAGGGCCTTTATGGAGAGACAGACAAATCAAGGAGAGGTGAACAAACCTGGAAGAGGTGAACTTCTTTGATTGCAGGGGTGAGGAGGCCAAGACCCAGGTGGGAGCTGGCCAATGTTTAGGGGAATAAAGGATGAAAAGGAGCACTCTGGCCCACAGGGATTTTCCCTTTTACTTCTAAACTCTAGTAGTATTTCTGACCTTCACACATTCTCTCCGGGAAGACCCGTCCCATCCCTTCATGAAGAGGGTCGGTCAGTGGACAGCAGGCTCCACATCTCACATGCTGGCCATACCACAGGTGCTCAGGAGATGGTGGTGGTTGGTCAGCTGCTTTGGGGATAACCTGCCTGTCCGTCCTGAGCAAGCAATGGTGCATTTTGGCTCATAAACATTGGTCATTGTTTGCTTTCCCACCAAGAAGCCTTCTGGTTCTTGGATTAAAGAGGAAGGATGTCAACATTGCCTGGGTTCAGGCAATTCTCAACATCATGACAATTTTATAACTGTGAAAAAATTTGTACATCAGTGCCAACTGGTGTGGGACATTTAGTGGTTCTCGTAATTAAAATTCAGACAGAAATTTTAGATTTGTTACTGAATAACTGTTGATAATGCCAATGCACAGTTCATTCCAAATTGATCCTAACCTGGAGGAAATAACCATTTATAATCCACAAGTCACTTTCTTTCCCACTCTTCCCATCTCCATTCCACTTTAAGTTCTCTGCTCTTATCATATTACTGGGGCCTTCTTGCCTCTTTATTAGAAAAAGGAAAAGAAGAAGAAATAAAGCTTTGTTCACTAAATACTGCATTATTAAATATACTGAAATTCTGACATTCAGGTTTATAAATATAAATTGCTATTTATCACATGAATTCAATTTGATGCAAATATCTGAGGAGGGACAATGTGCGTGCCCTGCAGTGTACTAGGAACTGGGGGTACAAAGATCATGCACAGTCTTCCCCAATAGGAGAAGTGTAAATAATCTATAGCATGGTGTGCAAAGTATAATAGAAGTGTGGGCACATTGTGGAGGAAGCACACAAAAGAAAGTAGCAAGAGAGAAGCAGATAGGGAGGTCTTTGTGGAAGATGTAGCTGTTGAGCTGGATTTTGAAGTATCAGTAAGAGTTTGAAAAGGTGGTCAAGTAGAAAAAGAAAGACATTCGAGGGAAAGGAATCAGCATTTGCCAGGGCACAGAGGTAAGAAACTGCATAATGTTTCTGCCATTTAGTGACAATGCAGTGTGCTGGGTAGATGAAGGAGGGGTAGAAAGAAGAATGGATAGGTTTTTAGGGGTTAGACTGCTAGAACATGGTTTAACATTTTCATTTATTTACACTTGCTAAGTATCAGACACTGTTTTGCAAATACTGTTTTAATCCTCATAACATTTAGAACGCTGGACTGCAGGATTGAAATATGGACTGACCTAAAAAATCTGGGATGCTTGATCAAGGAAAAAGAAATGGTAAATGTCTTATTATAGAATCAGACTCAAAAACTTTGAAATCCATATGTAAATCTTCTCATGCCCCGAAAGGAGATTTTGGCTTGATTCTGGCTAGGATAGGGGAAAGGGACTGCTGAGAATGGTTACTGTGCACCGGGCCTCTTCACACATATGTCATTTAACCCTTAACCCTTAACATCATTTCACACATGAGGCTTAGAGAGGTAAGACAAGTTGTCCAGAGCAGACAACTAGTAAGTGAAGGAGCTGTCACTTATCCATCTCAAAATCTGAGGTTTGTCCATTCCACACCTTCCTAGAGAAGGGCCAGAGAGAGCTAGAAACCAGAGATTTCCCTCAAGCTACACCAACCTGGTATGGAGACAGGTAAGGACTTGTGTGGTGTTTTCTTGGACAACTTATTATGGAGCGTGGAGAAGAGAGGTGGGGGAAAAGGCCCTGCCCTTTGGGTACTTGGTATTGAAGACAGGCATCTGATGATGCTCATTAAAGATTTACTGAAACAGCGTGCTCTTGTTTTCTGGAGTTCCATCATAAAACGGGCCTTTAGGAGGGGACAATCTAAGACATAGACTATCTTCCCTCTTCCTCCCATCAACCAAGTCCTAATACATATGAGATAGATGACTGAAATTTAGCTGTCCTAGACAAATAGGGATGCACGGTCATCATGCCCTTGATAGTTACCACTTTGCAGGACTACAGCTCAAGAATGTTGAAATCCACATCCACAGGGAAGGTGGTGTTTTTTTCATTCTTGGAGTTCCTTATACTGTACTTTGGTGGTGAAACAGCCCAGAAGTATGTAACACTTTATCCTCCCAAAGTCCCACCCCCCTCTCCTTTACCCTCCTTTCCACTCCAGGGCTCCTCTGGCGGCAGCTCTAATGCACCTCTCTAGTATTGGCTTCCCTGTACCCGTTACAGAGAAGAGGGAGCTGGTACATTAACTCACACAAAGGCATTGGTGATCCGTGAGGACTTTATCTGGCATCCTTTTTGAAGGGATCTGATTTGCATATTTAAATAGAAGCCTTGACACAGTGGTGTTAATCCAAAGGACTGGCTCTCCCCTGGTAAAATTTCTGATAATCTTCCTCAGGAGAAACAACAAGAACTATGATAACTGGTTTTCTGGGCTGTTCTCTTATGAGCCTGCCACAGTGCTAAGTGCCTGCATGTGTGACTGATTGTCACCACAACCTGCCAGGGGGGCATGGTCATCCCCATTCAGTAGAGGAAGCTACAATTCAGAGAGATGATGTCATTAAAGATAACTAAGGTCAAGGGTGATTAGGCAGCCCGTGTGTCTGGCTTCCAAGCCCTAACCTTTTTCAGGTGCTCAGCTGTCTCCCTGAAAGGAGGTGATGGGTCTTCTGGTCCGCTGGTCTCTGTGGTGTCGGATGGTTTCCTCCATCTGCCACACATGGGCCGGTACAGCACACACCTGGCAATGAAAAGAGAAGAGGCAGGTCAGCAGGCTCCAGCCGAGCAAGGACCCCAGAGCTTTGCCAGCGAGCCTGGCTCCTTCTGCGGTCTTCACTTTTCCCAGTTTGGAGGACTTTTCTGCTACTCAAGCAGGGCTTCTCACATAGAAGGATTTCCTCAAATGAAGAAGTCGAAAAGCTGGACCAGGGATCCAGGACTTACTGTGACATCTTTACGCTGACCTGTGCCCATAAACAATTTCACGGTGAGTGATCTTTTCAAATTACTTCCAAGCGTTCGTTTAAGAGAGTAGATAAAAAGAAAAGTTAGAAAGAGTTTTATGATTAGTACAAGAGAGCAACTGATACATATCAGGCCCAGAACTACCACACCTGTCAGTTGGTAGTAAAGTGACCAGAGTAGCTGAGGGGATTCCTTGCCCGTGGTTTATGGTCATGGACTTGGTTTGCTTTGATCAGTCAACTAGCATGAATTATAAGAAAATGAAATGAAATGTTGGCTCAGGCTCAGAATTTCCAAATGCCCCCCTAGGATAAAAATGCCCCTTTCTGTGGCTATTTAATTTTATAATATGCATAATGGTCTCAGTAAAGCATCTTTTCCTGAATTTGTCAGTTATAAACAAATGTCATGATTTGTTTTAATTTAGTGGTTAATGTTATCCACTTAAATATTATAGGTCCTTTTTTGTCCTTGCTAAACTTGCCCACAGATGGGAACTTTCTGGTGATAAATGCAGATACCTAAATACCACTTAGAAAATTGGAGGAAAAAAAGCACATTTACAATAAATATTGCAGCCAATTAAGCTTCATCATAGTATTTTCTCTGGTTTTCTAATATTTGTTTACTGGATTTTGTGGGGAAATCGTTGCCGTTTCTGATACCCAGAATCATTAAACCTCTGTCCTCATGTTTTCTAGCACTGGAAAGTTGTGACAATGGGAAATATTTTTTCCTTACGAGACCCCATCTCAGTGATGAGTCAGATGTTCGACAATCCAGACCCAAATATGTAAATCTGTTTGTGCACATTCAAAGAAAGCTCTCATACATTTCCTAAAAACCCACACATTAATATTGCTTACTTTTCAGCGGGGGTAAATAGGGGTCTTAGAGACCTCCTCAGAACAGGCTGGAGTTAAATAATATTGCATATTTTTCATTTTACTGTGATGAATGCAAAGCTATTAAATAACCTTTTAAAGAGTTGGTGTAATTATCTGTAAACAGTAATGTTACAAAAAAAAAGGTCAAGTTGTCCTGCCATTAGATGTTTATGGATATAAACTGGATTTATGTTTCCATAAAACAGGCACCGACTAACTAGATTAATTCTCCACAAACTAAACCAACTGTAGTAATATTTAGACACAATAAAATGATACCAATTAAAACAATTTTATTTTTTGTGTCATATTGATTAATGGCGCACTCAAATTAACCAGAGACCTTAAACTCAGAATCGTTGGCAAAAGGCATCCACATCTCAATATTATTACCAACAAGAAGAGCAGTTAAGTGAGATGGCTGTGCAATAGTATGAATATTTAATTAATAATTAGTCATGTAATTTCTCCTCAGGAATTATTATCCCTCAAACTGGTTTGTGAATTTAATTATTAGCAGCCTTTTTGTTTCCATGTCCCCTCATTACTGTCAGGATTGATGTAACATAAACTTCATTAAAAATTAAAGCAAGAGTCTTAATTACAAGGCTACCCTGACTGAAGTTAGAATTAGCCAAGTCAGTGATGTGCAAATGAGTGCATTATTTAAGAAACATGCTGGAAGTAGTTATGCTAATGTAGAAGGTTCGCAGTAGCAGACCTTTCCACTCGCAGTTGCATATTCATTAAATGCACTATGCAAATTTAATGTAGCAGTCTTAGTAATGCGTTGTTAATTTATTCAGATTTATTGAGTACGACTTGTAAAAAAAAGTACAAATTTAATTACTCTATCTAGTAGGGATGATGTTAGGAGATAGCAGAGGTTTAAAATGTGTTGATCTGGATTACTGCAGTTTGATGGAAGACGTGGTATCAAAGGACACAATTTTGATAACTGGGCTTGAAAGAATATTTGATTTACTTATGGAATGATCTAAGAAATCACTAAAATTGCACATGCTCCTTCCCAGTAGGAAAGTAAAAAAGTCTCGGTTGTATTAACTTAAGAGCTAAAGCAGTGCTGAGTCCACAGCCTAATGGTCGTAATGACTCTACAGAGACCAGTAAAGGTTATAGATGAGATGCGCGTGAAGCAAACTGTCTTTGTGGAAAGTTCACCGGTGGTGGCCCGCGCCTGGCGGTGCGGTGCGCTGGCGAGCGGGTGGAGGGCCCCGAAGGCTGGCTTCCTTTCCCTCGGAAACGCCTGGGCGCCTGCCCTGCTGTCTTTGAAGGCGGGTGGATACTTGGGTTCCATCTTCCCCAGAGAACAGACCCAGAGCCCAGTGTTGCAGTTGTGCCCTCTGAAAGAGATACACACACCAGGCCCGCAGCAGACACCCTGGCACCGCCACCCACCGGTGCACACACTGGGACTGCGCACCTGCGCTCATCTAAATATCTGCAGGGTAGGTGTCTCACCCCCATTTTATAGCTAAGAAAACCGAGACGGCGATGGGAGCAGCAGCTGGTGCAGGTATGAGCTCTGATTCCAGTCTGGACCAGTGTTCTCCCAGCCCGCTCTCCCTCCACGGTCGCCTGTCTTTGGCACTCCCCCCACAGCCCTCTATCACTCCCCCTTTCCACCGTTTCAGCACCTCCTTCTCCTCCCCTCCCCTCTGTTCTCTCCTTGATTTTCCTCCCACTCTTCAGCTGTCCCTTAATATCTTCCTTTCACACCCTGATTCAGTCATATGTACATACACAGAGGTTTGTAGATATAATTTAAAAACCGGAAATGGCTGACCTCTTTCTCTTAAACAAGTGCTACTAACAAATATATAGGTTCCGTTGGAATAAAACTGAAGTTCAACAAAGCAATCTGTGAAAAACCCGTTGAGACCCTGGTGGGAACAGAAACCAAGAACCCTCACCGTCCAAGGCTCAGAGTCGCAGCTAGCTGCCTGCTTGGCATAGAAGTCCCCACCCACCTTTAAAAAGTTTTAAGTTTCTTGGCCTTTATAATCACAAAAATGAGTCCACTCCATTTTTAACACTATTAATATTTATCTTGGCTTTGGGGGTTACTGCTTCAAATTGGTAAATCTCTTGGAGAAAAATCAATACACCCTTGACTGAGCTCCAGTAATGAACAAGCCAGATTATTACTAACCACGTTGAGTACCTGGTTCTTAGCAGCCATCTTTGGAGGCATTCCAAGCTCTCTGATCTATCCAAAGGTCTGACCTGTACATACTGATCTCCTTCGGTGAGAGAGAGAAGCTAAGCACTTCACCGTAAAGTAAGCATATGAATTCATCAAAGGCTAAAACTTGGTGCCTATATAAAACTCTTTCTGAATAATTAATTAATAAGGATCCAAAAAATTAGGTGGCAAAGCAGATGGTCAAGATCTCCTGTGTGAATCTTTTCATCTTATGTCCCACATTTGAAGGTCAGTCAGTCAGATGCTAGCCACCTCCTTCCTGGCTGCCGCCCCTTGCTCCGGCTGATGCATGCCCTTCTGCCTTGGGTCTCACTTAACCGCCCGTGATGGGAGAGGGCGCGTTTCTGCTGCTGGATTGCAAACCTCTGGGAATCAGGGACTGACCTTGCTCATCTGTGGTTGGTGGCAGTGGCGTGCTGGCACATGCTTAAAAACAAGCCCCCTAATAAGTCCCGGTTTGTAGCATTTGCCTATTTCCTTGGTAAGTGTTCCCATCATGTAGATTTCAAGCTACCAACATGACTTCACTAAATGCGGAGTCAGAAAGAGAGAAGCAGTGGAGGAAAAATATACAGTATGTCCACCCCCCCTCCACAGATACGACAGGTGTAAATAGCCTCAAGGGCACAGAGAGCAGCAAAATGTCACGAAGTAAATAGAAAGTGAGTTTTGCTTATTTATTAACTTTGCTTTTAATATAATTTACTTAATTGTACATTTATATATCTTTTAATAATGTGTGAGTCTAACAATCAGCTCCCAAAATTTCCCCAAATTCAACATTTGGGTCCAGGTCACTAGTGGATAATGGGAAGAAAAAGGTTTGCTGTTAAAAACCCCACCACAAACCAATAATAAAAAAAAACCTGACTGGGTCTGTTTCACCGACTAAACAGTGCTTTATTATTTCTACTCGGGGAGGCAGCCTGATCCAAAAGTGATGTAAAGGGAACACCTGTAATTTCACAGCATCTGCTAGGATTTTTGCTGCAAAAGGCTGGCATCTTAGAGCAGATAGAAAAGACTTTTTTAGTGATGGCAGAGACCCTTCTCTTGCCTGGATATATGAGATGAGAGAGCAGAGAAGCAATGACAAGTTATTCAGTATTCAGCCCAAAATATAAGTGATTCTGACTCCACATACACCAGATGCAATTCTAGGTGCAAGGGATACAAAGATAAATGTGACTGGAAGTCTGTGGGTCCAGGGTTCTGGGGTGGACTCCCTGCAGAAGGACCAGTTAAGTTAAGACAAAAGGAGGAGCTGGTCTGGGGACAGAGCCTGATCCCGAGTCTAATAGAATTTGGTCTGTCCCCTGAACTGCAGAGAAGTGGCTGCGTGCAGTTGGCGAGTGGGGGAGGGACGTGAAATGAAGCTGGTGGGTATCAGCAGAAGCCAAGTGACCCAGTGTCCCGGGGGTCTGAGATGAGGGCTGAAATGGAATTGGAGGCGCTCTGAGGTTACCCTCACTGTGTGACCCTGGCTTGTTTGTCTCCCTTGCCAGTTAGATAGTAAAGTCCTGAAGGGCAAGACCAGGTATCCAGAGGGCTAGTACAGGGTCAAGTCCATTGTCGGGACTAACACAAAAAATTTACGGAACTGAATGAATGCATATGTCGCCGCCCTCACCTGCTTATGGGTTTAGACCCAAGTTTTAAGAATGAGCTGCCTTAGAGGTGGTGCTTCTGAATGAGCCAGATGTAAGACCTGCTAGGGAGGCTCAGAGCCCAGGAATTCCCTGCTCTTGAGGACAAGGGGCCAGCCCAGTCACGGGCAGACACTCTGTCCCAGCTTTCTGCTTTTCAGGACCTCTGGGAACTCTTTAAGGTCAATGGATTTGACCTGAGTTCTCATAGGAACTGTGGTCACTATGACAGGCTAAGACAGGACCTGGGGCTGCAGAAGTGAGCCCTTTGCCCCCGGGGGATGTTGGGGGTCCATGCAGCTCAGAGCACTGCCTCTCCTGTCCCCTAAGGTATGTGTGGTCTGATGTGAACCTAAAGACTCCCATGCCCTTTGCTATCAATTGCCTCTTCTACCTACTGCTGAAGGCTGAAACTGCCCCTTTGAGAATTCAGGATACTGAATCCTCTGGGATGTAAATTCCCTAGACTAGGAGAAATAATAGAATGCTTCAATGGCTTGATCCCTGCATGGATGACAGGCCCTGTGGTGGGTGCTAGAATTATCTGCTTTATCTCAGCTACTCCCTGGAACAATGCCGTGAGAGATAACCGCTATTATTCCCATTTTACAGAGAACACAGGTATCAAAAGGTTAGATAATTTATCTGAGAATATATAGTTGGTAAATAACAAAGGAGCAATCAAATCAAGTGTTTTTGATATGAAGCCCATATATTTAAAGCCACATCTGTCTCACATTGTGCTGCCACTTAGTTTGGGGGCTGGAGGGGGTAGCAAAAGTTCCATTTTATCCAGTATTCCCCAGTTCCCCTAAGGAAAAAAAATCACATGGGGGTATTTGTTAATCACAGCGCTTTCTAGGCCAGTTCCGTGGGATTGAGAAATGCTTGAGTCTGGACTGGGTCCTGCAGTTTGTATATAACAAAGTGATTGCTTTCAAGGAAGTTTGGGGAATACTAGTGAGCAGGCATGGCCTGTGTCAACTTTCCTGAAGCATATAAAGACGTTGTCCCAAACATCTGTTCTCTCCACCGAGGAAGAGCTGGTTTTAATCCACCCAGAAATATTAATTCAAACATTAATTCAGAAATCAGTTGGCCAACGTCATGTGCAATCAGAGAGAGGTTGGGAGGGGACAGATCACTGGCGAGCTGGGTAGCAGTGGTGTACGGAAGCAAGTTGCCCACAGAACAGCTAATGCATTCATCTCAGACTAGTTCTTCAGCTTCCCTGAGCCTTGGTTTTCTAATCTGCAGAGATGTGAGACTGCTGTCCCCATGGTAAAAGTGTGAAGATTAAGTGAGAGCTGGTCTGGCACAGCACAGTGGTGAGCATGGGCTCTGGCCCCACACTGCCCAGATGCTTGTCCCAGCCATGTTGCTTACTTTCTCTGTGCCTTTGGGTGAGTTACTTAACTTCCCTCTGCCTCCATTTCCTCTTGAGTAGATGGGGAATAGAAATAGGACCTACTCATAGGCTTGTCATAAAGACTCACTGGAAAGTACTTAGCACAGCGGTAGGTGAATAGTAGGTGTTCCAATAATATCTGCTAGATTATTATCAGACCACTCGGCACGTGGTAGTCCTAATACGCATGACTTTCCCTTCAGATGGTGGAACTGGACCTACGACTCAGGTGTAGCACACGATCCTTCTGCCCACTGACTCTAGTCAGAAGTGAAAAGTGCACATTGGTTTTTCAGTACTGATTTTAGAGAACAAAGCAGAGGCCGCCCAAAGAGAGCTGTTTCAACTCTTGATTCATTTTGCCCTTGAGGCTTGGAAGTGGAAGACAAGACGGTGCGACAGACAACGCCTGGCTGTCATCCCTATTGAGCAAGTCATTTCTTCTCTCTGAGTTTAGTGCCCTCATTTATAAAAGGTTCTTTCCAGCTCTGACATCCTGTGATTCAATGCGAAATACTCCTTGAACCTAACCTTCAAATGTCAGTTGCTTTGCTGGAAATTTAGGGACTGGGGAGAAATCATCAGGGAGAATGGTGTTACGACTTTCTCCTCACAAGTAACATTTTTATTTAAGACCCCTCAGTCATATAGATTTTGAAATGTGCATGGCTTTGCTTGTCCTCCTGAAATGATGGTCTTAATCATAAATTCTAATTGGAACGGGATCCACCTCAATTTATTCTTAATGCCTGAGAAAAGCAGAACTGTTTCTAGGAATAAATTGAGATGGATTCTATTCCAATTAACAGTTTGACTCAGTTAAAGTGTTGTTAACCCACTGTTGTCTCCTGATAACCATCCAGTTCACGGATGGCAAGTTGCTGGCCTCCCCAGAACTAGCGAGGAGACGGCAGCCACCTAAATATAATCGCTTTGAGCAGCCTGGACTCAACTCTCTCCTTTCCACCCCACTTCTCGAATCTTAGTGATTTAAAGGGCATTATCAATTAGCATGCTTTGAGCTGTAATTGGATGGGGTACTCTCTCTAAACTGGAATTAGGATGTTCTCATCTTTTTTAGGTCAGATTCTGTATCAATCAGGGTTCTCCAGAGAAACAGAATGGGTAAGATGTATGTGTACATAGAGATTTATTTTAAGGAATTGGCTCATGGGATTGTAGGGGCTGGCAAGTCTGAATTGTGTAGTACAGGCCAGCAAGCTGGAAACTCAGACGGGACTTCTTTGTTGCAGGTGTGAGGCAGAGCTCCTCCTTCTCCAGGCAGCCTCGGGGTTTGCTCCGTAAGTCCCCACTTGATTGCATGGAGCCCACCCACTTTATGGATGGTGATCTCCTTAAAGTCAATTGATTGTAAATGTTAATGCCAACGACAGAGTACCTTCACGGCCATGCCTAGGCTAGTGTTTGAATGAACAACTGGCACCGGGAGCCTCCCTCAGTGGACACATAAATATTAACCGTCATAGATTCCCTGAATTATATTCCCAGTCCCCAGGAGGAAAATGCCTAAACTGGAGACTAGGTATGAAGAAAGGCAGCAAGCATGAGGCACGGTGACTCTGAGGGTGACCCATGCCCCCTGGCATAAAGGCTCAGGATTTATGTTAGATGCGCCTCCCACACCACATCCTTCACTTCATGTCTCCAGGTTTATTTTTCCCAAGGCAGGAGTCAAAGACGCTTTGTTGGTGTCGTGCCGGACGTTTCAGTCCTGGGCAGGTTCACTCTGGGTTCGCCAAGTCCAAATCACAAAAATGGAACGTTGAGGGTAAGAGGGTTGGCACCAGGCTTTAGTCTCGGGGTGGCAGGTTGAGCGCTAGAATCCTGTCCACCTCCAGGAAAGTCTGCCTGAGGCAAGCCGGTCTCTGCCCCCCCGGGCTCTCTGCCCCCACAGCCGACTCAGTCTCTGTCCTTGGCGCTGCCACCACTCCAGCCTCTGCTCTCCTGCAGCAGCGCAGCCCAGAGCCCTGGGTGGAGCTCTTTATATACGGTCAGTAATAGAGTCCTGCCCACACGAGCGCATTGAGCAAGTGGACCAGGGTCAGGTGAGAATCTGGACCATCGGAACTTTTATTTTCTCTACCACTGGGCAAAGGCAGGGCTGTTTCTCTTTGGTGGTCCCTTTTTGTCAGGTTCATAGTAATTCTTAAGCCTGCAGGTGTCAAAGGAAGGGAGTGTAGACACTAGCTACAGACTTCTGTAAGCCACTAGGTAAATATTGATGATTGAACACCCAACCTGGCAGGCATACTCAGGAGATCTTGACCGAAATAGAGCCTCAGAATTTCTATTTCCACTGGGCAAACAGGAAAATGAGAAGATGCAAAATTGATGTGTGTGGAAAGCAGAGTGATTGGGCATTTACATCTGTTTAATTAAGGAACTCGTTGTAACCTCTATTTACTTCTGTTTAATTAAGGGATTGCTCATTTCAGAGGAGATATCATGCTGGGCCTTCTACTACTTTTGTGATTCAAAGCTCAACGAAGGAAGTATGGGAAATAGTTTGCTGATCTTAGCTCAGTCCCTAATGGAGAGAGCTTCATATTACAAAGCCAATCAACTATGCTGGCAGACTTGCAGAAAGAATCAAGGGCCATATCAAGAAAATGATCTCTTCAAGACACAGGAGGTCATTTGTGAGGATGTATGTTATTCTAGAATAATTCTAATCAAAAGTTAGAACCACAATAGATGACTTGTGGAATAACCAGCCGCATTTACATAGGAAACGAAAGAGCCAAGCTTTATAGGCTCCTAATTTATAGGAAATTTACATAGCATGTTAACCAGACAATTGGCCCTGTCTGAGCAGAAACAGAAAGGCTAAAAGGCAAGACAGAAAGTCAGGGGATATGTTTTTCAATATACCTGATAGTTTCCATCTTACTGAGGTTTTGATTACATTTTTTTTTTTCCTTGAAGGGAGCATTTCAGAACTAAGGTGACTCATTGCATCTGACACTTTATTATCCTTTTTGACATTGCCCTAAGAAAGGGCCTGAATAACTCTATTCTTTTAATTCTGTGAGTCATGTTTAGGCAGAAAAGGAGAATGGAAGAAGAGCTATTTGAGAAAGGAGGAGGGGAAGAGATGGTGAGTAATTCTAGAGAGAGGGAAGAGGAAAGTTTGGGATCTCCATCCAGATGATTGGTGGCCCCTGGTTATCCAGCTAGAGCCCCTGTCTCTACTGAAGATCAGCATTTAATGTCTACCAAGTATTAGCTGGCTAGTGAGACAAAGTAATCAGCTGGGTGCCAGTCTCCTCCGCATTCTCCCTCCACTGCCTTGATAGTGGTCTTCTGGAAGCAACAGTCTCTACCCTTGTTTAAGTCAAAGCAGAGATACCAGGAGGTGAAAAACTGCCTTGATTCCTGATTCTTTTTGCACACGTGTAGATTGTAACTCCTCTGGAGCAGGGACCACACCTTATACCTACGTGAAAACCCCCCAGCACCTCGCCATTGCTTCGCACATTGTGAGGGCTGAATTAATACAAAAAGGACAGTAAGGGTTTTGCTCCTGTAAGTTGACTTGTTTTTTTATTAAACTCACTGTACATTCTTCTTGCATTTTCTGGAATTCCCTCCTATCCCCTTTTCCATGTATTTAAGCCCCAGCCATTTGCCACAGCCCAGAACAAGTTCCTCCAATTCCACTAGTCTTTCAGATTTACCTGGCCTCCTGCCCTCTAAGATCTACATAACTTAATGACTGATTCCTGATTGTTAAGGAACATTTCATGTTGATTAGTTGTCTTTTTTCCAGTTTTATTCAGAAATAATTGACATGTATCATTGTATAAGTTTAAGGGGTGCAGCATGCTGGTTTGATTTGTATGTATTGTGAAATGATTACAATAGATTTGGCTAATGTCCATCCTCTCATATAGATATAGTAAAAAGAAAAGAAAGAAGAAAAAAAGGAAAAGATTTTTTCCTTGTGACAAGAATGCATAGGATTTACTTTCTTAACAACTTTCCTGTATACCATACAGCAGGGTTAGCTATAGTCCTCATGTTGTACATTCCATCTCTGGTATTTATTTATCTTACAACTGGAAGTTTGTACCTTTGGATCACCTTTCTCCCATCTTCCCTCCCACGCTCCACCTCTAGTAACAAGTCTCATCTCTTTTTCTATGAATTTGGTTCTAGTTTTTGTTTTCTTTTTTAGATACCACATTTTAGTGAAATAATATAGTATTTGTCTTTCTCTGTCTGACTTATTTCATTCATTATAATGCCTTCAATGTCCCTCTGTATTGTTGCCAATGGTATGATTTCCTTGTTTTTTAATGGCTGAAAAATATTCCAGTGGGGTGTGTGTGTGTGTGTGTGTGTGTGTGTGTGTGTGTGTGTGTGTGTCTATATATACACGCACAATTTCTTTATTTATCTTCCAGTGGACACTTTGGTTGGTTGTTTCCATGCCTTGGCTTTTGTAAATAATGCTGCAGTGAACATGGGGGTGCAGATATCGTTTCAAGTTTTTGTTTTCATTTCCTTTGGCTACATTCCCAGAAGTAGAATTGCTAGATCATATGGTAGTTCTATTTTCAATTTTTTGAAGATCCTCCATACTGTTTTCCATTGTGGCTGCACCAATTTACAATCCCACCAGCAGTTCACAAGGGTTCACTTTTCTACAGATTCACACCAGCATTTATTATGTCTTGTCTATTTGATGATGGCCATTCCAATGATATGATATCTCATTGTGGTTTTAATTTGCATTTCCAAATGACTTGTGATGTTGAACATCTTTTCATGTACCTGTTTGCTTTCATATATCTTCTTTGGAGAAATGTCTATTCAGGTCCTTTGCCCATTTTTAAATTGGGTTATATATTTTCTTGCTATTGGGTTGTATGTGTTCTTTATATATTTGGATATTAACCCCTTGTCAGATATATGGTTTGCAAATATTTTCCCCATTCTCTACATTGTCTTTTCACTTTGTTGATTGTTTCTTTTGCTGTGTGGAGGCTTTTTAGTTTGATGTAGCCCTACTTGTTTGTTTTGGGCTTTAGGGGTCATATCTAAAAAATTACCAAGACCCATGTCAAGGAGCTTTATTCTTGTGTTTTCTTGTGGGGATTTCATGGTTTCAGCTTACATTGTCTTTAATCCATTCTGAGTTATTTTTTGTGCTGTAAGATATGGGTCCAGTCTCATTCTTTTACATGTGAATATCCAATTAGCCCAGCACCATTTATTGAAGAGACTGTCTTTTCCTCATTGAGTGTTCTTGGCTCCTTTGTCAAGTACTAATTGACCATATATGCTTCTATTGGTCTCAATTCTATTACATTGGTCTATTTGTCTGATTTTATACCAATACTGTACTGTTTTGATGACAGTAGCTTTATAGTAACACTTGAAATCTGGAAGTTTTTTTTTTTTTAATATATATATATATATTTTTTATTGAAGGGTAGTTGACACACAGTATTACATTAGTTTCAGGTGTACAACACAGTGATTCAACATTTATATACATGATAATTGTAGGTACCAGCTATCACCATACCAAGTTGTTACAATATTTTGACTATATTCTTTATGCTATACATTACATCCCGGTTACTTATTTATTTTACAATTGGAAGTCTGTTTATATATATATATATATATATATATATATATATATATATATATATATATATTTGTGTGTGTGTGTGTGTGTGTGTGTGTGTGAGGGAATCTCTCATATTTATTGATCAAATGGTTGTTAACAACAATAAATTTCTGTATAGGGGGGTCAATACTCAATGCACAATCATTAATCCACCCCAAGCCTAATTTTCATCAGTCTTCAATCTTCTGATGCATAACGAACAAGTTCTTACATGGAGTACAAATTCTTACATAGTGAATAAGTTACATGGTGAACAGTACAAGGGCAGTCATCACAGAAGCTTTCGGTTTTGTTCATGCATTATGAACTATACACAGTCAGTTCAAATATGAATATTCATTTGATTTTTAAACTTGATTTATATGTGGATACCACATTTCTCTATTATTATTATTTTTAATAAAATGCTGAAGTAGGTAGATACGAGATAAAGGTAGAAAACAGAGTTTCGTGTTGTAAGAGAGCAAATGTAGATGATCAGGTGTGTGCCTGTAGACTATGTGTTAATCCAAGCTAGACAAGGGCAATAAAACATCCACGTATGCAGAAGATTTCTCTCAGAACAGGGAGGGTGAGGTTCTAAGCCTCACCTCTGTTGATCCCCAATTTCTCACCTGATGACCCCCCTGCGACTGTGCCTGTCTTAGGTTGTTCCTCCCTTGAGGAATCTTACCCGGCTCTGGCTAACCAGTCATCTTCTGGGGCCATACAGGGAAATGTTAAGTTGGTAAGTGAGAGAGAAGCCTTATTGTTTGAAAAGGTTCGCTTTTTACTTCTTTGCATATTTATGCCCTGTGGCTTCTATGCCCAGCATTTGTCTTGAGGTGTCTTTACCACTTGGAAGAATTATGATACTCGGTAAATTCGACATGTGGCACGAGTTCTATTTAAAGGTTGTGATTAGGTAGGAAGAAGAAAAGCTATAGAAGTAGCAGGCAGAAGAAAACCTGGGAAGATTGGTTATTTCTTTGACATATCTTCTTGTAGAGTAACTTCAGCATGGATAGGTTTTAAACTACTAATTAAATTGTGCACACACATTAACATAATAGGAATATAGTTACATAACCAAAGCATACCTGTAATTACCAGCCATCTCCAGTGAAACCAAGAAAACCAGTTAGGCACCTTAGGCATTTGTGAAAACTTATCTATGATATGGTGGATATTGTCCAACTGAACTTTGAACAGTCTGAGAGAATTCAGATAAATTAGAACAACCCATTCCTGGGGACTGTTCACATCCCCTATGTTCTTTTAACAGTAAATAGTCTGTGGTTGTAAGATTTTGGAGTGCTACAGTTTGCACTTCTCCTAATTCTTGGTTGAGTTCCAACAGTATAGATCCAGTCCAATTTGTTGTTTTACTGTATGCACAGGCCAGCTTAGATATCTCCTTCCTCATTCCCATGGCAAGTCCAGGAGCTGGTGGGATGAGTGCATCTACAGCTGTAGCAGTGCGTGGATCTTTGTTGGGGTTTTATTTATTTTTTTTTTTGCTGATCATCTTCTGTCATGAGTCTTCCCGAGAGTGCTGATGTTGGAAGTTCTTTTTCATATCGTATCTTACTTCATTTTCGGGGTAGCCAAATTAGGCTTTGATCCTCTGTATAAACACAAACAGACCCTTTGCCTACACTTTTATATGCCCTTTATATCATTGTGTAGAACTCATTGGAGGTCACCACACAGGAACTGCTTTTTTTTTTTTTTTTATCATTAATCTACACTTACATGACGAATACTTTGTTTACTAGGCTCTCCCCTATACCAGGTCCCCCCTATATACTCCTTTACAGTCACTGTCCATCAGCGTAGCAAACTGTTGTAGAATCACTACTTGTCTTCTCTGTGTTGTACAGCCCTCCCCTTTCTCCCACCCCGCTATGGATGCTAATCTTAATACCCCTCTTTTTCTCCCCCCCTTATCCCTCCCTACCCACCCATCCTCCCCAGTCCCTTTCCCTTTGGTACCTGTTAGTCCATTCTTGAGTTCTGTGATTCTGTTGTTGTTTTGTTCCTTCAGTTTTTCCTTTGTTCTTATATTCCACAGATGAGTGAAATCATTTGGTTTTCTCTTTCTCTGCTTGGCTTGTTTCACTGAGCATAATGCCCTCCAGCTCCATCCATGTTGCTGCAAATGCAAATGGTTGGATTTGCCCTTTTCTTATGGCTGAGTAGTATTCCATTGTGTATATGTACCACATCTTCTTTATCCATTCATCTATAGATGGACATTTAGGTTGCTTCCAATTCTTGGCTATTGTAAATAGTGCTGCGATAAACATAGGGGTACATTGGTCTTTCTCATACTTGATTGCTGCATTCTTAGGGTAAATTCCTAGGAGTGCAATTCCTGGGTCAAATGGTATATCTGTTTTGAGCATTTTGATGTACCTCCATACTGCTTTCCACAATGGTTGAACAAGTTTACATTCCCACCAGCAGTGTAGGAGGGTTCCCCTTTCTCCACAGCCTCGCCAACATTTGTTGTTGTTTGTCTTTTGGATGGCAGCCATCCTTACTGGTGTGAGGTGATACCTCATTGTAGTTTTAATTTGCATTTCTCTGATAATTAGCGATGTGGAGCATCTTTTCATGTGTCTGTTGGCCATCTGTATTTCTTTTTTGGAGAACCGTCTGTTCAGTTCCTCTGCCCATTTTTTAATTGGGTTATTTGTTTTTTGTTTGTTGAGGCGTGTGAGCTCTTTATATATTCTGGACGTCAAGCCTTTATCGGATGTGTCATTTTCAAATATATTCTCCCATACTGTAGGGTTCCTTTTTGTTCTATTGATGGTGTCTTTTGCTGTACAGAAGCTTTTCAGTTTAATATAGTCCCACTTGTTCATTTTTGCTGTTGTTTTCCTTGCCCGGGGAGATATGTTCAAGAAGAGGTCACTCATGTTTATGTCTAAGAGGTTTTTGCCTATGTTTTCTTCCAAGAGTTTAATGGTTTCATGGCTTACATTCAGGTCTTTGATCCATTTTGAGTTTACTTTTGTATATGGGGTTAGACAATGGTCCAATTTCATTCTCCTACATGTAGCTGTCCAGTTTTGCCAGCACCACCTGTTGAAGAGACTGTCATTTCCCCATTGTATGTCCATGGCTCCTTTATCAAATATTAATTGACCATATATGTCTGGGTTAATGTCTGGATTGTCTAGTCTGTTCCATTGGTCTGTGGCTCTGTTCTTGTGCCAGTACCAAATTGTCTTGATTACTATGGCTTTATAATAGAGCTTGAAGTTGGGGAGTGAGATCCCCCCTACTTTATTCTTCTTTCTCAGGATTGCTTTGGCTATTCGGGGTCTTTGGTGGTTCCATATGAATTTTTGAATTATTTGTTCCAGTTCATTGAAGAATGTTGCTGGTAGTTTCATAGGGATTGCATCAAATCTGTATATTGCTTTGGGCAGGATGGCCATTTTGACGATATTAATTCTTCCTAGCCATGAGCATGGGATGCGTTTCCATCTGTTAGTGTCCCCTTTAATTTCTTTTAAGAGTGACTTGTAGTTTTCAGAATATAAGTCTTTCACTTCTTTGGTTAGGTTTATTCCTAGGTATTTTTTTTTTTTGATGCAATTGTGAATGGAGTTGTTTTCCTGATTTCTCTTTCTGTTGGTTCATTGTTGGTGTATAGGAAAGCCACAGATTTCTGTGTGTTGATTTTGTATCCTGCAACTTTGCTGTATTCCGATATCAGTTCTAGTAGTTCTGGGGTGGAGTCTTTAGGGTTTTTTATGTACAGTATCATGTCATCTGCAAATAGTGACAGTTTAACTTCTTCTTTGCCAATCTGGATTCCTTGTATTTTTTTGTTTTGTCTGATTGCCGTGGCTAGGACCTCCAGTACTATGTTAAATAACAGTGGGGAGAGTGGGCATCCCTGTCTAGTTCCCGATCTCAGCGGAAATGCTTTCAGCTTCTCGCTGTTCAATATAATGTTGGCTGTGGGTTTTTCATAGATGGCCTTTATTATGTTGAGGTACTTGCCCTCTATTCCCATTTTGCTGAGAGTTTTTATCATGAATGGATGTTGAACTTTGTCAAATGCTTTTTCAGGATCTATGGAGATGATCATGTGGTTTTTGTCTTTCTTTTTGTTGATGTGGTGGATGATATTGATGAACTTTTGAATGTTGTGCCATCCTTGCATCCCTGGGATGAATCCCACATGGTCATGGTGTACGATCGTTTTGATGTATTTTTGAATTTGGTTTGCTAATATTTTGTTGAGTATTTTTGCGTCTACGTTCATCAGGGATATTGGTCTGTAGTTTTCTTTTTTGGTGGTGTCTTTGCCTGGTTTTGGTATTAGGGTGATGTTAGCTTCATAGAAGGAGTTTGGGAGTATCCCCTCCTCTTCTATTTCTTGGAAAACTTTAAGGAGAATGGGTATTATGTCTTCCCTGTATGTCTGATAAAATTCTGAGGTAAATCCATCTGGCCCGGGGGTTTTGTTCTTTGGTAGTTTTTTGATTACCGCTTCAATTTCGTTGCTGGTAATTGGTCTGTTTAGATTTTCTCTTTCTTTTTGGGTGAGTCTTGGAAGGTCGTATTTTTCTAGGAAGTTGTCCATTTCTCCTAGGTTTCCCAGCTTGTTAGCATATAGGTTTTCATAGTAGTCTCTAATAATTCTTTGTATTTCTGCGGGGTCCATCGTGATTTTTCCTTTCTTGTTTCTGATACTGTTGATTTGTGTTGACTCTCTTTTCCTCTTAATAAGTCTGGCTAGAGGCTTATCTATTTTGTTTATTTTCTCAAAGAACCAGCTCTTGGTTTCATTGATTTTTGCTATTGTTTTATTCTTCTCAATTTTATTTATTTCTTCTCTGATCTTTATTATGTCCCTCCTTCTGCTGACCTTAGGCCTCATTTGTTCTTCTTTTTCCAATTTCGATAATTGTGACATTAGACCGTTCATTTGGGCTTGTTCTTCCTTTTTTAAATATGCTTGGATTGCTATATACTTTCCTCTTAAGACTGCTTTTGCTGTGTCCCACAGAAGTTGGGGTTTAGTGTTGTTGTTGTCATTTGTTTCCATATATTGCTGGATCTCCATTTTGATTTGGTCATTGATCCATTGATTATTTAGGAGCGTGTTGTTTAGCCTCCATGTGTTTGTGAGCCTTTTTGCTTTCTTTGAACAGTTTATTTCTAGTTTAATGCCTTTGTGGTCTGAAAAGTTGGTTGGTAGGATTTCAATCTTTTGGAATTTACTGAGGCTCTTTTTGTGTCCTAGTATGTGGTCTATTCTGGAGAATGTTCCATGTGCACTTGAGAAGAATGTGTATCCTGTTGCTTTTGGATGTAGAGTTCTGTAGATATCTATTAGGTCCATCTGTTCTAGTGTGTTGTTCAGTGCCTCTGTGTCCTTACTTATTTTCTGTCTGGTGGATCTGTCCTTTGGAGTGAGTGGTGTGTTGAAGTCTCCTAGAATGAATGCATTGCATTCTATTTCCTCCTTTAGTTCTGTTAATATTTGTTTCAGGTATGTTGGTGCTCCTGTATTGGGTGCACATATATTTATAATGGTTATATCCTCTTGATGGACTGAGCCCTTTATCATTATGTAATGTCCTTCTTTGTCTTTTGTTACTTTCTTTATTTTGAAGTCTGTTTTGTCTGATACCAGAATTGCAACACCTGCTTTCTTCTCTCTGTTGTTTGCTTGAAATATCTTTTTCCATCCCTTGACTTTAAGTCTGTGCGCGTCTTTGGGTTTGAGGTGAGTCTCTTGTAAGCAGCATATGGATGGATCTTGCTTTTTTATCCATTCTATTACTCTGTGTCTTTTGATTGGTGCATTCAGTCCATTTACATTTAGGGTGATTATTGAAAGGTATGAATTTATTGCCATTGCAGGCTTTAAGTTTGTGGTTACCAAAGGTTTAGGGTTAGCTTCTTTACTATCTTACTGTCTAACTTAACTCGCTTGTTGAGCTATTATAAACACAGTCTGATGATTCTTTATTTCTCTCCCTTCTTATTCCTCCTCCTCCCTTCTTCATATGCTGGGTGTTTTGTTGTGTGCTCTTTTTAGGAGTGCTCCCATCTAGAGCAGTCCCTGTAGGATGCCCTGTAGAGGTGGTTTGTGGGAGGCAAATTCCCTCAACTTTTGCTTGTCTGGGAATTGTTTAATCCCTCCTTCATATTTAAGTGATATTCGTGCTGGATACAGTAGTCTTGGTTCGAGGCCCTTCTGTTTCATTGCATTAAGTATATCATGCCATTCTCTTATGGCCTGTAGGGTTTCTGTTGAGAAGTCTGATGATAGCCTGATGGGTTTTCCTTTGTAGGTAACCTTTTTTTCTCTCTGGCTGCCTTTAATACTTTGTCCTTGTCTTTGATCTTTGCCATTTTAATTATTATGTGTCTTGGTGTTGCCCTCCTTGGATCCCTTGTCATGGGAGTTCTGTGTACCTCTGTGGTCTGGGAGGCCATTTCTTCCCCTAGTTTGGGGAAGTTTTCAGCAATTATTTCTTCAAAGACATTTTCTATCCCCTTTTCTCTCTCTACTTCTTCTGGAATACCTATAATTCGTATATTGTTCCTTTTCATTTGGTCACTCAGCTCTCTTAAAATTCTTTCATTCCTGGAGATCCTTTTATCTCTCTCTGCATCAGCTTCTCTGCATTCCTGTTCTCTGTTTTCTAGTCCATTAATGGTCTCTTGCATCTCGTCCATTCTGTTTTGAAGTCCTTCCAGAGCTTGTTTTATTTCTGAATTCTCCTTCCTTAGTTCTTGCATATTTCTCTGCAAGTCCATCAGCATGGTTATTACTTTTGTTTTGAATTCTTTTTCAGGAAGACTGGATAAATCTATCTCCCCAGATTCCTTCTCAGGGGAAGATGTAGCAGATGCCGAAGCTGTCTGGGTTAGTCTTGTCTGGATCATATTTTTTTGCCTTTTCATGTTGACAGGTGCTATTGACTGTCAGCTGGGAGGGCCAAAATTTTCACTTGCTACTGGCCTTTCTTTACTGGGACAACTGCGACCCCTAGTGGCTTGTGTTGGGTAATTGCGTGTAGACTGGGTCTTTGTGTCTTGCCTGGCCGGAAGGGAGAAATTTCCCTTTCTGTGGGCGGAGTTTGTCTCAGGCTGCTTCTCTGCTTTTGCAGCGCCCGGTGGGGTAATGGATGGGGGGGCTGCTTGACTGTTTTCCTCTGTGAGGGGTCTCAGAGCTGTTGCCCAGGGGGTTAGTGCGCCCGGGTTTTCCCTGTAATTTCCAGCTGCTGTACTGTGACCTGTGTTGTTTCCGTCAAGCTGTTAAGTCCCTGTCCCTTTAAGACTTTCAAAAAGCCCCCGCTTTTCTTTGTCACAGGGGCATCAGCTTCGGCACCCGCTCAGAGGTCTTACTCCCTGTTCCCCCAGTATCCAGGGCCCTCCGCCCACGCACTGTGTCTGCACTCTGGCCCGGATGGCTGGGGCTGGGTGTTCAGCAGTCCTGGGCTCTGTCTCCCTCCCGCTCTGCCTATTCTTCTCCCGCAGGGAGCTGGGGGGAGGGGCGCTCGGGTCCCGCCAGGCCGGGGCTTGTATCTTACCCCTTTCACCAGTCGCTGGGTTCTCGCTGGTGTAGCTGCAGTCTGGCCACTGTCCTGCGTCTTCTGGTCTCTCTTTTAGGGCTAGTTGTGTTTGTTGTATTTTCAAAAGTATATATGTTTTTGGGAGGTGATTCCCACTGTTCTACTCACGCCGCCATGTTGGCTCCACCCCGAAATCTGGAAGTTTTATACCTCCTGGTCTATTCTTCTTTCTCAGAATTTCTTTAGCTATTCAGGGTCTTTTGTGACTCCATATAAATTTTAGTAGCATTTTTTTCTACTTCTGTAAAAATGCTATGGGAATATTGATAGGGATTGCACTGAATCTAAAGATGGCTTTTAGCAGTAAGAATAATTTAACAATATTAATTCTTCCAATGCACAAACATGGGATATCTTCCCATTGATTTGTGTCTTCTTTGATTTCTTTCATCAGTGTCTTATAATTTTCAGCGTAGAGATCTTTCACCTCCTTAGTTAAATTTATTTCTAAGTATATTATTGTTTTTGATGCTATTGTAAATGGGATCAATTTATTTATTTTTCAGAAAATTCATTGTTAGCATATAGAAATGCTACTGATTTTTGTATGTTAATTTCATATCCTACAACATTACTGAATTGATCAATAAGATCTAACACTTTTTGGGTGGAGTCTAAGATTTTCAATATATAAAATCATACCGTCTGCCAACAGAGACATTTCACTACTTCATTTCCAATTCTGATCCTGTTTATTTCCTTTTCTTGCCTGAGTGATTTAGCTAGGACTCCCATTATTATGTTGAATAGAAGGGGCAAGAGTTGGCACCCTTATCTTGTTCCTGATCTTAGAGGAAAAGTTTTTAACCTCTTACAGCGGAGTATGATATTAGTTCTGAGCTTGTCATATATGGCTTTTATTGTGTTGAGATATGTTCCTTCTATGACTAATTTGTTAAAAGTTTTTATCATGAATGGATGTTGAATTGGTCAAATGCTTTTATTTTTACATCTATTGAGATAATTATATGATTCTTTTCTTTTATTCTATCAATGCAATATATCACACTGGTCACTGGTTGATTTGTGTATGTTGAATAATCTTTCCATGCCCAGGATAAATCCTCCTTGATCTTGTGAATGATCCTTTTAATGTGGTTTTGAATTCAGTTTGCTAGTATTTTATTGGGAATTTTTGCATCTATGTTCATAATACATATTGGTTTGTAGTTTACTAATAGTGTCCTTTTCTGGTTTTGGTATCAGGATAATGCTGGCCTAGTAAAAAGAATTTGGGAGTAGTCCCTCCTCTTCTATTTTTTGGAAGTGTTTGGGAAGGATTAGTATTAATTCTTCCTTAAATGTTTGGTAAAATTCACCAGTGAAACCCTCTGGGCCTGGAATTTTCTTCATTGGGAGATTTTTGATTACTGATTCAATTCTCTTACTAGTAATAGGTCTAATCAGATTTTCTATTTCTTCCTGATTCAGTCTTGGTAAGTTGTATGTTTCTAAGAATTTTTCCTTTTCTTCTACGTTGTCCAGTTTGTTGGTGTATAGTTGTTCATAGCAGCTTCTTATGATCTTTGAATTTTGTAGTATCAGTTGTAATGTCTCCTTTTCCGTTTACAATTTTGTTAATTTAGATACCTTCTCTTTTTTTCTTGGTTAGTCTGGCTAAGGGTTTGTCAATTTTGTTTATCTTTTCAAAGTGCTGACTCTTAGTTTGGTTAATCTTTTCTATTGTTTTCCTGTTCTCTATTTCTGCTCAAATCATTATTTCCTTTCTTCTACTAACTTTGGGCTTAGTTTGTGCTTCTTTTTCTAGTGCTTTGAGGTGCCTCAAATTTTAGTTATTTGAGATGTTTCTCAAGATATAGAGTTAGGTTATTTATTTGGGATCTTTCTCTTCTTAATGTAGGTATTTATTGGTATGAATATTCCTCTGAGGACTGCTTTTCCTGCATCCCATAGTTCTAATATATTATATTTCCATTTTCATTTGTTTCAAGAAACATTAATTTCTCCTTTGAATTCTTTGATCTATTAGTTGTTCAGGAGAGTGTTAATTTCCATGTGTTTATGAGTTTTCCAGTTTTCTTCTTGTGTTGATTTCTAGTTTCATGCCATGTGGTGAGAGAAGATGTACTTGGTATGACTTCAGTTTTCTTAAATTTTTTGCCAAGACTTTTTTGTGCCCTAACATATGATCTGTCCTAGAAAATGTTCCATGATACTTGAGAAGAATGAGCATTTGTCTGTTGCTGGATAGAGTGTTCTGTATATGTCTGCTAGGCCCATTTGGTCTGTAGTGTTGTTCAAATCCACTGTTCTCTTATTAATTCTCTGTCTGGATGATCTATCCATTATTGAGAGTGAGGTGTTAAAGTCTCCAACTATTATAGTATTATTGTTTATTTCTCCTTTTACTTGTATAGTTTTTGCTTTATATATTTAGGTGTGCCAATGTTGGGCACATAAATATTTACTATTGTTGTATCTTCTTGATGTAGTGACCCATTTATCATTATTTAATGACTTTCCTTGCCTCTTTTTGACATTTTTAACTATTTTGTCTGATATAACTAACCCTGTTTTCCTATTTTGTTTTGCTGTTGTTATTGTTTTGTTTTGCTTTGCTTTGCTTATTTGTTTGCAATGTCTTTTTCCCTTCCTTTACTTGTAGTGTATGTGTGTCTTTAAGGCTAAAGTGAAACTTATAGGCAGCATATTGTTGGATTTTTAAAAAATCCATCCAGCCATTTTATGTCTTTTAATTGGAGAATTTAATCCATTTACATTTAATGGATTTGGATACTTTTTCTTTTTTTTAATTAATAGGTAAAGACTCACTATTGCCATTTTGTCAATTGTTTTGTAGATCTGTTGTTCCTTGTTTCTTATCCTGCTGTCTTCTTTTGTGTGTGTTGATGTCTTTTTGGCATCAGTTCATTATCATGTTCTTTTGTGTAAGTACTATAGGATTTTTCCTTGTAGGTACCATGAAGCTTACATAAAATATCTTAAACTTATAACAACCTATTTTAAACTGATAACTTTAATAGAAGTCATATATTTTACACTTTTGCTCCTACTCCCTTCACATTTCAGGTTATTATTAATACAATTTTCATGTCTTCTGTTTGGTATAGCTAATAAAAGATTAATGTAATTATGGTTATTTTTCTGTTATCATTAATGTACAATTACATGAGCAACATTATGGTTACTAGACTCCCCCCATTATCAAGTCTCCACCACATACCCTGTAATTATGGTTATTTTTACTAATTTTTTTTACTTTTAAGCTAGAGCTGTAAGTGAATTGTGCACTGATATTACCATATTACAGAATATAACTATTCCTATATATATTTACCATTACCAATGAGAGTAGTGCTACCTATTTATGTTTTTGTGATGTTAATTAGCATTCTTTTACTTCTACTCAAAGAACTCCTTTTAGCATTATTTCTTGTTAGACAAGTCTGTCTGATCGTAATGAACTCCTTCCGCTTTTGTTTGTTTGGGAAAGTATTTATTCCTCCTTCATTTCTGAAGGACATCTTTACCAGGTATAGACTTCTTAGTTGAGTTATTTTCTTTCAGTACTTTGAATACATCATCCCATTTCTCCTGGCATGCCAAAGTTTCTGTTGAGGAATCTGCTGATGGTTGTATGGGGGTTCCCTAATATGTGACTTCTCTATTCTCTTGCTTCTCTTGAAATTCTTTCTTTGTCTTTGACTTTTGACAATTTAATTATAATGTGTCTCAGTGTAGTCCTCATCTAGTCCAACCTATTTGGGGTCCTTTGGGTCTTGTGGTGTCCATTTCTCTCCTCAAGCTCAGGAACTTTTAAGCCATTATTGCTTTAAATACACTGTCTGTCCCTTTCTCTTTCTCTTCTTCTGGAATTCCCATAATGTGAACATTTTTTCTTTTCATTGTGTCCCCCAATTCCTGTAGGCTTTCTTTACTTTGTTCATTCTTTCTTTTTGCTACTCTGAGTAATTTCTAATGTTCTGTACTCCAGCTCATTGATTCTTCTGCATGGTCAAATCTACTTTTGAAACTCTATTGAATTCTTCAGTTCTGTTATTATATTTTTTAATCTAGGATTTCTGTTTGTTTTTTATGGTTGCTATTTCCTTGTTTAACCTCTGTTGTCTTAAATTCATTTAGTTGTCTGTTTTCTTGTAATTCACTAAACTTCCTTGAGATGATTATTCTGAATTCTTTGACTGACAGTTCATAGAGCTCCATTTCTTTAAGGTCAGTTGTTGGACCTTTATTAGTTCTTTTAGTGGTGTCATATTTACTTCATTTTTTTCATGGTCTTTGATCTCTCATGTTGGCATTTATGCATTTGAGTAATCAGGCTCCTCTTCCAGATTTCACAAGTTTGCTTTGGTAGAGAATGTTCTTTACCCCTCAGCTAAGTTTGGGTTTCTGGGAGTGTCTGCTGGTAATACCCTTGAGCTGGTGGGACTTGATATTATGGTGGTATGTATTTTGGGCAAGGCAACTGGTTGAACTCTGAGGATGGGGATGGGGGGTAGTGTGCCTGGGGATAGGGATGGGGGGTAGTTGGCTAGAACTGCCGGCTTGGTTCCCTACCGAAGTGCGGCTGTAGGTCAGGCTCTGTGGTTGCCTGGATTCTTTGGTCAGACTTGGTCTGGTCAGGACTAGGTACTATGTTCAGTAGTAGATGGAGCTATGAATCAACTTCCTTGCTCTGGCAGGGCAACAGTATGGGACCAAGGGCCTATACAGTTTATTGTTTGAGGACCTAAATCAGGCCAGAGTATGCAATGAATACCCTGATTAGGTGAGCCTACTGGTTTTTCTCTGCAGGTGGGAGAAGCCATGGGCTGTTACATCTTCTCATGTGCTCTGGTTAGATTCCCTGGTAGGACAGGCTGAAGCCTGTTTTCAGCAATGAGTGAGGCTACATATTAGATTCCCTGCTTGGGTACAGTGGGAAAAGCAGCCCTAAAGGTAGTAAAGATCTTTGTTTCTTATCTTAAGTGGACCCACACCCCAAGTTCCTTGGCCAAACAAGACCACTGGCTTTCCTTTGCACATAATCAGCCCTTCCTGCTCTGCTCTAGGCTTGAGCACTGTTAGGCCACACGGCTCCCAGGAGTTGTTGCCAGCCCTTCTGGTCAGATGGACCCAGAAGACACTTTCCACAGCCCCACGCTTTGTCTCAGCTCCCTTGCCTGGTGGGGGTGGGTGGGTGGGGTTGTGGCGGGGTGGGGGGGTGCTGCTCTGGGCAATTTCAATTACTTTCTATTTCCCAAACAGCCTTTCTGGTTAAGAGGGGTGGGGAGCTACCCTTGGCCTTGGCTATTAATTACTCTCCCTGCTTGTGAGTAGTATGGGAGCTCTCCACACCTGGTACTGGCTTTGGTCTGGGGGCAATCAGCTCTGTCTGCCCACCTTTTGGCTGGAGCACCACTGGGCCACCAACTTCTAGGAGTTTCACCAGCCCTTCTCATCAAATGGGTTCTGGAGGACATTCTCCATATCAGGTGGGATTGTGACTTTACTCCTTGCCCGGGCATGGGAAAACCAGTCTAGAGCTGGCAAAACTTCTCATTTTAGGATCCAAATCAGGCATATCTGTACCCCCTAAGTTTTGTGATCAGAGTGGACCCCAACTTAGGTCTGAAGATGAGCACACCCACCTGTTGGGATTACCAAGTGGGCACTGCAGGTATGAGCTCAGACTGCCAAGATTCATGTGCTGGTTTTGCAAGCCCCTTCCTTCTTTTCTGTTGCAGTCAAATTCCATGGCTGGGCCCTGCATATTCCCTTACAACCCTGTGGGGCAAGATCAGAGTAGGGGCTCCCTCAAAGTGACCTTTGAGGTCTGGGGGTGCTGGCTGTCCCGCCAGGTTCTCTTTTCCCACTGGAGGAACCAGAAGCTTGGAGGAGACCTCTCTGTTTGGTGCTGTACTGGCCTGGAGAAGGGACAACACAGTCAACGTGTGCCCACTCCCTTCATCCTTCCAATGTAGGCTGTCTTGGTCTCTCTAGTGCAGGGGGCCTGCTTCAGCCTCACCCCCATGTTCTAAGATTCTCTCTCAGAGATGCCTTGTTCTTGAATAGATGTTTTTCTTGTAAGGGGGAGTAAAGTCAGGAACAACCTATTTTGCCATATTGGTGACATCACTCTCCTATTTTGTTTTTGTTTTTTAAATATATGTCCTGTCTCCTCAACTAGATACTGACTGTGTGACCGGTCTCTGGATTCTCTGCTCTCTGCAGTCCAGCAAATGTACAACCCCTATGACATGATGCCTTGTACATAGTGGGCTCTCAGCTGGTGTTTGTGGTTGGTAATGGTTTTGAAGGCTGACAGGCTACACCATAAGCTCCTCAAGGAAAAGGGCCAAGGCTGTCTTGTTCAATATTAGATTCTGAGTATGTATGAAGGGAGCTGTTCAAAGAATATTTGCTAAATGAATAGTTGAATACATTTATGACTGGGATGCAATGCCTCGCTGCTAAATCTAAAATCATACTATGAATGTACATCTCAGTTACGGACCATCTAAGCACTTGAGGAAATGCTTTCTCTTCCCTTAAAAAGGGATTGCATTTAAACTAATATTAAATGTCTCAAGACTTCTGACTAAAGAAGGAATTCCAGAAACACTTTTTGAGTACCTACTACCTACACATTTTTAGGTAGATATGGCCGAAATGAAGAGGTGCTAAAAATCAGTCCCTACCCTAGAATTGAAAGTTTAGTTGCAGAGTTCACCAAGAAAGCAAACAGATGTTACAAGGCAGAAGGTAATGTGTCATAAGGAACAAGCAAAGAACTGAAGGGGAATAAAGCACATGAGGTTGGAAGGATAAGGAAAGACTTGATGGACATGATAACTATTAAGAAGGAAAGAGTTGAAATACACAGAAATAATGGAGAAAGGCATTCCAGATGAAGGGGAAAAAATAGTATGTACACAGGTGTGAGGGTATGAAGTGTATGGTGTGTTCAGAAAATAGCAAGTGGCTCAGGGAGTATTTATTTCCAAGTGCAATCAAGGATCACATCATAAAATTAATGATTGGGTTCTACCATTTAATCAGGATCATACAGAATGTTTTGCTACTCTTCTTTGGTTCTAAAACTCATGTAAAGTTCAATTTAAAGCCATTGGGCCAAACCTTGGTCTTACATAATTTCAGACCATCTCACATGGGAGAACTGGATCATAAAATTCTGCAAAATAAAATTTGCATTACTACAAATTTTTAAGGGAAATAAATAAATGACACAATTTGGAGAATGTGAGTGGAAAAACTCTCATGAAATTCATCTAACAACAAAATTACAACAGCAAAATGTCTGAGAATGATTGATCTAATTTGGAGTATTTGAAAATAACTAATTTTGTTTCTAAGCCGATATAAAAGGCTTTGGATGACTTACAACTTGTGAAGTTGGGTAAAAAAGAGCTGTTTCTCCAAATAAGCAGGATGTTATGCCTTATCTTTACTCAGGCTCCTCCCTCTGCCTGCAGTGTCCTTGCAGTTCCCTGCTTTCTTCCATAATGAGAGTCTGTTCATCTTAATGCCCCACTCAAGGGTGACCACCTATGAGAAGACTTCCCAGGTTGCCTCTTCTCTCCCACTCCCCTTGTTCCCACAGCATTTGGTTTGAAGTGCTAGAACATAGTATATTTCTATTAGTTGTTGTTCCATGCTAGACTGATCATGAATTATTTAAAGACAAGGACAAGATCTTACTTATTTCCTTTGTTTTGGCTCACACCTGGCATGCAGCAAGTTGCCCATAAATAGTTGCTGAATTAAATGAGTGCCTGTTCCCAGGTCTGACACAGTCCCTGCACCCAAGGGAGTGGAGCCAGTTGGCTGAGGGGCGGGGTGACCCTGATGGCAGCCCCCTCCATGTAATTATCCCCTTCCAGTGAATAATGGGGCTTCAGTTCTGCGTCTGATTCTTTGATGAAGATGAAATTCTTTAATCAGGTTTGGTTGCTCATCTCATCATCTTCCCGCATCACACCCTTCCTGACGAGTTCATTAGCTGGAAGACAAATTGATGACCTCGTTAGTTCTGCACATTGGTTCACTTAGAACAAATTGGAGCTTTAGAATGTTGATCAACTCTGACCCATGGTGGGACCAGGCCTCATTCTCAGGACTGGTTGGCTACCCTGTGCCCTTGGTGCCTTTGTGTGACAGCTTGCCCAGGAAGTTTCTGTTTGAAATAGTACGTGTAAATATAAATAAATACAGAAATGTATATTAAAAAATAGCGCATTTTTCCAACGTGAATATCTCTCTTAGGTTTCTCCTCACCCCCTCAGTGAGGAGCACACCACTCCCTCATAGGGCCAAGGGGAGGCTCACCTTCTCTCCACCCCCTGCCTCAAATGTTTTCTCTCTGCCACCCACGGAAATCTTACCATCTTCCAAGGCCTAATTTACTTCCCGGACCCACTCCCATGCAGGAAACGTTCACAGGGTCAGAACTCAGGTGGATTTGGAAGCAGAACATGTTGGGTTCTCAACCAAAGGACTAGGAGAGGAGGCATAGATGAGACACATGGGCAAGGCCTGGAGAAAGGCACAGGGTAGCAGAGAGGCTTAGCCAAGGATCCAAAACACTGCGTCTGCAGAGGGGAAGGTGTGGCCGGTCCTGGTGCTGACCACAGGACCCTTTTCGACCAGCAGAGCATGGCGGCCCGAGTAGCCTGGGTGGTGGGTGACCCTGAGGGGCAGGGGCAGAGGTTGAAGGATTGTGGTCCTGGGTGATGCTCTACTCCCTCTTCTCAAATGTGCTTCTTTCTCCCCCTCTGACTTCATCCTATTTTCCTGACAAACTTCTATTCGGCTTTTTCTAGAAAGTCTTTCCTGTCATCCTCCCCGATATTGTTGGTCACTGCCACTCCTGTATTAGCTTCTGGAGATCTTGACCACATTTTTAGAGCTGTGTTTGTCACACAGCATTGTGATCATTCATTAGAAGGTAGGTTTCCTCTGCTTTCCACAGAGCACTTGAAAGCGCAGATTTTTTTTTCTCCTTTGTATTCTCAGTGCCAAGCAGGGGCCTGCCATTTAGCAGCAATTCAATAATTAACTGTTAAGTAAAAGAATGAATGAATGAATGGTAGGACACCAGCTTTTGCAGCTGGGCTGTATGGCCACAGAAGAGGGGATGAACATGGGTCCCAGGGAGCCTCAAGGCTCCTGCTGAAGTTCAATGCCCAGCTGTGGTAACACTGGCAGCATATGGTGTAATGCAGGGAGACCGAGATGAAAGTTCAGTCTGGTGGCCTGGACCAGCACTCTCTTTGAAAAATGTTGACTTGGGTTAAACGGTTTTGACAGATGATAACATTATGACACTGGTTTAGCTAATTCTCTACACTGGGTAACTGTGTTTACACTGGCTTAGCTCTTCAATAGTCCATTCTTTTTCATGCTTTCCAATTTAAAAAATGGAAATAAAAAGTGCTTCACCTGCTGCAGCACATGGACACACGGCTCATTGCTGGGCTAAACCCAGACATCTGGGACATTGCAGGCCAGCCAGGGCCCGAGCCCTAGGGCTATGCTTGTTGGGGAGAGGATGTCAGGCAGAGATCATTTGTTCATTGGGAACAAAAACCCATGCATACTAATGTAAATAAAACAGTGCAGGAAGGTCTACTGGACAGCCACTGGGCAGCTCTGGGGAACACACCCGTTGAAGTGGTGCATCTCCCTTCTGGAGCTCGCTATTCACAGGCCACTCTTGCACATGGCTGCTGCTTTCTGACCCTCTTTCAGTGTCCCAATCTGAACTCCTGGACAGAGGCTGTGTCTGCATATTGGCTCATCTTGGTTTGAGAATCTATCCTGGACCCAGGAGCAGAGCCTCAAAGTAGAGAGCTGTCTCTTCCAACAGTCTTCTTCAGTAAAGACTAACCTGGAAGGGAAACTGGAAACTTCTCTGCTTGCAAGGGAAGCTCGTTTAGAAGCCGTAACTGAGAAGTGAGTTAGAAGAAAGGATCCGGACCAAGAGGAAGCAGACTAACACCACCTAGGAGGACAAGGACTTGGCAAAATCAAGGATAAGTCAACAGGACAGTAACTGGTTGCACAACAGGACACGGGAATGGCTTCTGTCTGCAGAGCACATTCCTACACCTTGGCCACCCGGTGAGTTCCCCAAGGTCAGAACTGAGTCGTGTTCAAATCTGTATTCCTTCATGTGCCCCTCACCGGGACACATGCTAGTACAAAGCAAGTATCTGGCAAATGCCTGGCGAACAAAAACACTCAGTCCTATGGTAATCCTGTGAGGCAGACATGGCATGAAAGCCAGTACACTTGATGGTAAAGGAAACAGGCTCAGAGTAGACAACTGACATGCCCAGGATCACTCAAATTGTAAATGATGAAAATAAAATTCAAATCCAGGACTTGTCTCTTAACGAAGTGGCCTTCCCACAATCCCATAAGGAAACACAAGCTAAGCTTAAAGGCCAGGGAATGTGAGAGAGAATGGGGTGGGAGGTGTGAAATAATATTGATGGGTATTACTGTTTTGACAAGATGCTCTTTATTTTCATTTCAACCCTTATGTGGTACCCTTAGAACTTAAACTGTAAAATTTTACAGTAAGTACAAGTAACTTCTTGTCTTTTTTCTGGGGAGGAGTACCTTAAAATAAAGTGAGGTCTATAAAGTGAGGGTTAGAGCTTATGTTCATTAAAACAAATCTGTCAACCCCCCCCTTCTCTTGGGCTTGTTACAAAGATGCCTCTTTAACACTTAGCGTCAGAAAGTGACATCTGGTTGCATCGCTTTCTTGGGAATTTCCAGGACTTTGTTCGGAGCCAATTAAGCCACCTGTTCTGGCTCCCCCCAGAGGAGCCAGAACAGGCAAAAGGGTTAATGTGCTTCTCTAAGCGGGGCTCCCCCAGCACTCGCCAAACGCCACTCTCACCCCTTCTCTGCTTCACCTATAATCGTTAACTAGCAGGAAAGGTTTGACCTTGACAGAGGAATAAGGATTCCATTTTTGACAAGCTGACAAATGGAGGAAATTCATATATTATACGGCTGGGAGCAATGTCTTTCTAATTTATTACATTGGTTCTTATTGATAGCTTTCTCTTTTTTTCTTTTTCTTTCTCTGAAGCCTACCTATGTTCCAGGGCAAAGGTGCGCAGCCTGAAGCCCGTTGCCCATCCTGCTTTGGCTGTGATGTTTTTAACGAGCCACTACCTCGGAGTAAGAGCTGTGCCCTCCTGAATGTCCTGACCTTCTTCCCCTCCCACCCTCTTGGTTCTGGGCCTTTCTCCTGACTGGGAGAGTGTTGGCTCTGTGGACACTGCCTTTGAGAGAGCACAAAACTGCTGCTGTGTGCGCATCACGCTGTCTGCCATCAGTGTGTCCAAAAATAACACTGAGCGTTTAGCCGTTGTGCTTTCCCCCTCTGGGCTGCCCTGTGACTTAGCCTGTCACCAGAGAGGATTTGGGACAACCAAAGCTGCTGCCCCTAGGGTGTGGTGAACTGTTGCTCTGCATTAGAGGTTGCAATTGAAGTCATAAAACTGCCTAAGAACCTCGCAAGGACAAAAGGGGAGGGGTGTTAGTGTGAGGAGTCCCGTGGACTAGAACTACTACCAGAAGCAGGCAGCCGCCAAGAACAGAGGCTGCCCCAGGAACTAGGCCACTGCCCTGGCTTCCCAGTCCGCTTGGTTTGGGTGATTACTCGTGAAGCCACGTGCCTGCCCACAGATGGACCACCCTGTCATGCGCCCATCCCTTCAGTGAGTGGCTACCCCTGGGCAAGGAGGAGTCTAGTGCTGCCTCTCTGCTGAGAGGACTGAGACAGGCCATCCCAGCTAGAAGATGACAGTGGCATGATGGACACCCTGATTGTCATGATCAGAACAGATGGCCCGGGGTTTGTGCAGACAGCCAGTGGAGGCAAGGATGGGGTTGAACAAGAGGTGGCTCTATTTGCCAGCAGAGCCCAAGTCTTGAGTGGGCACAGCTGGCCCATCATGTGACTCCTGTTGCAGCCACGAAGCAGCAGTGGACCTCCCCTCTGTCTTTCACTGTCCACTGTATTTTTATCAGTTCCTTTCACCTTCAAGTCCGCCCTTTCTGATCATTTAAATTAGATCTTATATGCATAATAATTTTAGTGCCTATCTGTTTTTGCTTGTCCGGTTTTTCTTCTCTCATGTTTTGATAGCACCTCCTGGAGAATCACCACCGCCCCCCCTTTCAGTCCATGTGCTTCAAGTAGAGCTGGTCCCAATTCCAACTGGCTGATCCCATTCCCTTGGATGTGGTGACTGGTTCAGGAATGGCCACATGGCCCAAGTCTGACCATAGAGAAGCTCCTTGTTACTTTGCTAACATCTGGGAAAGAGATTCTCTCTTTCTGAGACTGCAGACTCTGAGGTCCATATAAATATGGAACTGCTAAGGCCATTTTTGCCACCAAGAGTTAGAGACAGTATCCTGATGAAATCATTTGAGCATCTTTATTTAGTTAAACCTAAAGATAAGTAAATCTCTGGACAGTTCGATGATATGCACAAATAATCTCCTCCCCACCCCCAACCACTGCCAGTTTTTGTGGCTAAAACCAGTTTCAATGAGTTTCTGCCATTTGCAACCACAGGAGTCCTGATTGATACAACCATGTTCCACGGGGATGGAGATTGGGTGACAAGGAAAAGCTTTGTCCTCTGCCCAGCCGCAGGGTTACCCCCAGAAGGTCTGTATGATTCCGTAGCCCACCTGGAAATCTTGGTTCTGGAGATGAGCTTAAGGCTGTGGTTGGCATCTGGGACCCAAGGGCTCAGGAAACTCCTCACCGCCTCCACTCTCCCCAGGGTGTGGGCTTAAGTCAGAGGTACTGGGGTTGGCTCTGCAGTGTGGACTCCTAGAATCTCCCTCTTAAAATTTGTCTCTGGATTCTGAGAGTGCAGGTCCTGTTGTCTCCTACTACTGGAACGTTCCTCCCCATGCAGGTGGCGTGATGAGATGGTTCCGAGCGGCCTTCCGTGCAGGAGTGAGTCCGCCCCTCAAAGTGGACTACATAGGCCATTCGTTCCAGGCCCGGGAGAAACACTGCCTCTTCTCCTCTTTCCCTCAGGGATCTCATTTTTCCTGGTCTTAGGAACAGGAATAGGAAGATCTAGTTGGGGTATAAGTCAAGGTGAATGAGGCCAAAGAGATCTCTCTGCCAGCCTGGCATCCGGCTCAGGATTCCATCAGCTTCAGCAACCCCAAGGCCTTCTCTCCCATCCTATCCCACTGCTCTGACTCTTCCTTGTCAGTGTCCACGGGTGGGGCTACTTCTGAGTCGCTGCTCTGCTGCCGGTGCGCGGTAAGAGCGCCAGCACCCGGGCCAGGCCACTGCCTGGTGCTCCCAGGCTGGGGACAGTCCTGTTCTTAATCTCCCAGGCCCCCCCCCCCCCCACATCACTGCCTATGCTCAGAGCCTCACACCACCTTTCTTGGGAACAGCAACAGTTTCCTGGAAACTTCTACTTCTGCCCCCACCCCTCCCCTCTAGGCCCAAAAGCCAGTCCAGGCGAGTGGGGACCGGGGTCACGTCATCTCCTTAACCGCTCTACCTTTCTCCTTCACACATAAAAAGCCGCATGCACAAACAACTCATATAAATAAGCAGCCAAAGTCCAGCTCTCAGGCTGGAATTACGTGGAACAGCCTGCTCCATCATCCCCAGAAGACCCTGACCACAAGAAACCTAGGAGTGGTTTTTAGTTGAGTATAGAATCAGGTTTTCAAATGTCAAAATGCTTCCCTAGGAAAGTTGCTGATTGCTTGTTTGTTAGCAAAGGACCCTTTTCTACATCGAGGCGAGTTTTCTTTTTCAGCGGTGAGCTAATTTCTCTCTCCACTAAACAACGAATCCCTGCTCTGTCTCTCTCCTGCTTACAGATACTATTAGCCTCCCACAGGAAGTGGTGTTTGTACAGTGCCCCCTGGTTAACGAATCCCCAGGGAATGCACCTTCTTCATGGGATGTGGGGCTGCGCTCAAAGACACTTGGAAAAGCGTGCACTCATGCTACCGTCCTGGCAGCCACGCGCTGCCCACCTCGGTGCTCAGCTCCTGTTTGGCACCGCTGTGCAGAGGATAAGGACACAAAAATTGTTCCCTGTTCCCAGGCTCTTCTTGCCTGTCTCCTTCCGTCTCTCCTAGATGGGAATACTCCTCACTCATTCCACCTACGTGCTCCCTCAGACCCTTTTCTCCTCACACCTTACAAACAGTGAAAAATAAAACTAATTTACACTGAAGATTTCATTAAGTCAAACATTTGCATTTAAGTTGTATTGTAGAAAAATAGGACTCTTTGGCTCCTGTTAAAGGAATTTTGGCACCAGATAGATTTCAGCAAGCAGGTAGGAAGATGTGGGATGCGATAGTCCCTTGAATAAACACAGAGTCTATTCAACTGGCTTAAGAACGCAGATAAGATGTAAAACCTTTGCCATTGGATGATGGTTACTGGATGGGAGCAGAAGGATTAATTCAAGGCCTATTGTCCTCTGACCTTTGTCATTTGCCCAGTGGCAGAAATCTAACCCTAGGTTTTGTGGGGCTTGATGCTTATATAGTCTGGTGGAATGGGAGGGGAGCTTACCAAAACTTACAAAATTACAGACGAATTGAGTATATTTGTTTAGAATGATAATAGATGTCAAAATAAATGATATATGTTAAAACAACATAAGCATCACAAAACCCAGAAAAATAACATTAATCAGACCCATCATTAATTATCTGCTTGGCATATTTCTGTAATACTTCCCCCAATATTTTCTAGCTGCCAACATTCTGATTGCTTTCTCAAATGGCAGTTTGATAATGCTTCTCTACAGAGAAACCTCAAAGATCATTTCCTTTCGTATGGCTGACAAAAAAATTTTCACTTAGAGAAACTTAGAAAATTTTCTTGTTCAGCTTCACACATTGTTATTGGTGAGGTCACATACATTTTTAGGATTGTCTTTAATTTGGGGGAAAATCTCACTCAGTTTCTTTCACTTAAGACCTGGAAGACTTGAGAACATTTCCAGTTTTCTTGTGCAAGGACTACTCTTAAATATTTTTTGAAATGATATCAGGTATTAACCATTTTGTTGACAAAGTCCTCTTTATGGGCACATAATATGTGAATTTTCTGTTATCTTCATTCATGTTGTATTTGCAGAGATGCATAAAATATATGACTTTATTCAATATTTTTGTGAAAATGCATAAAACATACAACTTGTCAAATAGAAGTACCAGTTATTTGTACTCCTAAACTGCTGCTAAAGGTTTGTGCTTATAAACGCAAGGACTTTTATGTATTTTAAGTCATGCAATTGTCACCAGAACTTTAGGAAATATATAGCAATTGTGTACTTTACATTATTGAACTTATTATTGATAGGAGATGTTATTTCTTTTCTGACTAGGCAGTGATGAGGACTGGATCCTCTCTTTATAATTTCCCACATTGATGATTGGAAGAATTTCCACGCAAGTACTCCCTGGCTCTATACATTTCAGAATGCATTTCTCCTCCCTTACCCGCATATATCTGGTGTCAGGTGGCAAAAGACACACATTCACACGGCTCTAGGACTCTTGCTCTACACCTTTATGAGCCAGCAAAGCAGGCGACAGGAGTATTCCTGGAAGACATTCCTATGTCAGGACAGTAAATGATACCAGCACAACTGTACGTGAGAGAGAACCTGAACTATATAAATATAATCCACTAAACCCAGTTGAAATAGATCCCAACTTATCTTCCCCTGAACTGACTCCTAAGATGTTCGTGACCACTTTAACATCACACAGTGTGAGGGGTCAGTGTGAAAGAAAGGAAATCAGATAAGGAAGCGACAGAGACTTTAAACCACTTGTTAATCAACTATGGCTAAAATATCTTACTTCTGCAAATTTTACAAACATATATGACCATGTCAACAAATTTCAAGAGCCCCTCACCAGATCTTAGCAGGATTTTTTCAAGTGAGGGGCACTGAAGCCTAATATTTACTGCTTAGCTAATTTGCCTCTGCTTGAGGATTGCAGTATCTAGATAAACCAGTGAGCTGCTCCCTCATCACCTGCTTCTTTCTTGACATGGGAGGCCCCTGCCCTAACATGAGCCAGGCAGCCCCTTCCTCCACACTGCCTGGACTTGCACGCCCTCCAGCGCCATCAGCCTTCTCAGCCTGAGCTCAGATTCGGCCTCCCTCCACCTCTCCTGACTTAAACTCCACACTCTTGTTTCCTCTACTGTACAAATATCAGGTGTAATTTTTATTGTCCCATTTGCTTTTATTTTCACCAGTCATCAGTGTTTTTTCTTTTACACCGCAAATGCCATTTATTTCTACCTACATTCACCCTGCTTCTAGGTTTGAGCTTTTGACCAAGAGCTTCCCCAGAATGCATCCTTCCTGTTTCATGGCTGCATTATTCTGCTGAGATTTGGTGGTGCCCTGGGCGTCTGATGCTAATGAACTCTTCTTTGCTGTTATCCCTTCAGGTTGTCATATGATTTTGTTTTAATCTATCTCTGACTGGATGACTGATGCAGTGAATTAGCCAGGACTCTGAGATGCAGGTGGTAGACATCCCAACTCAACGTAGCTTAAACACAGTGATGGGGAATATTTTTGGCTTGTGTAACTGGGACATCCAAGGTTAGTCTGACTCAAGCACAGTTAGGCCCAAGGGCATAGGCAGTGTTGTCTTCTCTTTCTTTATGTCTTCATCTCATTGCTCTGCGGCTCTGTGGCGGCCTTGTTCTCTTCCACTGTAAATGAGCACCGAGGTACGTGGCTGCCAGTAGCTCCAGGCTTACATTATCATTGCTTACGGTGTAAAAGGAAAGAGCCAGTCTTTTCCAGTGTGTGCTGTTAAATCTCATGGGATGATTCCGACTGGCTCTGCCTTGGTCAGAAGCTCTTCTCTCAGACTAATCCCTACAGACAGGGCATGGGGGACTAGCCCTGGCCAGACCAGAGTGCACTGCCCACTCCCGCCTCCTGGGATTTGGGTCCCACTTTGGACACCTGCTCCTCAAATCTCATGCTTGGGGTGAGGAGAAGTCCCCCAGATTAACCAAGAGGCATCTGAAATAGATTGAAATAACATATATCCCCTACACAGAGGTAAAGCTAAATATTGTTGACAAATGGAAATGTTTTCCATTAAAATTTACATAATATCTTCCTGGCGTCCCTAAATTTGCGATTTTATTCCATCGATGGGAAGTCATTTAAAATTAGCCTGGCATGAAGCATCTCTGATATCCTATTATTCTCTTACACATATTTCACCTAGGTCCTGTTGCATGTCAGGTTCCCGGGAAACATATTCTGGGATTTGTGTGCAGAAAGGAGAATGACTGGGCAAGGAGGACTGGGCCACGTAGGAACTGGGCTGCAATAGTTGCAGCAGAGGCTTCCGGTGATCTTAAGGGGGATTTGGGTACAGGATACTCTTCAGAGTTGTCCCAATTGAAGCAAGGGAAGTCAGGACTTTCTATTCTCCTTTGGCCAGCCATGGAGTGGAGGCTGCCCCCAGGAGCAGCTCTGTGGCTGAAGGCAGGTCCTGGAGAGGACTCGGCTGGCAGCCAGCACCGCCAGCAGCTGGGGAAGTGAATTGCTAGGTCCTGCAGGGGAACGTGAGTGGGGCACTACTGCATCCACTTCAGTGGATTTCCAAAGAGTGCAAGCAAGACTCACAGAATTCTAATATTTAAATACAAAAAGCCAGGTGTGGGCAGATATATACCCTTACACATGTTATCATTTTGATATTTTTCTTTATAATCACAAATATTGAGTCATTCACTTTAGAATCTATATTTTAACTGTTCTTTCCAATGTGATAAATGCCCTTTATTGTTTCAAGATGCATGATGTAAATCCAAATTCTGATGCATTCTATAGAATCACTATGCATATGGCTCAGAGATACAAAGCAGGGTAATTCTGAGGGCCTGTGGTTATGCTGTGAAACCAGAACCCCTGTCTATCCAAGCAAGAGCGAATTGTCTGGTAATCCCACAGATTCTAGGCTCTTTCAGACCGGGGCTGGCCAGTGCTGCGCCCAAGAGACCACTGTCCCTGGCGTTCTCTCCTCTCAGCTTCGTGTCCTCCCGGCAGCCTATCGCCCTCTCAGCTGGAATTTGCAGGTGTGATAAATCCTGCCTAGCATCTGCTTTAATCAGTTTGGGCTGCAATAAAAAATACCAGAGACTGAACGTCTTCAACAATAAACACTGATTTTCCCATAGTTCTGGAGGCTGTGGGAATCTGAGATCAGGGTGAAGCATGGCCAGGTCCTTGGTGAGGGGCTCCCTCTGCCTGATTTACGGATGGCTGCCTTTTTGAATCTTCACAAGGCAGAGAGAGGGAGGGAGGAAGGAAGAAAGAGTGTGGGAAGGAGAAAGAGAAAGGGGAGGAAGGGAGGGAGGAACGGGGGGGGAGGGGAGAGAGCCAATCCCAGGTGCCCTTCCCCCCAGGACCTCACTCAAACCCAGTCCCCTCCTAAAGGGCCCACCTTCAGATATCATCACATGGGGGATTAAGGCTTCAGCGTGTGAACTGGGGGATACACACACACACACTCCTTCAGTCCACAGCAGCATCCCAGGTTTAGACCTTGGGCTTTCTGCACTCACAATTCACCTTTCTTAACCTCTGTAGCTACACCTCATAGTTTTATCCCTCTTTTGGCACTAATTACCCCCATATTTCCACTTGTAGAACAAGAGGCCTTTAAGCCCACTCCCATATGTAGAACCCTGGGATTTGCTCAACCTGCAGGCCTCTGTGAACAGTTTGGATTTTACCCCAACTGGTCCAATTACAGACAGATCTAATGCTGCCTGTCCATCATTGTCGATCTCCTCACCAACACTTCTAATTAGTCAGATGACTTCCCGTCTGAGCTGTGCTGTAAAAGGATTTAAAGCAGAAATCACGGGTGGCATCCCAAGGACTAGATTTGGTAGGCAACTGAAGTTCGTTTGGCTGATACCATGTTTTTAAAAATTTGAGCCATTATTCAACAATCTGGAGATTTCACCCTTAATAAAATCTGGATTTCTCTCTCTTAAACAAACAGATGATCCAGCAGTGCAAGCATTTCTACAACGTATCAGTTGACTTAAGCTGAGTAAGTCACCACGGGACCTGCCACTCACTGCTGGATCATACCTGCTCCCGTCACTCATTGATGTACCTGCCAGACACTCTAGTTTGCAGCCCTGGTTAAGTCAGCATTCCTCCAGGTGGTACTTGGCTTCTAGGGCAAGTTACTGGGTAAAGCAGGGCCAAAAGCATGATAGAGTCAGGACGGAGGTGAAGAAGAAAACCAAACCCAGGGATTTGAATAGCGTCATGTTTCCTGATGTAGAGAAATTAAGCCTGCCTCCCTTGTCCAGGTCACAGAACAAATGAAACTTCATCTGTGGAACTCTCATGGTTTTGGACAGAGGTGGTCCAGGGTGCATTGATGGTAACCTCTGCCACCTGCTGCTCATCTGGGTGCTAAGGAGGAGACTCAGGGAAGGTTGGGAACCTACCTGGCATGTTCCCCCCACCTGGCTTATGGAGGCTGCCAAGTGAAAGTGTGAGAAGTGCTGCCAGAGAGAAGAGTTTTGTTTGACACAAGGAACAGCATTCTGATTTCTGAAGAACTATTTCCTGTATAGACTGGCAAGGCATGCCTAAGGCCACTTTTGGCAACCTGCCCTGGGTAGATGTTTACTTATTTGAAGGCGAACAGAGAATGAAGAGAACATACAAGGAAAGGGGAAAAAAAATCAATTACTCCAGAATAGCAGAGAAACTAACGGTGGTGAATGAATGGGTTTTCTTAGCAAAATACGAGAACTATATCTTGGTGTACACTCTGCCCCACCAGTTTTAAACAATAAAATACCCTCATCCGGATCTTCTAGCTTAAGTATGTTTTCCAATCAGTTATAATGTTTTCCTGCTTGTCAAAAAAACAACAAAAAGAAGGTTTGAACATTTATATTTTGTGCTGGAGGCGTGTCTTCTCTGCAGAGCTGGGGAGGAGGCGCTGATGCATCGACCGACTTCATTACACCGAGGACTCTGTTCAGGGGTTGGTTCCGTCTCTGCTCCCGTGACCCCACCCACCATGCCTTCCCTTGGCACATTACTTCCCGTAACATACAGATTTCTTAATTTAATGGGTTCATTAGTCTATTACAGCTTTTCCATGGCTGGAATGGACCAGAGCAGTGATGAATGGTTTATCGGGAAAGCAGCTCAAGGGTAGGACTTCGTAGATACTGTGGCGGCACCTTCATCGGGAATCCAGGGGACTGTTGGTGCTGGGAGGGGAGAGGGAAGGACATTTGGATCACCAGAGAATTTCTTCCCCTGGGTCTCCTGCCTCAGAAACATTAAAAAATCTAATGCAGCTTTATTCTCCATCCTCCTTTAAGCCTTAAATGTCTGTCTTTCGGGCATGGACTGTAATAGACTAGGGCTTTAGGACCAGTTTCTCTGAGAAGCAGCCGGTGTTCAAGAAGGGCCCTTGACACCATTCTGACTTAATGCTAGACACATCTGCAGTACTTGGACAAAATTGACATTGTCTGGAGTGCAAAGCAATCGCCTAGTGCAGCATTAGGGAGCATTTACTCTTGAGCCGTGCTACCAGACAGCAAATCTTGACCTTTAGGAGTTCAGAGATTAGATTTCGTTGCTGCAAGCGTTGAAGATATTGTTAGGAATTTGTTGCTATTCAAAGCAGATTTCAGGGGTTACCTATGGGTTTAATTCATCGCATCAATCATTTTTTGGAAGGTTCTTTTAAAGCCAAGATAGCTTCAAATAAAAACTAGGATTACTTTTACATTGATTGTCAGTAGTTGGTGAGAAGCAAAGGGGGAACACTCTTGAGATGCTGTTAAAGTTTTTATATTTGTTCCTTTGCTGGCAGGAGTTCTGTGGTATTGGACAGAAAAGGCATGTTTCTTCACTAGGCATGGGAGGCAGTTGCTGTAGGAATAGGCAGGAAATGAGAGGAAAGATTTTACTACCCTCTAGTATGGATCTCTCAAGCCCTTTAACACATTCAGTGCACAGATCTCCTGCAGGTTATCTCAAAGTGCATCATTTAAAACAAGACCTGTTTAAGCCAACAGGGGTTAAATGGGACTTATTTTGTTGAGCCAGCTTCTATAGGTACCCAGTCTCTGCCCACATTTGTGTGTGGGTGTGTATCCGTGTATGCACATACGGAGTGTGTATATGTGTACATGTGTGCATATAGGTGGCATCTCTATCTAGAGGTCAGTTTCCCAGCTCTTTCAGCCCTCTTGATCCCAGGGGTGTATAGAAAAGATTTCTGAGGGGCTCTGGAAAGGAAGTGCTACACAGTAGCTGGACTCAAGTCACATGCTTTCCATCTTTCAGCAGACTTTCATTTGATCCTTACTGATTTTTATTTACCATGCAATTTCCATTGAGCCCTTTTACTTAGCTCCCCAATCCATCGTCGATTAAACACCTTGAGGAGACCTCATCTCCACTGTTTCTCCTCACCTCTCCAAATGCACTTGTTATTTTTCAAAGAAGAGTTTGCACAGGATAATCCTATAGCACTGATTTCATTGCAACTGCAAAGTGACACGGATTTTGCTTCTCAAGGCACGTACAATACCAGTGAAAGAAACAAGAACTGGAGCCAAGGGAGGGGAAGGATGCAAACAATGCGGGAGGGTGCTATCACCCACAGAGGGGAACCTGGGACATCCGTGGAAGGTTACAGTCAGGCCAATATGTTTACTTTGAGAAGGCAGGATAATGGGTAATTGTTGTGAAATACATTTTAGAGAAATTTTTATCTGAAATTGTCCACATTTGAAGTTCCATTGCTGGAATGAGGATATATTTTTGGAGCAGGTTGTCGCTTGGTGCTGCTGAGACCTAAGGCCCTTTTACACAGGTGCATGTCAGGTGAGCAGTGTACCTTGTTGCTGAATGCTCAACACTGTTTCCACGTGGTGCTCTGCAGAACTTCCACAGGGAAATAAAAAGGAGCCTGATTCCCTTCCATTCAAGTGAAAGATGCAATTGCTGGGCCATTCTCTCTATTATTTGCAGAAAAGTTCTGTGTGTCAGCAGAACACCCCATGAGGTAGGCGTTACTACCCATTGGGCAGAGAGAAAATCTGAGGACCACAGAGTTAACTTGCCCAAGGTGACACAGCCAAAGCACGTCACTGGGATTCAAACTCAGTTTTGTCCGTTTAAAGGTTCTTGCTGGCATCACCAAACCAAGCTACGGCTACCATACAGATGGGTAAACTGAGGCATGCGAGGCTAAATGGTCTGAACAAGTTGCAAAAAATGACTGAAACACATGTTTCTCAGGCCACTGGCCTACTAAATCATCCTTTCATCTCTGAATATAAATTACATATACATTAATAGCCATTGTGATTCATAATTTCCAGGTATAAATACATATGCATATGCATGCACAATATGTACATGAAAAAGAATAATTGCCTTTGCTCTTATGGAAATACATCCAGGTGTACATACAATGTGGCTGAGCATTTCTACCAGGCTTCAAAGTCACCCTGGTGTAGAGTCATTGACTCACTTATTTACAAATTGTCTGCTGGCAGTGGCTCCCAGGGTAGCCAGCGGAGTGACTTGCTTCTCAGCCAGTGCTGAAAAGGGGGTGAGTCTCTTAAAATTCATGGGTAAGGATTTATTTACAAGAAATAAATAAAGATATGAAATGAATAGGATAAAATGATATAAATAAATAATGCAGGTTATTTACAAGAAACACAACCATGCCACTGCTAGAGAAGGAATTAGTTCACGACGCCCCGTCCTCTGGACATGAACAGTTAACAGGCCAATTTGGACTTGCTCAAGTTTGTTTCTTAAGGAATCTTTTATTGCAAAGGCAATACATCTTTATAGCAAAATTGAAGAATTACCAAGAAGCAAAAAGAAACAATGACATTTACCACAATTTTGCCAGCTAGAGATGACAAAAGCAAACATCTTGGGATACACCTTTGTCTGTGTAAGCCCATATGATTTATGAAAGGATCATAATTGTATTCTGTTTTGTAATCACCTTATTTCACTTAAAAATATTGAGACCATCTTTCCATGTCATTAGATATTCTACAATGCCATTTTCTTGGGCTGCATGATAACCTGTTGAACAGATGTATCATTGCCCGTGTTTATTTGGTTTAATAACTTACCTGATGTGTTTCTGTTGAAGTTCCTAGAATCACTGTCAGATGAATGGAAGTTTTTACATATTACCATCCAAAACAATGCCCTCAGGCTCTCCTGTTATTACTAAATGCTAATGAAAGCTACAGGCTTCATCCCTTAACCGTCTAACATCACGTGAGGCAACACAGTAGGTTGTGCACGGAACCTCTGAAACGGCCCTGGGCTGGGTCAGCACTCTGACCAGAGCTCCCATTCCCCTCACTCACATGCTAAGTGGCTGCGATATAATGAGTCATAAGAAATACATATTTGGTCATTCAGAGGACCAAATATGTAGTGCCCAGGTGTAACTGGCCTTCATTCACAGTTCCTGAAAAGACTCCAGAGCCTAAAAGGTGAAATGGGTGTTTTGTCATGTTAATGAAAGACTGTTGGGCCCCACCAAAGGTGGGGCATGGAGGATGAATCAGCCAACGGCCGGCGATTTAGTCAGTCGTGACTATGCAGTGAGCCCTCCCACAAACCCCTGAGGAGAACCTATCGGGCTTCTGGATCCTGCTTCCTGCTTCCACACTTGGGGAACCAGAATGCTTCCACGGGCCACTGAGCCAGGCCCCAAGCTCCCCCAGGAGAGAAGCTCCTTTATTTGGGACCTTGCCCTGTGTATCTCTTCATCTGGCTGTTAATTTGTATCCTATTTAAACTGGTAAATTCAGTGTTTTCCTGAGTTCTGTGAGCCGCTCTAGCAAATTAATCAAACCTAAGGGGGTGGTGGTGGGAGCCTGGGAACCTCCAATCTGCAGCCGGTAGGTCAGCAGCACAGGTAACAGCCTGGGGCTTGCTACCGGTGTCCGGAGCTGGGGGTGGAGGGCAGGCTTGTAGGATGGAGCCCGTAACCTGCGGAGCCTGGTGCAGTCTCCGGGCAGATAGCATCAGAATTGAGTTCTCTGACACCCTGCTGGTGTCCGAGAATTGCTTGGTGGTATGCGTGGGAAGACACCCCTGAGCCCCGCACCCACACATGATGCATTGGAATTGGGTCCAGGACCCTGAAAGGGGTTATGCTGGTAGGGAAAAATTCACAAGCACAGCCATACAGTCCGGGTGTCAGCAAAGACAGCAGAAACCCCCTTCACTTCCCGCTCTGCCAGGCACTCACTCCCTAACCTTACTCCCCCTTGCTTGCTCGTTTGCTTGCATGTAGAAATGTTGCAGATGCAGAAGCAGAAAGATATATATCGCTCCCCTTGCCTTTGTTTGGAGCTCAGACCTTGGTAGATGACTCCCCTCTGAGCCCGCCGGTGTGAGAATAAACCTTAACACTCCGAGACCTCCAAGTGCCGCTTGGTTCTTCTGTCAGCGATCCAGTCCAAGTTTTTCAGGTTTTTCCCTAACAGTGCTACTGCTGTGTAAATAAAAACACAGTGGCCCGCACGGTGGGCAGCATTTAGGGTTCCAGAGCGCTTCCTCTTCTCATTTAATCGCCACCACTTGGCAGGCGCCAGTTCTGCTCACAGAAGCTCCAGTGGCGGCAGTGACTCCCCGGAGTGAGGCTCAAAGCCAGGCTGAGCCCAGACATTTAGATTCGAAGTTCTTGGGATTTCTGATGTAACATCATGCTGTGTGGAGAGGGGTAGGAAGATAGGAAGAGAGTGAGATAGAAAAGCTTTAAAACAGGAAGAGGGTCAGGAGGTCAGCCCCTGTGAGAAGAGCAGGAAGTGGCAGGGTGAGGCTGGGAGAGGCCTGAGCTGGCCTGACCAGCAGGATGCGGTAAGAACCGGCTGGAACCAGGTCAGGCCAAGTGGTGTCGGGTCTGACGGGGAGTAGACCCCCAACCTCACTGAAATCTTATTTGCGTAGTAAAAATCACCCGCCTCAGCTCCATGACAGTTGGTGACTGTCATCACAACCCCCACCACCCCGAAGAGACCACCTAAAGAGAAGCCCACTTTTATGAGAATCTTCCCAGAAAAGGCTTGACTATTCTGCCCCTGCTTTACATACTTATTGTATTTTCCTTAAGTGAGCTAAAAACCCTCAGAGAGGGGCCGCCCGACCTGTGGAGTGGTCCACTTTGCGCTGCTGTGTAATCTACACCTTAATAAATCTGCCTCGGCTGTAGCCGCTCCTTCTTGGTTTCTATCCTGTGCGCAGCCAAGGACCCTCCACGCCCCGCCCCCTGGCAGCACCCGTGGCCCCAGTGCTCCGTGGGCATGCAGGGGGCAGGAATCTCCTGTTCACCCAGTTCACACTTGTCTGCTTACATTGCACCAAGATAACAGAAGAACAGAGACAGCAGCTTTCTCGGGCACAGACTTCAGTCTTGGAGAGAAGACAAAGCCATTTCTCCCCGTGCTTTTGCAGGTACCATGTAGTCAGTCAAGCACACGTGTTCATGCCTCTCCTATTGCCTCCCCCGACTGTGGGCGCCCTGTTCTATGAGACACACCTGGCCCTAGATTAACAGCCGAAGGCTCTGGACGCGATTAGGGGAAGGGCCTGAGACCTCTCTTCACACGCGGAGGGGCTGAGTAGGAGACATAGGCCTGAGCTCTGAGGCCACCTAAGGCCAGACACAGCCTGTGGGTGAAAGGTTTCAAGGACAGCAACTTCTGCTCATACTCAGGAGGGATTATTTCCCAGCTGGATAGAATCAGTTTCTTGGAGGCAGTGGGGCTGCAGACTGAGGCGAAAGAGCACTGACTGTGCGGTTTCTCTGTATTTGTACCTTGCGACTCTCACTGTGGGCCATACGAAAGTCATGCAATGTGTCTGAGTCCCAGTTTTCTCATTCATGGAAAGGAGGGGAGAGATCAAGGTAAGTCATTATAAAGATATGAAATATGTAAAGAAAGTGTGTGTATATGCATAAAATGATGGGCAATATCAGGAAATGTTGGCTTTCCGTGTTCCCAGTGCATGGAGGTTACGTCCAAGCGGGTACTGAAACCACATGGGTGGTCTGTTAGTCTTAAAGTCCTCATCTGAATCTGAGAGTGTGGTTTAGTGAGTTGATGAAACTGTGTGTGTGTGTGGTGGGGGAGACCTGGTGATGAGGTAAATGAAACTTCAAAGAAAAAAGCTGAGTCTTTGAATAATGATTTATGTAAATCTCTCTGGCATGTGAATGGAGTAGGCTGTGTTTTTCTAAAGCATTGATCACAAGTTAGCTGGGGAGACATCACGAGCTCATCCAGCATCTCCTCGGTGTCTCCAGGATGATCCAGATAACACAAAATCTAAGCACAAATTGTCTGCTTACTGTGGAAATTCAGCATCAACACCTCTGGGGTCTAGGCCCCTCTTGTGTAGGAAATTGGGGGCTGCCCTTGCCCTATAACTTGGTGAACATGGTCAGTGTGATGAAAACGCCCTGAAGATAAAATGCACACTCTGTTCTAGTCTTGCCGTGGGTTAATGATTCCTTGGATAAGTGTCAGGTAGTCAGAAGCTACATTCATTTTTTTAGCACACCAGTGTACTATTCTGTTTATCCCCAGGGTCAGCTCACCCCCACATCTTCTGCTGGATATCCACAAGGAGAAGCAGGTGCTCAGAACACATACCATTTGGGGTGGATTGAGGAGTACCCAAGGAAAAGCATCCTTCTTATGAAATACTTTTTGATTCTAGAGCAAGGGTTGGTAGTCGTTGCAAAACAGTAAACTATGACTATTTTTCTTTGACATTTGATTTATTCTTTCATCTGTTCAACTGGTCAACAAGTACTGTACAGTTTCCTAGGCTCTGGAAATATAACATTGATTCACAAGGTCCTTGCCCTTAAGAAATTTGGAGTCTAATAGAAAAGAGTTGCTCTGAAACTCAGGGACATGGGTTCTGGTCTGACCAGCCGTGATGGGCTGTGATGTCACTGTCACCAGGCTAAGAGAAAAGTCTGGCTTTCTTGAGCTGTAGCCCCCTGGACCTCTCCTGAGCCAGTGTTCCATTGTGGAGGCTCACACAATGCACGGAAGATAGAGAAGAGCAGGTGGTAAGTCCTTTGCAGGGCTTTCTACATTTCTGGAGGTAATTCTAAAATAAGCCCAGTGAATGATACAGAACTTACTAATGAATCAGACCTGAAATGTTTATTATTCTGCTTCCTGTGCTTGTGTGGCAGTTTTTCAGGGTATGCTTTCTACCCGCTATCCCGAGTTAAAACAGTTTGGTCCTTCTGTCTCTCCCCACCACATCCTGAACAGTAGTTCTCATTTAAAATTTCCATTTTATCCTATTTCCTTTTAGTAGCTCACTCTCATCTCTGCTCAGGTGTGGCAGAACAAAAAAAACTTCAACCTATTCCCAAGCTTGGTCCCCAACTTCAGGGTCTCCTGTGGATGAGACATGGGGAAAGGGAGAGGGGAAAGCAACAATCCCTGCAGCATCCACCATGGGAAAGGTGAGGCCATGATGACTGTGTTAACAGTGGCCACAGTTTCAGATCCCTTCTCTGGAAATCAAGATGTCTGACAAACTGAGGTTTCTCTGAAGTTTGCAGCAAACTCTCTGGGTGACAAAATGAGGCCTGAACTGACATGAGTCTATTTATAGTCTTGTATTTATCCTACTTACTATGAATATTCATACATTTCATTAAAGAAATATTAATGTGTTTAATTATGAGATGCTGCCACAGACCCTGCTGGGGGTGTTATGTAATTTATGGAAAATGCCCCACATTACCTTTCTAAAATTCAGAGAATTCTGAATGCTTAAGCACATTGGTCTCATGGATTTCTTTTAAGGGGTTGTGCAACTGTATATATTATTTCAGTCTATCTTGTGATCTGATCTTTATCTTTCATAGAGACAACTTTAATTTTCTTGAGAGTACAAAGCAGATGCTTTTCTAAAACTTTCTGCATTTTTAACCACATATACTCTCTCCCACAACACCCAAAATGAGCTTTTATTTCATGTATGCTATACTTAGCACCTTGGGCTTTTTTTGTTAATTAAAAAAAAAGTCCCTATGTATTCATATATCTCCTTTTTTAACAGCTTTGTTGAGGCGTAATTTATGGATCATATAGTTCACTTGTTTTGAGTCTACATTTCAATGATATTCAGTAAAGTCACAGAGTTGTGGGACCATCACCACAGTCTAATTGTGGGACATTTCCATCACCCCAAAAGGAAACCCTGTGCTCATTTGCAGTCACCCCTGTTGCCGCCCCCAGGCAAACACTAACCTACTTCCCGCCTGTGTTTTTGAGACCATACTGTGTGCCAACTACAGAGTGCATGATCCTCCTGTGGGAACCGAGTCTGAGAAACGTAAAGGGTGAAGTTCAGATCTGATGCAGGTCCTGTTGCCTCCAGAGTTCATGACCTTTCCAAGGGCTGCCAGGGGAGGTCAAGAGTGGCCTCTTACTAGACAGGATCTGAAATGACGGTGGCCCAGCCGCAGATATTGGTGAGGAGATTGACCAATAAACAGACTCATGAACTGGATGACCATTTGGCTCAACCAAGGTCGGAGCTTCTGTGATTCTGTAAATCCATAAAGTGCCTCCAACTAAGCCGGGGACTTACTTTAATGAATAGGTAAGAATGTTGTGTCATGAGCAGACTAATTGCATATAAAAGGAACGCTTCTGAAGCACGCAGTGCGTTCCCTGAAGCACTTGAAATGCTCCCCCAGAGATGCTGTTTGTAGTCACATTTTGCATTATCAACGAAGAGGCAGTTTGCCAAGCAAAGAGGAGCATCAGCCTCACCCTGATTCAAGTCACCACACATTCCAACATATTGATGTCCAAATTAATAGGAACCTTTGATAGACTTATTTTCTCAGCTTTTAAAATTTAAAGTTAGTATTTCTGATGTAATTGGCCTGGAATGCTGGTGTTGCAGCCACATTAAGATTGGTTGATAAGATGAAATGCCTTATACTATAATTTAGGAAATATCTATCGTGTTATTACTATTATTAAGAATAACAACTTTCTCTCTGTCCCTTAACAGAAGTTCTTTCTCAAGCCAGCCAGCCCGCAGCCCTCCCAGTCCTCCTTTCTTGTCACACCCCTCTCTGTGTCGCAAATCATTACTCGTCCTTTCCATCCTCCCCAGATTTCAAGGACCATGTGTTCTTCCTGTACCCTCTGCCCAGGCAAAACCCAGGCCTTGGAAAAGACTTATGATCCATCATTTATGCCTTGGTATATTTAGACCACTGACATCCGAATAGAGATTCCACGTCTATGGGATTTAAACCCTGTGGCAATTTTGGAGTTTTTTTAGATAATGTGGTCCCTGATAAAGATATCTCAGTGCACAGATAAGAGTTTGTAATCCTTTGGCTTTTCTGGATGCTTCTAACATTTTATTGCATAGTGTTAAAAGATAAACTAAGGTATATTAAAAATTTAAGAGTTTATTTGAGCAAAAATAAATTTGAATCAGGCAGCATCCAATCTAGAAGACAGAAAGCAACTTGAAGGAGCTGTACAAAGTGAAACTTTTTGGGCAGAAGGGAGCACGAACAAGAAAGTTATACTAGTCAAAATGGGTTGGTTATTGCAGAGTTGCTTCCTTTACGAGATAGTTACTACCTCCTAAAAGTTACTACCTTTAGCGGGTCGCAGAGGTCTATCAGGCAGGTTACCTAACGACTGCTGATCCGGTGATCCTAATCGACTGCTGGTTTAGGATTCCATTTCTCAGAAAGCTGAAACTAATTGAGCTAGTCTTGATTTGGTGATTTGGGACTTAGCATTTGCAACTCCATTTTGGACCGGTTCAGAACTTTCATTCTTCAGAATCTTTAATTTCTAGTAGAAACTAAGAAGTAAGCATTGGTGGACTGTCTGTTATACTGCATTCTGTGGATTGGTGAATTTATAAGTACCATTTCATAATTTCTAGAAGTATTTTCTTCCTCATTATAAATTTTCCAATGTGGTGCAAAGCATGTTAATAGACCCAAATATCTTTAGTTCCTCTGTAAAAGGATTTTAAAAGTGGATAAACCTATGTTCAGTAGTTAATGTTACAGTGTTTATCTTATTTGGAAATAATCTAGATATCCAATTAATATCCATCTTTTAACTTATCTCAGTATAACTTTAAGGTTTCAAGTTAAAAAAAAAATTTTGGAAACTATTTTTAAGTAGATATACCATAAAACATCATTATCGTTGAAATATCCACTTATAAACTTTTATCTTACATCTACTTAATTCACTTGTTCTTAACAATTATATTTAGATTAGTCTTGAAAAATTCACAAGACACTGAACAGCTAACCATCATGTAAGTTATCTTTGTTGCTAACATATTCTGTAACAGAGATAATGTGAACTTATTTGAATTTTAGTAAACCTAGAGTAAAAGTATTATATTTAATGTTGATAACTCTAAATACATGGTTGGTTTAATTAAACCAACAGATTTAAACTAGCTTTTATTTACCAAAGATTATCCTAAATCATATGAGCTTGAAAAATATTTGGGTTAGTTTCTATATTTCTGAGAGTATACTTGAATTATATGAATGCTTATTTGTCTTTAAATCCAATTAAATCATGCTCTTTATAATTAATCTTGGCAATACCATCTGGAAGTAGAAAAAAAATCACACATTTGTAACATATACATAGACATACTTAAATGTACAGACAGATGCAAACAAAGATCTTGTAGCTTTTGTTTAAAAATTTTAGACATGAGACTATATGATAATGCAAAACTCACTACTATATAAAGAACAGTTGGATCCAAATTGTATTTTTGGCAGATAACATAAGTTAAGGTTACCTGCTTAGATGGCTAATGCTTCTTACTAATATTGTGGAAGAGACTTCTAAGATTTTTCATGGGCCTAGTTTTCAAAATAGGGTTTTTTTTCCCACCCATCTGTTAAGATTTACCTTGTTTTCTGGAGAAGACTAGGCAGAATGTTAACATTGCAAACGGCACAGAGAAAGAATGCAAGTTCCACCAAGAAGGGCTTTGTTCCCGAAGTCCAGATCTTTTATAATACCTACAAGCCTTGTGAGATGACTAGGGAAGGTTTTAGGATGGTGAAAAGGATAGGTGGGCTCTGAACTGTGTCCAGAGCCACATTTCTGTTCTTGTAAAGACTATGTTTGTAAGACAAGTACAGCCGTTTTAATTCCTCAAATAATTGAGTTGTAACCTGAATGATATCAGAATGGTGACACACCCTTCCAACTATTGCTTCTTTATATCAGAGAAAAGATGTCCAACTAAGATGGAACTCAAAAGATTCCTATTTTCTAGATTTAGAGCTGTGTGTCTTTGGAATGTTGTAGTAAATCCTTCCACCAAAAAGCTTTACAATGCTTTTCTTTCCCTCTGGGTTATTTAACTTAGGGGAAAAGGCCTTTAAAAACATCCCTATCAAGTTCTGAATATCAGCTTCCATTTTGGCTAACTTCTGACCATAGAGCTACTAAAAAAGGCAGAGAAAAAGCCTTTCAAATACCTTGTCAGATTTCAGCTGGTAGGAATAGTAAGTATTCCCAGTGGTATTGAATGACCTCATAGATACAAGAGGGGTCCCCAAAGAGGATACAAAAGATTTTACCCTTCCAAGATACAGAGTCACTCGCAAAGATTACCAAAAGAAAGACAGATAATTCCCCAGAAACCTGGCGAAAGTCAGCTAAAATGGAGCTGTCCAGCCATGTCTAGTTGCAAATGGGGTATGACCCACATTTCCCTCTGGCCATATTTTTGGGTACCCCAACCTTTTGATTGCCGGTCCACGTACTCAAGCCCCAAAACGAGGCAAACAAGAAGACAACAGCTGTCCTTGAGAGATAAAGGGTCAACAACCAATGAGTATTTGAAAGCAAATTTATGAATCACAATTCAAAGATCTAATTCTCACAAATGTTTTTTACCTGCCAATCTAAATTTGGAAAGAGAGGGACAGTGTGAAATTTTATTTTCCTCACTTGACCAGGCACTACAGATAGAGATCAAGAAGAGTTGACTTCGGTAAAAATTCTCTCTTGTTACTAGTATCTTCTGCTTTTCCCAAGATCCCCTCTGCAGGCTCTGGAGAGGGTGAGGTGTCCAAGCAGTATCTTCCTGGTCACTGGAAACTGTAAAGAAGGAAAAATAATTACCCCTCTGTCTTGCTAATGGGTTTCAGCCCCAGACAAGTTCACTATGGATTCAATGTGACCAAAGAAATGACAGGAGAATGTTCTTGAGGTGAAAGGGTTGTACCCAACTTTATTTCCACAGTGGCAGGTCAATCACAAAATCCCATTCACTCAGAGCGAGTCTGCGTGCAGCAAGCCAGTCTCTGTCTCTGGGTCTCTCTGCCCGCACAGCCGTCGTCCTCTGGGCCTCTCTGCACAGCCGTCCCACACAGCTGTCCTCTGGACCTCTGTCCTCCGCGCTGCCACCGCTTGCTCCAGCTATTGCTCTGCTCTCCTGCAGCCTTGCAGCCATGCCACTATGTCACCCAGAGCACTGGGCAGAGCTCTTTATATAGAGTCAATAGCAATGTGTTGCCCACACGTGTGTAGTGAGCTAGACAACCAGGGCCAGTTGAGAATCCTGGCCACAGGAACTTTCATTTTATCCACACTCTCTCCCCTTTATAGGGACTGCTTGACTCTTTGGACTCCTTTTTCTCTAGGACATCTCATAAATAGATTAGCTTTCTAGGTTAAAAGTTCTCCACTATGGCCACTGTAATTCAAGATTATCTTTGGTAAGGTTAACCTGCTTGTTCAGCCTTAAAATGAAATTTTATTCACACTGGACCCAGTCTGGCTTAAGTCAGACCCCTTCTGACCCCAGACCTGATCTGGTTTTATAAGTCAAACCCAGTCTGACCTTGGACCCAGTCTAGCAGAAGAAATGCTCAAAGTCTGAAAGTTCAAAATGCAAAAGCTGCAGAGCTAGGATGTGAGGGGGGCTTACGCACAACCTCCAGAAGCAGTGGGAAAACAGCTCAGGGGCTCAGTGGGCACCCACATCTGGTTGCTTATTGCCCCTGGCGTCTTCAGGGTCTCTTTCAGTTCTCTCTTCTGATACCAGAACTGTTAAAAGATAAACTAAGGCATCTAAAAATGTTTTAAAGTTTATTTGAGCAAAAATCAATTTGAATAAGGCAACCTCCCATCTAGCAGATAGAAAGGAGCTCTAAGGAGCTGTGCAAAATGAAAGACTTTTATAGGCAGAAAGGAGAGGGAACAAGGAAGTTACAATGGGCAAAAAAAAGCAGGTTGTTTATTGTAAAGTTATTATCCTTTAGGGGAGGGAAGGGGTCTATCAGACAGATTACCTAACTAGTGCCAATCAGGTGGTTCCTGTTTGACTAATTTAAGACTCCATTTCTGGGAGAGGCAAAACTGTAATTGTCAGTTTGGTGACATGGGGGCTGGGCTTAGCATAAGTTACTCCATTTTGGGCCTGTTTTTAACAATATAATTAACACCTAAATGTACCCTTTTGGTTAGCAAAGAGTTTTAATCTATTTTCTATCACTGAAGTATCTCGATGATCCTTTGGACTATTATTGTCAATCTTATTGGTTGATTAGATTAATCAGTTATTAATAATTGTCAACATTATTGGTTAACTTTCTAAATTTTCAATGTTTGTCATTAATAGTTAATGATAATTAGTGAGATAAAGTATGCAGTGCACTTAGTACTGAGCTTTCTAACTTCGAGAATACATGCAGTAAGGTAACTGCTCTGTGATTTTTAAGAAATCTTCACCACAAAAAAGTACAAGGAAAATGAGGCCTGGAGATAAGGAACTTGCCCAAGTTTCACTCAGCTAGTAAGAGCGGTATGTCAGTTGAAATTTCATCTTAATTTTCTCTGGGACACATGCGCCATAGCAGCTTAAACAACATGACTTTGGCCAAGGTCATAGAGTACCCACTTGGCTACTGACTGACTGTGACCTTGGACAAGGCCATCCTATTGAAGCTTTTCTACCAAACTGTCAAAGCCAATGAAATTACAGACCACACAATTAAGGGCCTCAGTTTAAGGCTTGGACTTCATAACAGCTTTCCCAGTCTGTGGAATTCTTCACTTCTTTTTGGTGAACTAGAGATAGGGCACCACTTCCCTTCCACAAATGGCAGAAAAGTGGTTTTATTTAGACTTAGAAATGTATACACTTGAGCTATTTCACTAGGAGTATTTTCTGCTCCATTTTTAAGATCATGCCCAGTTGGAGAGATGTTTAAAAAAAATAACAAACTAGTAAGTAACATAGGATTTTCCCAAATGATCCTTCACGTCTATGCTCTCATTGCCATTTGTATTCCCCACTTCTCAACACAGCACCACGAGATGCCCCTGCATCTGTATTTCTATGTCAGCAGGGAAGTGCACTCAAATGCTGCCACCTAAGCATAGACTCGTATGAGAGTGCCCATCGTGCTGGAGAGCAGGGTTGTCTGACAGTGTACTTGGGGGGCCTGAGCCAACATGGCTAGGAGCACCAGACTGTGTTTCACTTCTGATTTCCTCATAGGCAAGAGGAGGATTTCAGTATCAAAGTGCAGCTGAAATTGGTCTATGACTGAGTATCCTGAGAAGCAAGGTGGTAATGAGGTGAAAGGAAGGAGGTTGGGGAAAGGATGGATGGCGGGAAATGTGCTCCCTCTGAAAAAAGAAACAGCCTTCCAGGAAATCCTGGGATGGGTCTGTCTCACCTGAGGGGGATTTCAGCCCTGGGCAAATTCATTCTAGATTTAGTGAGACCGAATGACAACGGGATGTTGTGGGTAAAAAGGGGCTTATGCCAAGCTTTGTCTCAGGGCTGTAGGTTGAGTGTTGGAATCCCATCCACCTCCAGGGCAGTCTGCAAAGTAGCAAGTCTGTTTCCCTCAACCTCTGCTCCAGCCTCTGCCTCAGGTGCTGCCTCTGCTCCAGCTCTGCTCTTGCCACCAGCCTCTGCTCTCCTCTGCTCTTAACACCAGGGGGGCTCTTTTTATAGCACCACAAGCAATAATGGCATATTGCCAATGGGTGTGCAAGCATGCACCTGCATGGTACGCTGAGTATTACACCATTGCATGCACACAGTGGGTGAGTAGGTTAGGATCCTGACTGTAGAAATTCCATTTTCCCTATAGGGTCTCCTGTTGGTAGTTGAAATGAGACTCCTCTTAAACATTTGTTTAATACCTACCAGTGCCTTTTATTTTTTTTGCTAGTTTTTCTATTTTGTTAAATTGTGAAAGTCCCTCTCACCTTTTGCCCACTTCCTTAATCATTGGCTTTTAAAGTTTATACATATTTTAACACACACACACACACACACACACACACACACATATATATATATAGTCATAATTGTTCCCTTTTTCCAAATGATAATAATAGAACCACAAACACTGCCTGAAATGGTCCAGGTGTTTTCTCACTGACTGTATAGTGCTAGCAAGCCCATAATTAATGTGAGGGCTGTCCTGAAGTCTATCGTGCTGTATCGTCTCTAGCATAGGTGTATCACCCAGACTAGAAATTGCAAAGCAAAGGGCCAAGACTGAATCAGGCTCTTGGACATGTTCTATTTGACTCACACAATTGAAAAAGAAATTTTAAAATAATTGTTAACTTGAAAACAAAGCAGGAGGGTTTGCATAAAAATTCTTATTTCTGACATCTTTTGAAAAATCCAAAGCTTTGCACACTGGGCCCACAGTTGCCCATAGTGACAGGAGGTACTAGTCATGTAGCTCTGTCCTTTCAGGAGGGGCATATCCTCTCCTGGCTGTCATGGTCTCTACCTCTTGCATGTGTTGAGAAAGCCTGATCCCTGTAGGCATTTGAGATTACAGTTCTAGAAGAACTGGTCAGTGTCTGCCCTGCCCCCCTTGCCAGAATAAGCAAACCATCGAACCATGACCATTTCTCAATATTTATTACAAGAGCACACAACGATCCCTTGACAATTGGGAGAAGCTTACATTGTCAGCCCACCCTGGGCATGTGCATATTAATTTGTGCTGTGCAGGGAGGGGTGTCCACTGTGTGCTGTGGGCCATGTGCTCCCTCCCCACCCCCTTCCCCAGCCAGTCCGATAAAGGGCAAAACACAAGCTTTGAGGCAGACTTACCTTCAGATTCTGCTAGTGCCATTCACTGATTACATGATGTTGGGCAAGGGGTTGAACCTCTCCCAGTCCCAGTAGCATCCTCAGTAAAATGAACAAATGCCTATTTGCACAGACCTGACCCACTTTACATGAAACACATGTTCCCTGCTTCTGTTCTCCCCCTTCAAGCCAATAAATAGATTGAGTTGGCAAGCTCTCTCCTGAATTGACAGCCAGATGGGTCACAATGGTTGCTGGAAAACACACAGAACCCTTCCATGTGGATATGTGGTGCGATGTGGGACTCCACTTAACACAGAAAGCCCTTCAGGAGCGGCCTGGGCATTCCGAAGGTTCGGGTGCCCCTGGATTGGCAGGATCTCTCCAGGTTGTATTTTCCCTCAGGATGGACTAGTCATAGTTGTTGCCGAACTGCAAATACTTCGCAAGGAAGTATGGAGACTGTGAATCTGAGATCAGATTTCAGAGTGGAGCCCAAAGGCGTCCAGTTAAGTGTGAACGCTGACTGAGAAATAACAATAGGGAGTGAGATATGGGAAACGTGTTATTCATGAATTTACATTCAATAAAAAGCCCTTCCAGCTATAATTATCACATTTTTGCTAATATTGAGATTCTAGATGTCAGACTTAATGTTTGAGTAAACTAATTAAGGAATGTTTTTTCCTAGCCTTGACAAATAATCCTTTTTATGGAGAATTTTCAAATGTGCTTTTTTTTTTTGTCTTTCTGAAAATGACTGATCTCCAAGACCAGCACTTGGGGGTAGAACCCCAGGGGCATCTCACCTCTTTGCTTCTCCTCTTCTATCATCCGTCTCCACCTCGCCCCATTCCCAGCTCTGTTTTGTGTTCTTTTGTTAAGGGTACTATTTCCAGACAGTGTTAATGTGTCTTTTTTATGCATTTGTCAAATAGTTCTATGCGGAATTGCCTCTCAAGGTTTTCTCTTTGACTGTGGCACATTCAGACTCAAATTGTTGTGCTCAGTAGGGCCATTGTCACATTATAACAGGGAAAATGCTTCATCATGTGTTATAGAACAAGATGGAATCTTTGCTAAGGAGCTCAGGGATCAAAGCAGAGGAAAAAGATTAATTTTTATGCATCAAGTCATTATAGAGGGAGAAGGAGCCATTAAGATTGCCAGAGAGGAGATTTTCTCATCTAATATCGACACAGAAAATGTGTTGGGAGGACCGTTGGCTCTGTTCTCAGATTTGTTCTTACCTTTAAAGTACTCAGATCTAGGTCATAAGCTTGTTTACACATATTTTTTTGAGGTTTTATAAAGGGCCTCCCTTTAAAAAAGATACCATTTTCCCAAGACTTAGGTACCTCTAAAAATATTTTGATTTTTTTCCTCCATAAAAATGCATAGCTACATTTCAGAAAATTTTGAAAATAAAAGACAGAAAAAAGAAAAGGCAAAGGAATCACTCTTGACCCTACTATTCTCATCCAGCACCTCTAGTGATGTGTTTGCTTTTCCTCTTTTAAAGGATGCTACTATTTAACATGCTTGCAAACATGCCTACGTGGTTTTATATCCTGTTTCTTTTGTTCACCTAATGTTATTCATGATTTTCCACACCCTTACATAGATACTCTCAAGTGCATATGCCCCGTTATTAAGAGCCTCTATTATTAGACATCTGGGTGGCTTCCTTTTTTGTTTCCACTCTAAAAGATATATTTGCACACCAGGGTTTCACCATATTTTCTATTTCTAGAATGAATTCCCTAAAGTGGGGTTTCTTGATCAAAGGTTTTAAATACGAATATTTTGATGCAAACTGCAAAACTGCTTTCTAAAAGCATTGTGCCAGTGGAATGCACTTTCACCCCGTCAGATGTCATTTTAGTCAACTGGTACATTTGGAGCTTTTAGAAAAAGACTCTTTTAATATTTTGCTTAGATGGTTTGATAAATTACAAAGCATTGGGTATGGCAGCAATTGTTATTACTAATAATTACCCTCAATAAATAAACAGTGAACATCTAAGGACAAAGCATTCCTATTTAAGAGCAGTATAGAGTGATACTAGAGTTTGGATTTGGGGTCAGGCTGCCTGGGTCGGAGCTGGGCTCTGCCACTTACCAGCTAACTCATCTTAGGTGAGGGTTTCTCAGCCTCAGTACTATTGACATTTAGGGCCGATAATATTTTGTTGTGAGGGCTGTCCTATGCAGCATAGGATGTTTACCAATATCTCTGACCTCTACTCCCCCTTCTCACAGTGCGACAACCAAAAATGTCTCCCACATTGCCAGAGATCCTTCAGGACCACTCCCAGTGCCTCCCCCTTCCCTTCAGAGTCATTACCTTGGGCAGTTGCCAAAGCTCTCAGGCTCCATGTGTAAATGGGGATAAAGGGAACACCTCAAGAATTACTGGAAGGACTGAGCAGGCCTGCTGCTGTAGAGAGGAAGAGGGGCTGTCAACATACCAGGTGCTCAGTCAATATCAGCCTTTATTAATATTGAATTCTTGATGACTGCTGTTAAGCAAAATGCTTGTTTGTTATTTTTACTATAAAAATTATTGTATATATAATTTGAAAATCTAGGAAAGTATCAGAAGCTAATAAGACTCTGTAAATCTTACAGCCAGAGACATCTCTACTAATATTAAGGTGTAGTTTCTTTGTCTGCATCTAGCAGAGTACATTATAGTTGCTCAATAAATGTGTTGAATGACTATAAAAAGTGAGATCAAGCCATGTATACCATACAGAAAGTTTTGTATCCTGTTTTTCTCCCTTACCCACTACATTGTGACTATTTGCTTGTATGTTTGGAAATTCTTTGAAAAGATGTTTAAACAGTGCATAATATCAACTCTGTGAGTGTTCTCTAATTTAATCAACCATAATATACTTTTGAGTTAATTTGTACATAATTTTACTTTTAAAAATATTTTTTAATTGTTATGAAAACTTTCAAACATATGAAAGTTGAAGTAGTACAATATACACCATTATTTCAAATGTTTTTTAAACATTGTGCTATATTTTCTCTGTGTGTGTGTGTGTGTGTGTTTCTGCATGGATATAGATATATATGTGTACTGAGGTTTTTTTTTTCATTGTTTTGTGGGACCAAGCAAATTGCAAACATCATAACATTTCACTTTTAAAGACTTCAACATGCCTTTAGTAAAAATAAAGACATTTGCCTATATCACCACAATACATTTATTACATGTAGAAAAATAAGCAGTAATTCCCTAGTATCATCTAATATCTAGTCTACATTCAAATTTTCCCAATTGTCCCTGAAGTGTTTTCATAGCTACCTTTTTTCCTGCCAGAATTCCATGAAGAACTACACATTGCATATGGTTATAAACCTTTAGTCTCTTTTAGTCTAGAAGAGGACACCCACCTTTTTTTGGTTTTATTAATGACTTTTTGAAGATAGCAGGCCAATTGTTTTATAAAGTGTTAAATATTCTGAATTTGTCTGATTGTCCCTTATGATGTCATTTAGCTTGTTTCTCCAGCCTCTAGAATTCCTGTAATTTCCTGGGAGTTAGGTCTGAAGTCTTAATTAGATTTAGGGAAACCGTTTTGGCAAGGACACCTCAAGGTAATTGTGTCATCAGCAGGGTGCCACCTCAGGTTGTCCCATGATCAGTGAAGTGAAGTCTGATTACTTGGGTAATGTGGTGACCACTAGATTTTTTTTACTTAGAGATGTGTTTTCCCTTGGTAATACATACGTAGTCTACTGGGTGCTACTTTGGTATCATACCACTATCCTATTCCCCAACAAATTTTCACCTAATGATTTTTAACATCCTTGGCCTAAACCAGTTATTTTATTAGGAGCTTCAAATGGTGATGTTTAAAATTCCGTTATATCACCTATGTTTAATAGCTGCTAGTCTTTTGGAAAGAAGAGTTTACCCTCTCCAAACACAAGGTAAATGTTTGCTTCTTATGTTCTATATGTTAAAGATTGAGATAAATGGGTTTTGTTTTTCTCTCTCATTTGACTATTTTTTTTTAGTATTACCATAGACTCACAGGTTTTTTTCTTAGTGTTTTGCAATCAAATATAACTTTCTGATGTTCAGATTGTCCCGGGGTGCCCCCCACCCAGGCTGACTTCCATTCTCCTGGCCTCCCTCCATCAGTCTGGGTCTCCTTGCTTGGCAGCCCCATGTGTTCCAACTTGCTTTCACTGTTCCAACCTCCGCTCCGGAATCAGCCATTTCTCCAAGGAGCCTTAGTTCCATTTAGTCATGAATGATAAAAATAATCTTTTGATGAATACTAGTCTTACCTATCTGTATGGATGATTTTTACCAAAATTACTAGATTTGAAACTATTTGAAAGGTTGTGAGTTTTTTAATGCTTTCTATATACTGGCCAAATTGCTGTACAGAAAGGTGCTAATGATCACACTCCTGCTAATGTTTGAGAATGCTTATCTCACTACATTCACACTGACATTAACTTTTTCATGATAGGTAACTCTCTTTATTACAATTAGAATTGAACATTTTATGGATGTTTTTAAGTTTATTACCTCTCATATATTTTGTCCTTTTTCTATTATATTTATTACTGTACTTGTTACAAATAATTTTTGTACAGTGTTTTTGGTGGGTTTTTTTGACTGTCAGATATCTTTTTTTTTTTTTTTTTTCTGATTCTAGTGTTTATTTTATTTTATTTTATTTTATTTTATTTTATTTTATTTTTTTTTTTTTAATAATTATTTTTTATTGAAGGGTAGTTGACACACAGTATTACATTACATGAGTTTCAAGTGTACAACACAGTGGTAGGACATTTATATACATAATTCTAGGTTCCAGCTATCACCCTACCAGGCTGTTACAATATCTTGACTATATTCCTTATGCTATACATTACATCCCGGTTACTAATTTATTTTACCATTGGAAGTCTGTCCTTTTTTTTTTTTTTTTTTTTTTTTTTTTTGTGAGGGCATCTCTCATATTTATTGATCAAATGGTTGTTAACGACAATAAAATTCTGTATAGGGGAGTCAATGCTCAATGCACAATCATTATTCCACCCCAAGCCTAATTTTTGTCAGTCTCCAATCTTCTGAGGCATAACAAACAAGTTCTTACATGTAGAACAAATTCTTACATAATGAATAAGTTACATAGTGAACAGTACAAGGGCAGTCATCACAGAAACTTTCGGTTTTGCTCATGCATTATGAACTATAAACAGTCAGTTCAAATATGAATACTGATTTGGTTTTTATACTTGATTTATATGTGGATACCACATTTCTCTCTTTATTATTATTATTTTTAATAAAATGCTGAAGTGGTAGGTAGATACAAGATAAAGGTAGAAAACATAGTTTAGTGTTGTATGAGAGCACATGTAGCTGATCAGGTGTGTGCCTGTAGACTATGTGTTAATCCAAGCTAGACCAGGGCAATAAAACATCCACGTATGCAGAAGATTTCTCTCAGAACGGGGGGGTGAGGTTCTAAGCCTCACCTCTGTTGATCCCCAATTTCTCACCTGATGGCCCCCCTGCGACTGTGCCTGTCTTAGGTTGTTCCTCCCTTGAGGAATCTTACCCGTCTCTGGCTAACCAGTCATCTTCCGGGGCCATACAGGGAAATGTGAAGTTGGTAAGTGAGAGAGAAGCCTTATTGTTTGAAAAAGTTAGCTTTTTACTTCTTTGCATATTTATGCCCTGTGGCTTCTATGCCCAGCATTTGTCTTGAGGTATCTTTACCACTTGGAAGAATTATGATACTCGGTAAATTTGATATGAGGCACAAATTCTATTTAAGGGTTGTAATTAGGAAGGAAGAAGAAAAGCTATAGAAGTAGCAGGCGGAAGAAAACATGGGAAGATTGATTATTTCTTTGATATATCTTCTTGTAGAGTAACTTCAGCATGTATAGGTTTTAAGCTACTACTTAAATTGCACACACACATTAACATAATAGGAGTATAGTTACATAACCAAAGCATATCTGTAGTTACCAGCCATCTGCAGTGAAACCAAGAAAACCAGTTAGGCACCTTAGGCATTTGTGAAAACTTATCTATGATATGGTGGATATTGTCCAAATGAACTTGAACAGTCTGAGAGAAATCAGACAAATTAAAACAACCCATTCCTGGGGACTGTTCACATGCCATATGTTCTTTTAACAATAAATAGTTTGTAGTTGTAAGACTTTGGAGCGCTACAATTTGCACTTCTCCAAATTCTTGGTTGAGTTCCAACAGTATAGATCCAGTCCAATTTTGTTGTTTTACTGTATGCACAGGCCAGCTTAGATATCTCCTTCCTCATTCCCATGGCAGGTCCAGGAACTGGTGGGATGAGTGCATCTACAGCTGTAGCAGTGCGTGGATCTTTGTTGGGGTTTTTTGATGATCATCTTCTGGCATGAGTCTTCCAGAGGGTGCAGATGTTGGAAGTTCTTTTTCATATCGTATCTTAGTTCATTTTCGGAGTAGCCCAATTAGGCTTTGATGCTCTGTATAAACACAAACAGACCCTTTGCCTACACTTTTATATGCCCTTTATACCCTTGTGTATAACTCGTTGGAGGTTACCACACAGGAACTGCCCTTTTTTTTTTTTTTTTTTTTTTTTGCTCTCACTAATCTACACTTACATGACGAATATTATGTTTACTAGGCTCTCCCCTATACCAGGTCTCCCCTATAAACCCCTTTACAGTCACCGTCGATCAGCATAGCAAAATGTTGTAGAATCACTACTTGCCTTCTCTGTGTTGCACAGCCCTCCCTTTTCTCCTACCCCCCCATGCATGTTAATCTTAATACCCCCCTACTTCTCCCCCCCTTATCCCTCCCTACCCACCCATCCTCCCCAGTCCCTTTCCCTTTGGTACCTGTTAGTCCATTCTTGAGTTCTGTGATTCTGCTGCTGTTTTGTTCCTTCAGTTTTTCCTTTGTTCTTATATTCCACAGATAAGTGAAATCATTTGGTATTTCTCTTTCTCCGCTTGGCTTGTTTCACTGAGCATAATACCCTCCAGCTCCATCCATGTTGCTGCAAATGATTGGATTTGCCCTTTTCTTATAGCTGAGTAGTATTCCATTGTGTATATGTACCACATCTTCTTTATCCATTCATCTATTGATGGACATTTAGGTTGCTTCCAATTCTTGGCTATTGTAAATAGTGCTGCAATAAACATAGGGGTGCATCTGTCTTTCTCAAACTTGATTGCTGCATTCTTAGGGTAAATTCCTAGGAGTGGAATTCCTGGGTCAAATGGTAAGTCTGTTTTGAGCATTTTGATGTACCTCCATACTGCTTTCCACAATGGTTGAACTAACTTACATTCCCACCAGCAGTGTAGGAGGGTTCCCCTTTCTCCACAGCCTCGCCAACATTTGTTGTTGTTTGTCTTTTGGATGGCAGCCATCCTTACTGGTGTGAGGTGATACCTCATTGTAGTTTTAATTTGCATTTCTCTGATAATTAGCGATGTGGAGCATCTTTTCATGTGTCTGTTGGCCATCTGTATTTCTTTTTTGGAGAACTGTCTGTTCAGTTCCTCTGCCCATTTTTTAATTGGGTTATTTGTTTTTTGTTTGTTGAGGCGTGAGAGCTCCTTATATATTCTGGATGTCAAGCCTTTATCGGATGTGTCATTTTCAAATATATTCTCCCATACTGTAGGGATCCTTCTTGTTCTATTGATGGTGTCTTTTGCTGTACAGAAGCTTTTCAGCTTAATATAGTCCCACTTACTCATTTTTGCTGTTGTTTTCCTTGCCCGGGGAGATATGTTCAAGAAGAGGTCACTCATGTTTATGTCTAAGAGGTTTTCGCCTATGTTTTCTTCCAGGAGTTTAATGGTTTCATGGCTTACATTCAGGTCTTTGATCCATTTTGAGTTTACTTTTGTATATGGGGTTAGACAATGGTCCAGTTTCATTCTCCTACATGTAGCTGTCCAGTTTTGCCAGCACCACCTGTTGAAGAGACTGTCATTTCGCCATTGTATGTCCATGGCTCCTTTATCAAATATTAATTGACCATATATGTCTGGGTTAATGTCTGGATTCTCTAGTCTGTTCCATTGGTCTGTGGCTCTGCTCTTGTGCCACTACCAAATTGTCTTGATTACTATGGCTTTATAGTAGAGCTTGAAGTTGGGGAGTGAGATCCCCCCTACTTTATTCTTCTTTCTCAGGATTGCTTTGGCTATTCGGGGTCTTTGGTGTTTCCATATGAATTTTTGAATTATTTGTTCCAGTTCATTGAAGAATGTTGCTGGTAGTTTCATAGGGATTGCATCAAATCTGTATATTGCTTTGGGCAGGATGGCCATTTTAACGATATTAATTCTTCCTAGCCACGAGCATGGGATGAGTTTCCATCTGTTAGTGTCCCCTTTAATTTCTCTTAAGAGTGACTTGTAGTTTTCAGAGTATAAGTCTTTCACTTCTTTGGTTAGGTTTATTCCTAGGTATTTTATTTTTTTTGATGCAATTGTGAATGGAGTTGTTTTCCTGATTTCTCTCTCTGTTGGTTCATTGTTAGTATATAGGAAAGCCACAGATTTCTGTGTGTTGATTTTGTATCCTGCAACTTTGCTGTATTCCGATATCAGTTCTAGTAGTTTTGGGATGGAGTCTTTAGGGTTTTTTATGTACAGTATCATGTCATCTGCAAATAGTGACAGTTTAACTTCTTCTTTACCAATCTGGATTCCTTGTATTTATTTATTTTGTCTGATTGCCGTGGCTAGGACCTCCAGTACTATGTTAAATAACAGTGGAGAGAGTGGGCATCCCTGTCTAGTTCCCGATCTCAGAGGAAATGCTTTCAGCTTCTCGCTGTTCAATATAATGTTGGCTGTGGGTTTATCATAGATGGCCTTTATTATGTTGAGGTACTTGCCCTCTATTCCCATTTTGCTGAGAGTTTTTAACATGAATGGATGTTGAACTTTGTCAAATGCTTTTTCAGCATCTATGGAGATGATCATGTGGTTTTTGTCTTTCTTTTTGTTGATGTGGTGGATGATGTTGATGGACTTTCGAATGTTGTACCATCCTTGCATCCCTGGGATGAATCCCACTTGGTCATGGTGTATGATCCTTTTGATGTATTTTTGAATTCGGTTTGCTAATATTTTGTTGAGTATTTTTGCATCTACGTTCATCAGGGATATTGGTCTGTAGTTTTCTTTTTTGGTGGGGTCTTTGCCTGGTTTTGGTATTAGGGTGATATTAGCTTCATAGAATGAGTTTGGGAGTATCCCCTCCTCCTCTATTTTTTGGAAAACTTTAAGGAGAATGGGTATTATGTCTTCCCTGTATGTCTGATAAAATTCCGAGGTAAATCCATCTGGCCCGGGGGTTTTGTTCTTTGGTAGTTTTTTGATTACCTCTTCAATTTCGTTGCTGGTAATTGGTCTGTTTAGATTTTCTGTTTCTTCCTGGGTCAATCTTGGAAGGTTATATTTTTCTAGAAAGTTGTCCATTTCTCCTAGGTTTCCCAGCTTGTTAGCATATAGGTTTTCATAGTATTCTCCAATAATTCTTTGCATTTCCGTGGGGTCCGTCGTGATTTTTCCTTTCTCGTTTCTGATACTGTTGATTTGTGTTGACTCTCTTTTCTTCTTAATAAGTCTGGCTAGAGGCTTATCTATTTTGTTTATTTTCTCGAAGAACCAGCTCTTGGTTTCATTGATTTTTGCTATTGTTTTATTCTTCTCAATTTTATTTATTTCTTCTCTGATCTTTATTATGTCCCTCCTTCTGCTGACCTTAGGCCTCATCTGTTCTTCTTTTTCCAATTTCGATAATTGTGACATTAGACCATTCATTTGGGATTGCTCTTCCTTTTTTAAATATGCTTGGATTGCTATATACTTTCCTCTTAAGACTGCTTTTGCTGTGTCCCACAGAAGTTGGGGCTTAGTGTTGTTGTTTTCATTTGTTTCCATATATTGCTGGATCTCCATTTTGATTTGGTCATTGATCCATTGATTATTTAGGAGCGTGTTGTTAAGCCTCCATGTGTTCGTGAGCCTCTTTGCTTTCTTTGTACAGTTTATTTCTAGTTTTATGCCTTTGTGGTCTGAAAAGTTGGTTGGTAGGATTTCAATCTTTTGGAATTTTCTGAGGCTCTTTTTGTGGCCTAGTATGTGGTCTATTCTGGAGAATGTTCCATGTGCACTTGAGAAGAATGTATATCCCGCTGCTTTTGGATGTAGAGTTCTGTAGATGTCTATTAGGTCCATCTGCTCTACTGTGTTGTTCAGTGCTTCTGTGTCCTTACTTATTTTCTGCCCAGTGGATCTATCCTTTGGGGTGAGTGGTGTGTTGAAGTCTCCTAGAATGAATGCATTGCAGTCTATATCCCCCTTTAGTTCTGTTAGTATTTGTTTCACATATGCTGGTGCTCCTGTGTTGGGTGCATATATATTTAGAATGGTTATATCCTCTTGTTTGACTGAGCCCTTTATCATTATGTAGTGTCCTTCTTTATCTCTTGTTACTTTCTTTGTTTTGAAGTCTATTTTGTCTGATATTAGTACTGCAACCCCTGCTTTCTTCTCACTGTTGTTTGCTTGAAATATGTTTTTCCATCCCTTGACTTTTAGTCTGTACATGTCTTTGGGTTTGAGGTGAGTTTCTTGTAAGCAGCATATAGATGGGTCTTGCTTTTTTATCCATTCTGTTACTCTGTGTCTTTTGATTGGTGCATTCAACCCATTAACATTTAGGGTGACTATTGAAAGATATGTACTTATTGCCATTGCAGGCTTTAAATTCGTGGTTACCAAAGGTTCAAGGTTAGCCTCTTTAGTATCTTACTGCCTAACTTAGCTCGCTTATTGAGCTGTTATATACACTGTCTGGAGATTCTTTTCTTCTCTCCCTTCTTGTTCCTCCTCCTCGATTCTTCATATGTTGGGTGTTTTATGCTGTGCTCTTTCTAGGAGTGCTCCCATCTAGAGCAGTCCCTGTAAGATGTTCTGTAGAGGTGGTTTGTGGAAAGCAAATTCCCTCAGCTTTTGTTTGTCTGGGAATTGTTTAATCCCACCGTCATATTTGAATGATAGTCGTGCTGGATACAGTATCCTTGGTTCAAGGCCCTTCTGTTTCATTGTATTAAATATATCATGCCATTCTCTTCTGGCCTGTAGGGTTTCTGTTGAGAAATCTGACGTTAGCCTGATGGGTTTCCCTTTATAGGTGACCTTTTTCTCTCTAGCTGCCTTTAACACTCTTTCCTTGTCCTTGATCTTTGCCATTTTAATTATTATGTGTCTTGGTGTTGCCCTTCTTGGATCCTTTCTGTTGGGGGTTCTGTGTATTTCCGTGGTCTGTTTGATTACTTCCTCCCCCAGTGTGGGGAAGTTTTCAGCAATTATTTCTTCTAAGATACTTTCCATCTCTTTGCCTCTCTCTTCTTCTTCTGGGACCCCTATAATACGGATATTGCTCCTTTTAGATTGGTCACACAGTTCTCTTAATATTGTTTCATTCCTGGAGATCCTTTTGTCTCTCTCTATGTCAGCTTCCATGCGTTCCTGTTCTCTGATTTCAGTTCCATCAATGGCCTCTTGCATTCTATCCATTCTGCTTATAAACCCTTCCAGAGTTTGTTTCATTTCTGCGATCTCCTTTCTGGCATCTGTGATCTCTTTCCGGACTTCATCCCATTTTTCTTGCGTATTTCTCTGCATCTCTGTCAGCATGTTTATGATTCTTATTTTGAATTCTTTGTCAGGAAGACTGGTTAGGTCTGTCTCCTTCTCTGGTGTTGTCTCTGTGATCTTTGTCTGCCTGTAGCTTTGCCTTTTCATGGTGATAGGAATAGTCTGCAGAACTGGGACGAGTGACGGCTGGAAGGACTTCCTTTCTTGTTGGTTTGTGGCCCTCCTCTCCCCCTTCGCGAGGCGCTGGGTTCTCTCAGGTGTGGATGTGGTCTGGATATTGTCCTGTGTCCTCTGGTCTTTATTCTAGGAAGGGTTGTCTTTGTTATATTTTCATAGATATATGTTGTTTTGGGAGGAGATTTCCGCTGCTCTACTCACGCCGCCATCTTCCGCCCCACCCCCAGATATCTTTTTCTAATTCTAAAGTAGTCAATTTACCTTTTCTCTAGTGATTCCATCCATTTCCCTAGTGTTTACTCCTTTATTGAATGAGTTAAATATTTCTAAGAAAAGTTAAATATTTCTCTATATTTTCTTCCCATAAAAAATTTTTAAATAAAACTAAGTTGTTAATATTTACAACTTAGTTTTCAAGCCACATGGAATATACTTATGATAATAGTTTGAGGTGAGGGTTTAACTCAATTTTTTTCCTGAAAGCCAAATTTCCTCATACCACAGAAGGGATAATTCATCACTTTCTCACCAGAGTGTGACTGTTCCTTCATCATTATATGTGGTTCAATATAGAAATCAAATCATGATTATCTGTCAGTTTTTGTACTAGGACCATATTGTTTTAATTGTTGAAGATTTTCAGTACATTTTAAAATACAGGGTCTTTTTCTCTTAATTCTTCTTTTACATTTTCTTCTTCAAGAAGAAATTTAAGATAATTCTGTCATTTCCAGAAATGAGTTCACTGCACTTGAAACAATTTCTCATTTTCTAGATAGGACTTAGGGATTTTTCAATAACATTAAAAATTGCTTTGGGATGAGGTAATATACAATAACATGAGAGTATTTGATGTTGTGATGGACCTCACATGGAGTGGCCAATATTAGTTGGGCTTTTAGGTTTTTAAGGGCTGTTGAGGTAAAGACAAATGTCCCTTTTCCATGGCTTAAAAAGATCATGATTATCATGACCATAGTTTCTAATCCAAAACTTGAGACGTGTGGTCTGAGAGGTGGAGTAATATTCATGGGAATAGAGGGAAATAATATTATAAATTTGTGCCATCCTGGAAATTTTGAGATCTGCGTGACTATTGGTCATGCAGGCATTAGATCCAGACATTCCATATAGAGTTACATGTTCCAATCCAAGTTTGCTTTCAGTTTGACAGGTTAAACTGACCGTGATGTAACGTACACATAGAAAGCCATCATGGGTTCTGTGGGGCTACCAGCCTAGGTAGTAACTCAGATTCTTACAGAGGTGAAAACCATGCTCTTAGACATCAGACAGACATTGCTTTGGGTTTTCATATTGCTTCGCTCTTCACCTCTTCCTGACAGTGTGACCTTGGATAGAATGGTATGCCTGCCCCATGGTGAGAAGATTGAATGAGATGCAGCACATAAAGCACTCAGCAGGGCTCGACACATACCACATGCTCCATCACACCAGCTATATTATCCCCATCATCACACAATTACTCCTGCTGCTATTACGATTGTGGTTGTTTTGATTATTGTTCAGGGTCAAGAAGACCTAGAGGTCCTCATGGACCCAGCTCTGTTGTATTTCCATATGGAATCTTGGATATAGTCAGCTCACAGATCCTGCTGCTATTTTATCACCCTGATAGGTGGTGGGCTTTTCTGTAACGAGGAGTCAGCACCCACGACGAGAGCCCTTTCAGGGTGGACATGCAGAACCAGTACAGTGCCCATAAACAGACCAATGGAGGGGAAAGGGACATCACTTCAGAGTTCTAAGACCAGACCAGTTAAAAACAAAAATGGAAACAAGAATCCCACACATTCTTAGACACTCCTGGGAAGGCACAATTCCAGTCTAGGACTGAGTGTAGCTGATGTCAACACATTAACTTACATATTTGCCCCTTTTAGGTGGTGTATGTTGTACTTTTTTCTTGGCATTAAAAGACAGTATTTCTATCCTTTCTTTTGAAAGAAAATTAGGCCTGATTACCATCCTTATAGCACAGCCTTCACAACAGATGACAACCTTTTAAAGATTCAGTCTCTAATTTAAATCTGACCTTTTAGAGCTGTCTGGGCATTTGGATAATTCCTTCAGATATCTCAAAGTGGCACGTATAGGGTCATTAATCAGCAACTCACTATTTTATTCATATACTGGCTGGGAAAAAGCAGAAGAAAGACTGGGATCGAAGATGAGTGTATTTGGAAGAAGACATTAGTTACACAGTGCATCAAAATAATCAGGTTCTTAAATGAGCAAGAGGAGTTGCAAAAAGAGGTACCATGGCCAAGACCTTGGGCTTCCTAAGAAAAAGCAATTACAGGCCTAATTAGCAGGAGACACTAAGCTATAATCCAAGTCACAGTTAGAGAGGTTTCTATTTCTAGATCAGGGTAAATCCATATGCTGATTACAAAAAGGTGGCTGACATCTCTACAAGCCACAACTGATAGCCTGAGATGCCAAGGAGATTCTCTTCAATCTCTCTGTTCCTTCTTTGCCCTTCCCATGGCCAATGCCTTTGTTCAAGTTAGTTATTTCTCATCTCATTTCTGACAGATACCTCAACACTAGTCTCCCTTCATCTTGACTTCCACAGACCACTTCCTTTTCCTCTTTGCTCCAAATCTTTCTAAAACTTAAAGCAGGCCCTGTCACCGCTACCTAAAAGTTGTCTGTGCGTCCCAATACATGCACAGCCAAGACTTTGCCCTGCGGCCATTGACGCTAACAAATTCTGCCCAGGAACATGTCTGTCTAAATCAGCGTCTGCTCCAGCCTGTTTGGCATTTGGAGTTTGAATGGTACCTGTGAGAACCACTGCGTTAGGTACTTTGTGATGGAAGAGGTAAGCACCCAAAGAGGGGCAGTGTCAGTTGGCCAGGCCTGAAGAGCCGTCTCCATTCTTCGAACCATAGCTGAACTCTCACAGACAGCCTTTGCTTTCATTTCCAACATCTTTCCTTCATCTGTGGGGTGATGGTCCTGTTACACACACCTGCTGTAAGAAAAATGCCCTATGAAATACTGAATATCCGTCTCACTGAAGATGTCCTGCTGAAATACCTTTGGGGGAGCCAGCAGATGGAGCTGGCTGACATACTCAGGTCCTTGTGAGGAGTGATGAGCCAATTGGATTATGCTTTCAGCTGAGATTTCTCTCACTAATCATTTGACATGAGTTAATTTTTAGTTCAGATTCCTGAGAACCTGGCCCTAATTTTTTAAAGGTGACTGGTTACATCTGGGTATAATTGCAAAATGAGTTTAACCAGGAAGATAAAATAATTTTATACATAGATGTCAAAGTTCCTAAACACAAGGAGAGAGGGAGATTAATTGGGACTCACGCATCTTGGAATGACAAAATGCAGCTGTTGTTGACATCTGCAGTGCCAGCTTGAAACACCCCTCGGTATGCGTGGAGAGCCGAGTCTTTTCACTTCTGATGAAATAAGGGCGCAGTCAGCATGTGCTCTTGAGAAGCGCTGCAGCACTGATTGGAGAGGAAAGGAAAAGGGATTCACCCAAAATGCAAGCCTTCTTCTCTCAAAATAAGAGACAATCTATACAATGGCTGAAATACACACAAATATATTTGGGAGTCCTGCCTCATTTGCTCTTGACATTCCCTCATGCATGAAACAACCTCTTCCTCCTTCCCGCCTCCCACCACTCTGCTTTTGATAGACTCATGCCCGGAGGTGACAACTCGAGAACATTTAGTATTACATCCTCGTGAACTTGACGATAACACCGCCTACTGTGACTGGAGTGCCGTTTCCCTGGTGGCGCGCTTTCCCATAGACCATCACCTTTCCGAGGCCGCTCGTACTCTCCCCGCACAGCTGCAGACAGACTCAGGTGGGGCGACACGCCAGGTGACTCGCTCTCAGTCCATGAGGAAGTAACGGAGCTGCGGGGAGGACCCAGGGCTCCAACAACCCAGACCTTCCTTCCCCATCACACCTAGGTTATTGCATTTTGCTTTTACTGCCTAGCACCTCAATATATTGCTTTGTAAGTCCCCCCATGGACCTGTATAAACACGCAGGAGCAATGAAATAAAAGTAGCCTATTTTGATACTCTCTTTACCCAGCACCACCTTAGCTTATGGAGGATTGGTCTTTCAATTCTTCTGCCTGGAAACAACTACCTTTAACATGACAGAAGAGGTGATTGCCTACATGAAGAGCTTTTACAGGCATCAGGAGGATCCCTGTGTTCAAAACTATCCCCCACCCACTACCCAGTGCTTGAAAGTCCACCATTCTTTTGAGTATATCACTTTTTGGGACCTCTTTCAAAATGCAAATGCTCCAGAGCAAGATGACACAGTGATTCAAGTCATGCTCAGGTGTTACTGATGCACTCAGTTCCTCCAGGGGGACCTAGGACAGCCTGGGAGAGTCCTGAGCCCTGAAAAGTGGGGAGGGGGCAGCAAAGAAGAACAAACACTAGGGTTTCTAAAAAGATTCCAGTTGGCAATTCTTGGGACTGGGAACCTAGGAGCCTGCACTCCAGCACATCTCCTTGCTAGGGGTTGTGAGGACCCAGCCCCACCTCTGAGGCTATAGGAATGGGGAGAGGGTGGGGCCCCTGGCAGGAGGAGGCCTGGGTTCCCTTGGATTTGAGCTCAGTAGTCTCTTGCAGGCTGGCCTTGGGTTGCTAGCTCATCCCACCTGGGCTGTGTTCAGCGGGGCTGGGAGTCCCGTGTAGAAGGCCAGAACAGGGCCTGTGTGTTAACCAGCACTTCCAGAAACTTCTGGCTGGAAGCCAGAGGTGACAACCTCCTTTTTGTGTCTGACAAATCCCTGAGCTGCTCTTAGCCCAATGACTGATATGATCATTATGCTAACCAAGCATAAAAATGGGAAATTTTAAGGCAGTTATTTTTCTTGTGCTGGGAGAGAAAAGATCCTGGCAATAAGGAAGTTTTGGAATTATGACTTAAATGGGGATCTGAGTTCCCACCCTGTTATTTGGTGGATTGCTGCTCTGAAGTGAAATCTGGAATTCCTTGCTAGTGATTAAAGCTATGATGCCCAGGGATGGGATGGTTTTACTGTTTATTCTATATATGAAGTTACGTATTCCATATCTCCTAATTTTCCTTTGATTTTTTTTCATTTGATTCACTGATCAATCCAGTAGAGTTGTCCTGTGACATGTCCAATTTTGAAAGAGTCATTTCAGTCCAGGGCAGTTTGAGTCAGGGGCAAGTGGTTCCAAAATAAAAGGAGAGAACCTCTGGGAACTTGCCTTCCACACTTCTTATCCCAAACGGAGAGAGTGCTGGCCCCTCATCACTTGCAGGCCAGCTTGTCTGGGTGAGTTCAGTGGACCTAAATCGCCCGGACTTGACTAGTCCAGTGAGTGGCCCGTACGTTTCTGGCTTCCTTCACTCTCTGCTGTGAGTTTGCACAAGGCCTAGCTGTGCCTCGTTGGTGTGGATTTAGAAATTCTCATCTTGAGTTAACATCCGTCAGATGGGGAAGAAAGGAGGGAGAAGGAGAGGGAGGGAGGGAGAAGCTCCCTGAGCCACTGCTGAGACTCTAGAAACATGCACCGTCGTTGCAGAGACACCATACCTTCCCCCTCAAAATGTGGTGGCTCTCACTCTGGCCTACTTATTTCTGATTTCCAAGATAGACAATGAGAAGGATTCCAAGGTAATGACCTCAACTCCCCAAATCTCCAGAACTACCATTTTAAAGGAAGCTGATCATAAAGGCAGGATGGTATTAGAACATGTTTTTTATACCAGAGTTGCTCATTGTCATGGGGTATTTGAAATTTTATGAAGTGCTGTGACAGTCCAGGAAGCAGGAGCTGTTAACTGTGGAATGTGATTCAGTATATGAAAAAAAAAAAGAGTTCAATGTGCTAATTAGCCTTTCAAATGCACCCTCCAGGTATAATTCCATGTGGGGTGACATGTAGTTCCAGGAGTAAGGGGGTTCCCCTCCCGGGACAAGTTCCCTATGAATCCGATGCAACCAATCAGACAAAGGGAAGGGAAGGTTGCGTTGAGGGGCTTTATCTCACAGCTTACCCAGGTTCACTAGCCAGGCTTTCTGGCAAGAAATCCATGAGCAGGTCCCTGGTGACTGGCAAACACCAGATCATTTAGGTACCAGGAATGGAGGGGAGGAGAGAATGGCCATTTTCTTTCCACCCTTTGCCCCAGATTGACTGGAGGCTCTGCTGTGGTAAACATCCATTGGTATGTAAATGGACTAAGGCCAGGTGGGAAATTCTGGAAATTCCTGGTGAAAACTTCCATTTACCCCACAACCCACCCCTCCAGAATTCTCACCTCTCAGTCTATGTGCCCCCAATCTTCCACAATGGTCCTGTGCAAATAAACTACAGCAATGTAACCAGACTAATAACATACAATAACAACAGAAATTATGATACAGATTGCAATAAAATTGTGACAGTCCTCAAGCCTGAGGATCCAGTTGGGTTCAAAGTCCTACTCAGGTTAACTCCATAGCTCTCCCATTCCATAGGAGACCAGCAACTGAACTAGCAGGGTGCTCTGGGTACACTGGGCAAACAGCAGCTGTAGCTAGGGGGTGTGCCCAATCCACCAAGACTGTAGAAGAAAATAACCTTAACGGCAATAAGGTATATGTTTTACTGTCACCAACATAGGCAAATCCTGTCCATCAGGTAGGATACATGCAAGATAGTGGTCCTGTGATAGGAAAGTGGCAGGAATGGGATCCCATCCTAGTCTAGCAGACCTTCACTCCTCTCCCTGTGGGAGTTACGATGGGTCAATGTGTAGGGCTACAGGAGGCACATGCACTAGCTATAAAGACAAAACCAAACTCCCCTCTAAGATATTATTACCTTCCAGCTGTTTGGGGTACACCACTCTGCTGTTATTCCAGAAAAACACAGGAGACCAGCTAGGAGGCCTTGTCCCCAAGGCACCAGAAGGGCCAGCCATCACTGGTCCATGAGGTGAAATGTCCAGGGCCACATCCACTCAGCAGTCTCCAGGGTTGGGCATGGTTGGAGCTGGCAGTAGGATGTTGCTCTGTTGGCCAAATCCCAGCTTCAGTAATTCCTCCTTGGTTGTATGTGCAGTTATATAGGAGAGGCAGCAAAGTGTGTTAGCATATCCACAGGGCTCAATGCCCCCTTCTGGGGCTTCTCAATCAAACACTGTAGCACTGTCCACAAGCAGACTGACCAGCCCCGTAGACTATTGGTATGTGACTTCAAGCCAGATTTTAACAAACCATTGTACCTCTCTATCATGCCTGCCCTGGCAGGGTTACATGGTACATGAAACTTCCACCTTATCCCTAATTGCTGCACCCATTCTTGTAACGCATGTCCAGTAAAGTGGGTGCCTTGATCACTCTCAGTCACCTGCGGCCGGCCATAGGCTGCAAAGAGACACTCTGGGCCCCTCTTGGTGGTTTGCTGATCTGCACAATGTGCAGGAAAAGCAACCAACAGTCCAGTAGCCGTGTCCACACAAGACATGGCATACCGATATCCTTCTGATATGGGCAGAGGCCCAACATAGTCTATCTGCCACCTGACAAGGGGTATCAGCCCCTTTACTATGGTCCCAGGTTCCTGTGGGACTTGGTTAAGTCTGTCTTAGAGCGTAAAGGCACTCCCTCCAGGCTCTGCTGACTTCTTCGAAGGTCAAAGGCAAGCCCCACTGATGGGGTACAGCCTACATTGTCTTTTGCCCCATGTGCAACAAACACTGATGTAACTGTTGGGCCACATCAGAGGCAGGCTTTCCTTGTAGCCAACATACCTGGGCCAGTGTGTCTGCTTCATCATTCCCTGGGGATGCCAAAGGCAAATGGCTGGTCATATGATGTACAGTAACAGTCTTAGTCTGACCAAAGGCCCATAGGTCTTGCCACAATTCTTGCCCCCAAAGGGACTGGTGAACAAACCCAACTATAGGGGAGGGCTCCTGAGTGATTACGAGCTACACTGCCCACAACTCTGCCCATTGGCTACTCTTGCCCTCCCCATCCTCCATCCATATTGTCTCAGTCTTAGGAATGAAAGCCACAGCCCTCCACTTTGGGGGCTGCCCATGACTGCAGCCATCTGTATACTAAGCATCTTCAGGTATAGGGGCTTTTCCCTCCTGATAAGGACTCTGTGCTACCAGTGGCTCAAAAGCAAGTTCTTCCTGCTTGTCACTAGCCCCAATAAGCAGTGGAGGTCTCCACTTAAGCTAGTGGAGAGAGCACTACGCTGCTGTAAATATGCGCCCCATTGGGCCTGTGTAGGCATCTGAGCCATGCCATTCTGTGGCCTTTGGGTCCAGCCTCACACACACCCCTCAATGGGATAAGTGGTTGTTACTGTGGTTGGAGCTGTTCTGGTGATGGGCTCTGTAGCCAGTAAGGGGTGGTACACAGCAGCCAGTTGCTTCTTTGTTGAGGTGTACTGGACCTCTGCTCCTTTCCGTAGTTGTGACCAGAATCCAATAGGTTGGTGGGTCCTTTCAAGCCACTGCCAGAGGCCCCATCCATAACCAGCTTCGGTTACATGAAAATCGAGCTCACAGGGCCTCAATGGGTCCATTACATGCAAAGCCTGCACAGCCTTAACGGCTCGCTTAGCAGCAGTAAAGGTAAATGCACATGTTTCACCCTAGTCCCACCTGATGCCCTTTCACATCAAGCAGTATAAGGGCCTCAGAATTTGTGCCAAGTGTGGGATAAACATTCTCCAGTGGCCCAAGAGACCCTAAAACTCTTGTAATACTGCCACAGTGGTAGGGGTAGGGAAAGCCTGGACTTTATTTGTGACTGCTTCCAGGATAACTTTAGTCTAAGCTGATTTAGCCCACATTTTTCTGCTGCCAAGCAGAAAATACTGCTTAGTATTTGTCACCCGCTGAGGTACAGACAACCCCAAAGAACTTTACTGACAAATCAGGTCCCTGAACCTTGGTGCTGTTCACAGCAGTATAGGTGCTGCACCTTTTAGATCTGCAAGAGAATCAGATGTGAGAATATCATCATCAATATAATGATACAGCCACACCGCTGTCTGTGGTTCCTCCCATGCTGCCAAGTCCTGGGCTACAAGTCTGTGACAGATGGTGGGACTGCGGAGGTATCCCTGTGGAAGGACAGGGCACATGCATTGCTGGCCTTACCATGGGAAGGCAGATTGTTCCTGACCTGTGCTATGTCAATAGAGAAGAAAGCATTAGTAAGGTCCACAACATAATGATATGCCCCTAGTTCATGACTGAGGGTGTCCGTAAGGGATGCTCTAGAGGGGACAGCAGCATGCAGAGGGGGCTGTGTGTGTGTAGCTTTATTCAGTTCCCGGAAATCCATGGTCATATGTCAGGAGCCATCTGGCTTTTTCACTGGCCACACTGGGGAATTAAGAAGACTCTGATTGGGCTTTATGATGTCCGCCTTCTCCATCTCCTGTAGAGTATCCAATTTCTTTGTGCCCCCCAGGCAATTCATACAGCTTAGTATTTCTCACCTGCTGAGGTACAGGAAGAGCTACAGGCAGGTGCTTAGCATGTCCCCTCAGAACTGCCTTTACCACTCTGATCCTCAGTCTGCACTCCCCTGCAGTGGTCTGTCACTACAGGCCTGCAGGATACCTACCCCCAAAATAGATTCAGGGATGGAAGAAATATACATAGTACACTCCTTTGAGGGTAAACACCCTATTCCCAGTGGGATTTGAACTTTGTTCACTCTAATTGCCTTACCCTAGTAGCGATCTATCACACCAGGGGGCCCTGGAAACTGCTCAGGGTTGCCACAAATCATAGAACCTTCAGCTTCTGTGTCCACCAGTGCCGGGACATGTTGTAGATTCACTGGGGACCAATGAGTTGCTATTTCTACATGTGGCCTCTGGTCCCCACCACATCCCTCAAGGTGGAGGCCTTGACCATCCCACCCCCCAGTCAAACTGCCACACCCAGTCACCTTCCTGTGGGGGCAGGAGCCCAGGAAGATCTGAGTGCTGTCCCCCAGGAAGTCCTGCAGACGCATGGGTTGGACATAGGGCTCTGCCTCCGGCTTCTGTGTCTTGGGCCTCAGTGGCTGGAACCGCTGTTCTGGCTTTAATTGTTGCCACAGCTCTAGCAAGATTCTATTGGGCTGTCCATCAAGTTTTTCTTTCACTGCCCCTATCTTTATCAAATCAACTATGTCTGGGTCCTTGAGACCTTCATGGGGCCCTTTGAACCTCTTCTTTCAGTAGCAGACCGTATTTCCCTCCATGCTCTTACTGTTTCAACTTCTCCCAGATCTGCTATAGTATGAGTAGCCTCACTTATGGGTTGCCCTACATGGATTCCAAGAATAGTCACTAGGGACCCAAAGAGGGGTAGGGGAGCTATATGGAGCACCAGATTTCTCATCCCTATGTGAACAACTCCTCATCAGGTCCCTGAGGGTCCATATTGTAAATGATTTTTTTCATGCCCAACTGCCGTAAAACCTGCTGGAGCTCTGCATGCGTTTGCCAGCTAGTGGGGAAGTGTGGTGTATCACCCTGATTAGGCCAAATTGCTTGGAGGGCTGCTGTCAGCCAATCCAAAAGTGCATGATTCCCTGGAGTCTGATGGGCCTTTTGTAACCTCTGCTGGAGAAAGGGATGAGTTGTCAGGGAAGCCAGTTTACCCATTTCTGCCCCATCTACTCCTAAATCCCAAAGAAACAAAAGCCACTTGGGCAGAGACTCTGAGGGCTTCTGCTGAAAGTAGGTGCTCAAATCCACCAACCTGGCCTGGGTATAGGGGCGGAGCATGGAGTGCTGCACAACCTGGGGAGGGGCCGCTCCTCCCCCTGAGGAACCCACTGTTGCTTTGTCTTTATTCTTTTAACTACAACTTGGCAGACTTTCAATATGGGAGGGGCTGGTGCCTCAGGTGGCAGCCTCAGCAGCAGTTCCACCGTCAGCCCACCCCTCCCCCTCCCGCCGCCTCCTCCCCTGGCGTCTCCGGTACCACTTCCAGAACTGAAGACACCACCCCTTCCTTCACCTCCCCCACAGCCTCTTGCAGCCCGCATTTTCTGCTTCCCTCTCCCACACCACTAGTACGTCTCTCAGCAACACCATCTCAGTTTTCCATAGCATTCGTTCCTTTTTCAGAGCATCCCACAACCCGTCTTCCTGTTCTGACACTTGTTGCCAAAGTGCATCCCTGTCTATGGTAACTTTTTCCAGTGCTGTGAGACACAGCCACTCCACATTTCCTGCCACCCCATAGTCACTCAGGTCCCCTAAGGAGTCCCTTATTTTGTGGAGGGCCAACTCCACTGCCTCTGGCATCCCCACCCCCAATTCTGGGGAGGGGCCCCCCTCCTCTAGGAGGCACCTTACCCCAGGCCAAATCCCCACTGGTGAATCTCTGGGCGAATCCCCATCATCCGTAGGGGAATCCCAGGGTGAATCCTCAGCACCCATGGAGGGGTCCATGAGTGTCTCCCCACCATCCACAGGGAGGGGGTCCAAGGGTATTTCCCCATCATCTATAGGGGCAGCCACTGAAACATGGCACCCATGAGGACACATTTCAGGTTCACCAGACCCTGCTGAGTCTATGCCAGAATGTAGCTCCAGGAGTAAGGGGTTTCCCCTCCCAGGACAAGTTCCCTATGAATCCGGTGAAACCAAAGTAAGACAAAGGGAAGGACAGGTTGGGTTAAGGGGTTTTATTTCTCACAGCTTGCTTGGGTTCACCAGCCAGTCTCCACACTGTCTGTCCCCTCCATCCCACAGTGTCACAGCTAGTACATGGCCACACCAGGATTTACCTGGGTCTGTCTGGATTGAGTCTAGGAACCTAACCTACTAACCTCAGAACTCTCAAACAGCTCCTGGTACAGTAAATAGGGGAGAAGAAGAAAGGAATTTATTCCTCACTCATGGGATAGGGACAAGGAGAGTGACAGTCTCCCATTAGAATTTGGCCAAGAATTTCATGGCAAAAATTGAAAAATGAGTGTGAAATTTGTTCAGTATTCCAACAGTGGGCCTCCCAGTGAAGTCCCTATTCAGATAACTTTTTCCAAATTAATTGAAAGCTCTGTGAAAGAAAGACTTTTTGCTTTTTCTGTTTCTCCTGACAGCCTAAGTTGGCCAAGTGAATAGCCTGTCAAAGAAACTGCATGAGACTGAGAAGAAACAGAATGTTTCTGATGTTCAAGAATGCTAATTCCTCTCAAATTAGGCAAAAATGATTCATGGTTCATAGCTCAGCTTCAAAACTACCAAGGCCCAGGGAAAGTGGCCCTGCCTGGACGGAGTGGAGCCCTAGGTAGGGATCCCTGGAGGCAACTGGCTCATTGATCTACCTCCCTTCTGGCCACATCCCACACCTGTTATCCTGGAGGGCATTGTGAGCAAAACAGTAGGTGAGTTAATTCATCAGGGCTGGTAATTATCCTGGCTAATTCTGCACTTGCACCATGGGGGGCTGAGTGGAGTCTCCTTTGGGTGTATTCCTGGATTTCTGTCTCCCTTCATTCTAGCAGAATGACACAGAGGCCAGCTGTAACCATCCCTGCCCTCTTTCCAGTTTTCTCCCCACCACTTTGCCTACACAGTTCCACTGTTCACAGTTCTTACTGGATGAGGGAAAATTTAAACTGAATTTGAAATCTGCCAAGAAAAGGATTTTACAATTGACTGATAGAAAGCTCATGGCTCCATGCCCAAAAGCAACCTGGCTGAGATCGATGCATGTTCCAGTCAGAGACACTTGACTCCTCCTAGAAACTTCTTTACAGATCACTGGGGCACTTTTGGTGCTTTTTCCAGACCTGTGCATGAGGTAACCTAAAAGAGAAAATCCCTGTGTAACTCATGGGCTCATTGTGAAGATTAAATGAGCTAATGCAGTCATGGATGAGAACAATGCCAGGCATGTAGACATGATCAGTGTTAGTTATTATTAATGACAACCACCCTATCCTCTTCAGTTTACTGATAAGGAAACTGAGGCCCAGAAATATAAAGTGACCTTCTCAAGATCACATGGAAAGCCAATGCTAGGGCTGGAACTAGAACTCCAGACATGTTTCCTTTTACGTGTTCTTCATAAATTCAACAACTTTATTAAGTTGTTTATTCTGTGCCAGACCTTGGCCGAGGATGCAAAAATGGAAAAGAAGTAAAAAAGTGGAAAAACCCAGCAGGAGCTTCTTGTTTATGCAAAGGAAAAATATGACCCATATATGTCATATGGTTGACAACTGGCTTGGATCTAAAGGTGGATTTCAAGTTATCTAGGTAGTTTTGAAATTTCCACTAGGTAGAGTCAATAGTACTGGCTTCTGATTCCAACTTTTTTAATTTTATTTTTAAAGATTAAATATCTTAAATTATTTAAACATTTGTTGAGTATTTGTACATTTCTCTTCGTATTCAAGCACTGTTTTTTAAAAGGAGATTGTACATGCTGGCAGCATTCTTCCAGCCCGTTCCTCCCAACCACGATCCTTGTGGTAACTTTCCATACATTTCCCACTGTTCCTCCCACATGATCCAATTCAGTTCTCAGGATACCTTCTGAAAGGTTCCTGGGGGCCAGCTTTGTGTTCTTGAATAAGCCTCCTTCCTCCCTCCCTCCGTGCCTGCCTTCTTTGCTCCCTTCTTCTCTTCCTCCTTCCTTCCTTTTCATTCTTCCTTCTTTCTTTCTATGATTAAGAACCCCCATTTAATGAACAAGGACCCTGAATAATCAGAATCATCTTTGAAGCAGAATTTTACACTCTCTCAACCTAGGCTAGCCAGATGTGGATCTGGAAATCTAACTTTCCCTAAGAGAGTAACAAGAACGCTTGGTGATGCACTGAGACATCAGGGCACTTGCATTCCACGGTCCTTTCTTTGGCAACTGGCAGAAGTTCCTGTGGCCTGAGGCTCCCACGGGGCCCCCTATAGGCAACTAGGAAAGATGGCATCTTCACATGTAGGATCTGAGATAAAGGACATTAAAAAAGTGTTCCAGCCCGAGGTGAGGGTGGGAGGAGAATGCTACAGAGAGGGAAGCAGTGGGTAGGGCAGGCTGTACCTGGCTGAGCTGAACCTGTTTCTCTGGCTTCCTTCATTCTCTGCTGTGAGCTTTCACAGGGTCGTATCTGCTTGGGTATGAGCTCCTTTTCCCCAGAGTTTCTATCCATTAGCCATATATAACTAGTTTAATGAGAAGGTATTTAAAGGGAGACCAGTCTCATTCATTCACTCATTCATTCATTCTTTGGGTGCTTATTTGGCGACGAGTCAGCAGGTGTTTGGAACAGCCTGTGGCTCTGTGAAAGGGACCTCCTGAGAGGCAACCACGGGTAAAGGGGAGGCTGCGACCCCACTGTCTGATCAGACCAAAGCCTGCCTGTGCCCCATGAGGGCACATGACCACATTGCTTACCTGTGACAGCACGCACACAGCCACCCACCTCCTCCCCTTGCTCCTAACAGCCTGATCCATCTCCCTGAGCTTGCTTACCCATACAGTGTGTTCATGATGATCAAATGAACTATCATGCGAAAAGTGTTTTGGAACTTGGGAAGAGGCCTGTGGGTACAGGAAAGCATGTTCTGTTGTGTGAGTGATGGTGTCTCCGGGTGGGAAATTGAGGGTATGATAACGACAACCCAAGGCATATGAGCTCATTTCAGCTTTCCCGGAGTGAAAGTGATAGATGGCTAACTATTTGCATGTGTGGGCAGAGTTGTGACAGTGCTTGGAAAGGGAGTTGTGAGCACAGCGGGGAAGGTAGCGCTCACTCACTCTCCCGGCCCCTCAACCGTGTCAGGCTGAACCGGTAAAAATCACCTGCAGTCCTGGGAAGGAGTGGCATTTGCTTCTTTCTATTCTCCTTGTGTTTTTTTAAGTGGAAATAAGTGTTCTTAGGCATATATGTGTCTGTTTCTGCATATCTGCCTATCACTTATTTAGAAAAGCTTGGCAAGGAGAGGAAGTTGCTGGCGGTAACACCAGAACCTGAGACTCCCTCCCAGGCCCCTCTGGCCCAGGGCTCTCCTTCTAACTGAGATGCCTGAAGCCAAGGTGGGCCTGGCAGGAAACGACTAGCAAGTCAGGGCACGGAGATGTTTTAGTTCTTCTGACAGGTAACGAGTGCCCACTCCATACCAGCCATTGCGTTAAATGCTGAGGATGCCAAGGGGAAGCTCTGGGGACAGAGCTGGGGAGATAAGACCCCTGAAATGACTATTTCAAAATAATGCAGAATGCCCTATGCGAAGATGCACACGCAGGACCCTTCGTGGGAGGCGGTCTCCCAGGAAGGTGACACCTGAACCGGGCCTTAGAGGGCTGTGGGGGTAACTGGTCGACAGGAGCAGAAGGTCAGTTGGGGTGGAGGCCTGGCGTGAACACAGACTCTCAGGAGGGAAATGTGGGGGAGGGGCAGGGCAGAGGAAGCTCCCTGTAGTAAGCTATCTCTGTTTCTTAAATTAAAGCCTGAGGAGGCTGGTGAGAGGTAAGGTTGGCTATCTAGGAAGGTAGGAGAGAAGATGCAAAATCCAAGGACCTTTATCTGAAGCAAGGGCAAAGAGGTTGTGAAGATCTAGAGAAGCAGGTTCCAGAGTCCCTGACAGCAGGACATGCACAAGGGCGTTAGCTGGTAGTGGTGCACGCTGGGTCTGGAGCAGGGGCTGTTGCTCTCTGCCTTTTTATGTTACACGTACAGTGTGGGATGGTGACAAGAAGCCAGAGGGTGAATGCTGCTCCACACTATGGCAGGGCCCGAGATTCTGGACTCATCAAACTGGCGACCACTTGGTGTGTCCCCAGATACACTGTCCCATGCATATCTCTAAGCCCCTTTCAACCTGATGTGTGTATTTGGTTGAAAACGAGTTTCATGCTTACTGAAGGAATTCAGTAAAACTGTAATGATAAGAATCTTTTAAGATCGTCTTTATCTCTAGATAGAAATAGACATATGATTACTTATTAAAAATTCATATATAGGTAGTCAGATCTGAGGAATAAATTTCAATTGTGTTATCAAATGGTAATTATTGGCAATATTTTATAGAGAGCATATAGTTTTATTTTCCATTTTTAAACTTATCACTGAGTGAATGTTGAGAGAAGGTAGGTGTGCCCGTTACCAATGTATTAACCTCTCAGCTTCGAATTCACCTTTCTTGGCCCTGCTTGGTGACAGTGGAGTTGGACCCTGTGGGCGTTTCTCCTGTGCCTGCTGGCTGGATGTTGGGCTTTGTTCATAGAGGGTGCTGGAGTGCCACTTCAAGATCAAACAGGAGGAAGGCATTTTCGTCCTGGACCTGGGTGGGTTGGGAGGCGGGCAGGTGGGATTGGTGCTGGTAGTGCTTATTTCAGCCTCCTACATGGACCGGCTCCACCAGCCTGCACCCTCCGGCACGCGGTCCCACTACCCCAGGGCCATTCCTATGGACTAGCACCCGTCTGCAGACTCTGGCAGGTTTCTCCACCCCCCTCCGAGCTGCCCTCCAGACCGTTTCTGGCCCTCACCCTCTGTCCAGCAAGGGTTATGCCATCAGAGGCTGATTGTTACTCTTACAGGGGGAATTTCTTCCTTCCTCCTCCTCCTTCTTTCCTGGATGTGCCTCTTCTGAACTTCTACAGTTTTCTTTTACCCCTTTTAGTAATTAACCACCTTTTACTAGTTAGGACATCTTTATATTAAATATTTCCTCTCTAAATTACAGTGGTGTTTCTGCTTCCTGACTGGATCCTGACTGATACCAAGGAGAAAGAAGAGAGAGATCATAAGTAATTTGGGAGAAAATAACTGTTCCCTCTTTTTTCCCTATAAAATTATAACACACACACACACACACACACACACACACACACACACACCTCTACCCAAAGGCCACTGAGAATCACTAGTTCTATACATTCTCTTTGTTGTGGCCCAGGTTTCCCAGGAAGCAGAGCTGAGGCAAGGTGTATGTGCTCTGCTTTATTAGTCAGTGGTAATCCTAGGGAACAAGAGTAAAAGACAGAGTGATTAAATCAGGGAAGGAGCGAAACCCAATATGAAGATGCATTAGCAAGCTAGCTTCTTCTAAGGATGACTGATTGCTCAACGCTGCCAAACTTCTGAGAAGTGGCAGAAACCGCTTTATGCTCTCCACTGGCCCCAGCTGCATCCGAGGGGCTTGATATGCATTTGCGTCATTGCGTCATTCACTGTGCATAGATGTCTTCACTGTGGCACATAACGCTGCAATCTCTGTGCACCTCGGATTATTTCTCTTGGAACAAATTATTTTAAAATATACTTATTGTGTCAAAGTAGAGGAAAGAATCTTTAGCCAGAATTTAACTGGAAATTTTGGGTTACCAGAATCCCCTACTTCCTGAGCATCGTGTTTAATGGAAATTGTGAGTTTACAAGGTTTTCTCCAGTGAAATATTCCCAACTGTAAGATAGATGCCCCGTTCATTTGATAGCATTTTGGTAGGTTTTGTGTGTGCGTGGCAGGGAGGGGTGAGGTGAGGGAGAACTACCAAAGGATATACAGTCAAGTGGAGTGTTTTTCACTGGATGGAGTAGAAGGAAGGGAAAAGAGCAACACTGTTGTCCTTAAGAAGTTAAAAACTGGATTAGCCAGATTTGTCATCCTCCCTGAGTCTAGAGCAGAACCAGGAATGGTAAATGAAGCTGAAAGGTCAGAGCCAGGCAGACCCAGAAAGTACAGGGTGAGAGGAGTGAAGGGGAGAACCAACAGGGTCTTTGCAGGGAATGGATCCAGAATGCTTTGATCACCTTCTTCCCAGTCTTGACTTGAGGAGTGGGCAAAAGAACCCCAATTAAGGGCCCAGGCCAGCCAGCCAACTGTCCTTGAACAACAGCCGTATCTTCTGCCTGCTGATTTCACCCCTACCTTAGGGGCCAGATTTCCCTTTGGAGGTTCTTAGAGGAGAGTGTACCACTGCTCGCATAGTTTTATTGACTCGGAAACCGACCGGCAGCACAGCGCAAGATGTGGGAAGCCCAAGTCCTGTGTGTGTGTGGGCTTGTGGGTCAGGTATGCACGACCACCCTACGCAGCTCTTACTGGCCGTCATGCTCTTATCACAGACAGACCTCCACTTCACCTGCCCAATATTGGACCCAAATTGTTGAGTCCGATGTTGAGTGCAGCTTCAGCTTTCTCCTTGGCCGGCCCAGTCCTTTAATCCTTCATCCACATGGATCATAGGAGCTGGCACGGAGTTCTGGGCATTCCAGTTTTATTCCCAACACAAAGTCCTCCTTTTTCTCAGTATTTGAATAAATGGGAGAAATTAGCATTTGCTTGCTTTCTTGGCTTTTTAAGTTCACTTGGTGAATTTGGATCTTCATACAAGCAACTCGGCTGCTCTGTTGGAAGTGAACGGAGACTCATGAAACTAATGTCTCCGATAGAGATGCCTTCTGGGAATCAGAGCAACCCTTTTAGAGTGTGTAGCAGCAAGAGGGCCTGCAGCATGCTGGGTGCCCAGCTCGAGGTCAGACCTTGGGAGAGAGGCAGGCAATAGGAATTCTGATCCTGGCTCGTAATGTGCTGGGATCACAGATTCCTTTGAGCGTCTGTTAAAATCTATGAATCCCTGATCAGAAAAATGCCTGTGCATATGAAATTTTGCACATAATTCTCAGCTTTTGGAAATCTATCTCTGGACTGTGGTTTAAAAAATCTCCAGTTTAGAGAAAACAAATGAAAAACATCATAAGACTATGTTATGATCAGGAGCTGCGTTGAATGGTGTACATGTGACTATGTATAAACCAGCAATGTGAAAGGAATTTCAGAGAAAGCCACAAACACTGCAACTGTCTGAAAATATGGCCAGGAGTTGTGTGACCAGATGAGCATTTCCTATGTCCTCGACTGTCAGAGTCTTCAGGAAATGGCTCTCTTGGTACTTTCCTTCTCCCCAAACTAACATTACACATCAGGTGTCTCAGTGGGTATCCAATAAATACTCTTTCTGAGATGAATTGACTTGAGATCCTCATAGGGGCACCACATCTTTGCTTCCCGTAAACCCTACCCACTGTGTGCAAATCATCTGGTTTGGTGAGAAACACACCAGGAAGCCAGTGAGTCAGCTTGGAGGTAGGCATGGGGTTTTATTTGTGAAAGGACTCAGAAACTTCTGGAGTTATGCTGAAAAGCATTAGCGTCTTAGGTAGAAGAAAATCAGAAAAACTTAAAACCACTGGGAAGAGTTTTGTTCTTAACAGCAAATACAAGTTTAAAGTATAACTTAACAATGGCATCAATTTAATACCTAGAATTGCCGCATTCTTAATTTCTTCCCTTAGCAAATAGTCACGGAGAGCCTGCTATATTCTAGATAATGCACCAGTTCCTGCAGATCTAGATCTTTTCAAACTGACCATGACCAATCTGAACACTGCCCTCATAGAACTTAATCTGGGAAGGACTGCAAAGACCACCACCCTGATCATTCTGTAGACAGAGGAAGCAAGGCCCAGGGAGAGGGGGAAATGATTTGCCCAGGATCACACAGCTAATTGTTATGGGTTGAGTTCATTCTCCTCAGTTAATTAGATACTGAACTATGACCAGAGGCCAGTGCTTATGGCCTCCCAAGAATGTAATCATATTTGTAAGAATTTGGTGAAATTGAGAGAATTATAATATTTCACAATCAAATGTGTATTAAGCTTCTACTGTATTCTATACCAGTGCTTGGCTAAGGTCCAAAGATAATGAGCTGTATCATAAACAACTTGACCTTCTAGGGACTAAAGTAAATTTGGTTGTAGAAGCCAATGATTTTAGTAGGGTGGCTTTTTATATGGTGTGGGTAAAATTGCAATATTTCCAGAATCTCTCGCCTGGCCTTAGTGCATCTCCGTATCAATAGGTATTTCCAAGGGGTGGAGAGAAGTAGTCCATCAGTATGTGATTACAAGGGGGAGCAAGGGCATGTCTAGACTGGAGAGGCTGGGTGGGGCCCCTTTTTGCAGCCGGGTCATGAGAGACATGGGCCAGCAGAAGTGGACCATTGCTTGTAAGCAATAAACAGGTTTTTCCCACTTTATTTCTCCCTTTGACTGATTTTGGTTTCAAAGGTAATTTGCCGCTGGTAGGGTAAATATTTCCCCGCAGAGTTACATATGGGCAAGCTCCGATCAACCAACCAAACAAAAAAAGAGCTTAGTTTAGGGGATCACAGCCAATTCTGGGGAGGAAAAATATGGACAAGGCAAAAGGAAGAGGGAGAGAACAAATGGCAACAATAAAAATGTCAAGCAGAAATTGAGCCATGTTCTGGTAGTGGGGGTATTTTACTCAGGGGAGGTTGTGTCCCCCTTTGTAACTTTGTTACCATGTAAACCACCCTGGGGAGGAACACCACCACATTTGGGGACCTACACATTTGCAGAGCCAGTCAGCATTGGAAGGGGGCAAGAGGGTATCCTCAGAGAGTTCAGCTCCCTAGGGCAATAAACAACCCTGACCCCATAAATACTTGGGTGAGATAGAATTTCTAACACATTGTGTGTCCAGAGCTTGCAGGTGGGCCTTTGAAATCTTTCCTCAGGGTTTGGCAACAGTGTAGTGCCTCTACAGCGCCTTTATTGATGTACCCATTAAAAAGCGACATGATTTGTTTACTAAGTTTCTGTTTAATTTGCATCTTAATGTCCTATCATTAGGATATAAGTACAGGCAAAGGGAATTGAGTAATTTAGAAATTCCCTCTGGGGATTTGGTGATTCAGTGCTGTGGACTCAGGAGGCTGCAGCTGAGAAAAGTGGGTATCTGAGCAGATCCATAACTGGACAAGTGTTTCGGCGTGAACCCACTCAGGGCAGCATGGGATCTGAAAGGCAGAGGTGCACAAGTGCATCCTTAGCTGTGTGTGTGTTTTATGTCTGGGGTTGTTGCTCCCCAAGGTCAATTTTTAGTGTCTTCAGGAGCCCCTGATGGTTCTGGTTTTGTTTTTTCCTGTTTGTTTTGTGCCTACCCAGGTTTTAGACAGTGCCACAGCTGTTGCCTCCTGGCTTATGTAGTTTGGCTTCAGAACTGTGTTTGGTTTTGGGTACCTTAGGAGTGGAATCATGTAAGGAAAACCACGCAAGCCCCACAGCCCTGAGTTTAGATTCTTCGGTGAGTTACGTAACATCTCTGGATCGCAGGGAGCTCTCATCTGGAAAATGGCTGTGATAGTTCATTTAAAAAATTGTCATGAGCCCTCAATGAAATAATATACTTACAGTGCCTAACGCAGTAGCAGAGTCAGCAGGTACCTAAAAACATGGCTGTTTCTTACTTTTCTGTGAGTGTCTCCTTTGGTTCTGAACTTCTCAAACTCTCAAACGGAGCTCTGTGGGGACCCAATGAGGGTTCCTCACCATCTCAATGGCATTTTCTTGGGCCGACTTTCTAGAACAGAATTTGCTTGCCTAGAATGACTGCTTTTTTTTTATCATTAATATACAATCACATGAACAACATTGTGGTTACTAGATTTCCTCCATTATCAAGTCCCCACCACATACCCCATTACAGTCACTGTAGAATGACTGCTTCTTGTAAATGGGCGAAGAGCATTAAATGTTTTGTCTAAGTCTGCTCAGGAAAGAATCTGAGCCAGCTCTTTCCTCTTGCCAGGGCTGAGAATCCCAGCCCTTTGTACGTAGCAGGAGGGCTGAAAGTGCACTAGAGAGCGTCTAGTCCCACCCACTCAGTTTTGAGATGAAATTGAGGGTGAGAACAAGGATGAAGGGATATGTGCAAAGCCATGTAGCCCCTTAGTTGCAGAATTCAGAGAACTAATGTCTCCTGATTTTATGAAGACTGGTGGAAAGATGCTGTGTTCACCAGTTCCAGGACCATACATTTGCTTCTCTAGTGTTCTTGGAGAAAGGACTTGGGTTCAAGGTACAAACTGCAGCAAGGTAGGTCTGAGTATAAGAGCTCTAACAACCAGAAGGGTTCATCCACAGAATTAGCTTCCTGGCCATGGGAGGAGGAAAAGCAGAAGTGGAATCATCCCCTTTGAGAGTCCTGTAGTCTAGATGCCTTCCTCAGGGGTAGCATATGGTCTGGAATTTGATTTCTGAAGTCCTTCAAACTCCCAAGTTCAATGCCATTCCATTATGATCAGTTGTTCCTTTTTTCTGCCCTGTTTTCATTCATCCCTCTTTTGAAGGAAGCCACCTCTGCCCCCATCAGCCAGAGAGGTCTGCCATGCCGTGGGCTCCTGCCATCCACAACTCCTCTCCGGCCCCAGGATATGTGCTAGCCCCGGCCACTGCTGCAGTTCTAACATGGGGGCGTGACTCACATCGGTCTGAGGATGGGAGTCTTGGAACTTCAGTGATTCTTTTAGGAATAGAAGCGCTCCCTTTTGGTTGGAGTTGCTGAGCCAGAAAATGCAGGCCTGGAACTGCCAGTGGCCATCTTGCCCTCTTGGAAGAGAAGCCACTGAAAGCAGAGCCAAGAGATGGAGAGATGCACATTTTGGAACCATCGTCCTTGATGGTTCAAGGACCAACTACAGGGTCCTCAAACTAGTGAGCACAGTTCACAGCACTTTTCCCACCCGTCTTCAAAGGCCTCTCTCCACCCTCATACACACACACACACAACCAGAGGTAGATTAACTGTGAAGCAATCAAAGCTCAGGCAGCAGGGCCTCTCGCTAGCACAGGCTGCTGAGCGCTGGTAGTTACAGAGGATCCTAGAAGAGGAGGGGAAGCCAGGTTTCCAACAGGAAATATTTATACTTGATACTCCTGGTAAACTGTCTATAGAGCTCTCAGAAAAAAAGTGACCTGGAACTCTAAGACTCCACTAATTTGTTGTGATCTACTTCTTCGTTCAAAATGAATGGTCAAATTCATATCTAATTCTGTTTTCGTGATTTCAAAATGTACTTCTGGTGGTGTTTGGGAGCCACCCTGAACCATACCTGAGGTTAGACTCCCTGGCCTGTGAGCCAGTGAATTCCACTTTCCTCAGTCTGGTTTGTCTTAAACGGGACTCAGTGACTCACTAAGACCTAAAACATGTTCCAGAGACCTAACCTCCACCCCTGACTTTTTTGGGTAAATACCCACTAACTCTTTTTCTCAAGGGGATTATGGTGGGTCTCGTGTACACTACTTTAGATATTTAAAGCATTGTCTTGTTTACTTGGTTTTGTTAGTATTTTGAGTTTTTAGCATCACAATGCTATTATAAATTAAGGTTCTGGTGTGCAGTTTTCACTCCCATGACATCTATAATAGAGTTTCATATTTTGGGATGGAGGTAATCAAACTTTCCCACTTAGAAGATGAAGGTGATGTATGAGTTTACCTTTGGAAAGTATGCAGAGAATTTTGCTGCAGCAGGTACACCAAGTCTTCTTCATCTTGATCGCTAATGTGAGATTTATGTTTCTACTCACAAAATGTGACAAGCTAATAAATTAGACCTGCTGACAGTCCTTCAATAAAGGAACTATTTTTCTACAGTTAACAGTCCTTTTTAGATATTAATAAGCTTCCTTAGTGTTAATCATCTTGTCACCAGCAAAATTGTGTCCAAAAGAATATAAACTCTAGTGAAGACTGGACATATTCAAGATGCTTTTTTCTTTTGCATAATTATTTAAATAAAACACAGACATGAAATCAACATACTGTTCAGGCAGCCCTTGTTTTCATTGGTAGTGCAGAAGTGCAAAAGTGACCAAGCAAGCTAGAAGCCTATAAATCATTTTTAATAACCATGAGAAAAAATTACGATTACTTTGCGACCTTGAAATTTTTTGTTGAAATATTAAAATCTATCTGTAGTGTTGGTTATAAATGTATAAAGAAATTTTAAAAGAGTAAAGCTAATATTTAGTACTTTGCGATTTAAAACCGTACAACACTGAGAATTAAACTGTTGTCAAAACAAAGCAAAACATATCAAAAGTAGTTTAAGCAGTGCCTGCCCTGTCATCATATAACCTGTGATATGGAGCAGGCATCTTTTCTGTGCCTTGGTGAGTCGTTATATTGCTTTCTGTGTTTGGGTCAGCTTTCAACATTTTGTCGTTTGCATTTTTAATGCTGTGAAATATCTCCAAGAGTTACTTTAATGTGAAGTTTTTGCTAGCATCATTTCCTCTGGGACTTACTTCTTCCTTTCTGTCAGAAACAAAACGGGTGGGATGTCTGTGGGAATCCTGCCTATAAATCAAGTGCAGGACTCTATCAGCGTTGAATAGACCTACTTAGGCTCTATAGAGAGTCATTTTGAAACCCAGACCCCAGAGCCACGTCAACGTTAGAAATTATAATGCTTTATGCATTTTCGATGTGCCCTTCACCATTTTTATTTTTCAAAGTCGACTCTTGGTTTATACTGGGCCTTATAAAACAATTGAAATGAGAAAACTGATGCAACCAGAATATTAATTTCTCCCTGAAAACAAATTAGAAATTTAGAGATGCTACATGATTTAGCATGACACAAATAGCATTGAATAAATGATAGCTTCAGCACTGTCAGAGGTATTTTTAGAAAAATATCTATCTTATTTCCAAGGACTATAGCAGGTTGTGCAATGGAAAAGTTGGTCTTTGGTAATATCGTATTTATTGCCTGGCACTTGACTAGTTTGTGATTGGCATGATCAAGCATAAAGACAGGGCGCACAGGGTCTTAAAGGATTCATATTCTCTTGGACTTCTCCTTAGTTGTCTGACGCGTTGACAGGTCAATAAAAATTGTTTGAACTTTAGAGATGTTTCCCCAAATGCCATTTGTTAAAATGTTGCAAAGTTCTTCCCTCTCCCCTGCTAGCTTTCCATTTCTATAATTTCTGCCCTTGAGGCAAAACTATGGTCATCAATATTAAGAATATTTTAAAGAATTGTCAAAAGCACTTTCAGAGGCATGAATGACTAAGTTTGCTAAATAAACAATAAACTTTTAATCAACATCTCTTCAACCACTCTTTCCTCCACCCTGTTTAAAAAAATTTATATTACATATTGAATACATACAAAAATATATTACATGTATAAGGTTTAAAAAACAACAGTGAAATGAGCACCCATTCATAGAACATGACCAGTATTTCTGAGAGCCCCATGTACCCATTCCCGCTGCCATCCACCTTTCTCCCCACAGAGGAAACCTTTTTCCAAATTGTTCATATTATTCCCTATGTACCCCTAAATATTTTATGTATGTGTCCCTACATATAATTATATACTTCAATTTTGCACATTTTTGTGTTTAGTATATATGTAATTATACTGTATGTATTCTTTTGCTTTTTCCATTGTGTTATTTTATATTCCTGAGATTCAACCTGTGGATGGGCACAACTACTATATAGTTTTGCATTGTATGAATTTACCATAGTTTATTTATCCATTCTACAGTTGATGCCTATTTGGGTGCTTTCTGTTCTTTCTTCAAGCATTACAGCTATAAACTCTTCTGTATGCGTCTCACGCTGCGGACATACAAGAGATGCCCTAGAGTAGTGGGTCTCAAACTTTAGTGTGGATTTGAATTGCCTGGAACACCTACAAAAATCCCCAGACTCTATCCCCAAGGATTCTAATTAAGAACCCCTCTGAGGTGGAGTCCATGAACCTGCCTCTTTACAACCTCCCCATCCATTCTGGGATACATGGTCCACTGACTTTCCCTTTTAGAAGACTGAGTGTACACACCTAGAAATAGAATGCTAAATCATTGGGTATGCATACCTTTAACTTACATCAAATTCAAAATTGTCTTTTAAAGTGACTATGCCACTGATACTCTTACCAAAAGAATATGTAAGAGTTCCCATTGTTTCACATCCTTGCCAGCATCTCAAAGTGTTTCATGTCCATGACTCCTGTGCATATAAAGTGATTTTTATTGTGGTTTTCCTTCGATTTCTAATAAATTATGAGATTGGGCATCTATTCATATTATTTCACTGGCCAGTCCTGTGTCCTCTTTTCTGAAGTACTGTTAAAAACCTTTTCCTAATTTTCTATTAAGTTATCCTTGTCTTATGATTTGCAGGAGAGATTTCTCCTGCTAGAGATGTGATGGAAGAGAAGGCAGAAGAGATGAGGTCTGAGAAGGACTCAACCACCACTGCTGTCTTTGAAGATGAAGGGGCCCGTAAGCCAAAGAATGTGAGCTGGCTCTTAAAGCTGAATCCAACACTTGGCCAATAGTCAGCAAAGAAATAGGGACCTCAGCCCTGTGAATGCATGGAACTAAATGTTGCCAACAGCCTGCATAAACCAGGGATCATATTCTCCCCGAGCCTTCAGTAAGGACAGTAGTCCTGGCACCTTGGTTTTAGCCTGGTAAGACCTACATGGACTTCTGATGTATAAGATTGTGCGATAGGTTCATTTGTGTTTTTTAAGCTGCTAAGTTTGTGGTGATTTGTTATGGCAGCAATAGAAAACTAATATAAAAAGTATGTGTGCTTTCCAGTTGTGTGAAGTATTTTATATTTATCCATTGTATGAAGCTTATGAATTATGTTTAGATCCATTGTACCCTTGCTGATTGTCTGTCTTCTGAATAATTGAGAAAGATAAAGGTGGATTTTTTTTCAGTTTATAGCTCTGTTAATTTTTGCTTTACATATTTTGAAGCTATGTTTTTAGTAAGTGTTTATTGAGAATTGTTATATATAATAGTCAGATTTTTCATCCACTCCAATTTAACTTTGTCATTTAACTAGATAGTTAATCTTTTAAATTTATTGAGGTTGATGAGATATTTGGATTCATTAATGCTCCCTTATTTTGTGTTTTTTGTTTGTCCTTTCTATTCTGTTTATCTTTTGTCTCCTTTCTTGCCCTTTTTTTCAGTTTCATCATTTTTCTCCTCCCCTCATTCTTTTTACTCTCTCCAAAGTTGGGAGTTTTATACTCTAGCTATAGTTTTACTAACTACTTTCAACATTTTAATATAAGTAATTAATGTTTTTAAATACAGTTAATATTTTACCCTTCTCAAAACAATAAAAGGAACTTACAACATTTTAATTCTGATCAACTTATATATCCTAACTTATTTGCTATTTTATTTCTATGTTTTAGTTATATCTTATTTTTATCCCACAAATTAGAAAAATATTGTTTTATGAGTACATTTTCATTAAGTTTTATCTATAATTTATCAATTTCTGTGCTTCTGTTTTGTCTTTGAATGTCAAACTTTTCATTTGGGATCATTTTTTCTTTGCCTGAAGAATATCACTTAGAATCTCCTTTCATGCTGGCATTTTGATGGAAAACGCTGTTTTTTAACAATTTAAAATAACTTTTAATAATTCTAATAATTATCTTTTTCCTCTCAGAACATTAAATCATTCCATTGTTTTTTGTATTGTATTGTGATTGTCAAAAAATCAACTATCAGTTTAAGTAAATTTCTATGTAAACAAACTCTCTTTTTCCATGGCTGGTCTTAATATCATCTCCTTTTCTTGAATGTTTTGAAATTTTATTTTGTTGTCCACAGGTGAATTTCTCCTTATTTATTCTACTTGAGGATCTCCTTATTTGTCCTGGTTGATATTTCTTGAATTCTTGGAATTGAAGGTTAGTACCTTTCGTCAGTTACAGAAATTTTTCTTCCATTAACTTTTGAATCTCTCTTACCTTTTCTGTAACTTTAATGAGACATATATAGGACATTTTCACTCTATTTTCCATATCACCTTCTCAATATTTTCATCTCTTTTTCAATTGTTTTGTTCTGTGTGGCATTGTAATAATTTATTTAGCTCTGTCATTTTACTAGTTCTCTCTTTCGCTGTATCTAATCCATCCATTGACTTTTTATTCCATTTATTTGGTATTTTATTTCTAGAAATTCCATTTGGTTCTTTTTCAAATCTACTTTATCATTTTTAAGATTCCATGTTTCTTATTCATATTAGACATATTAAAACATAATTATTTTTATTTTGGGCCTAAAATTCCAGTATTCTTCTGATTAATATTTCTATTAGCTATCATCTATGGTATCTTGTTTCTTTATTATGATGATTATTAGTGCTCTCATTATTTCACTTTGTAAGAAATTCACAGTGTAAGAAATTTCATTAATATTTTGAAAGCCTTGGTTTAAAGCATGTTCTTCTACAGAGGCTTTAATATTTGCTTCATCCAAATGCCATATAACGTTTTCAATAAAATTTTTGGTTTGTCCTCTTTCAGAATATTCTGAAAGTGTGATTTGGGTTACACATCTGTATGTGTGCTTATCTATGGTTATGAAAGATTTTGTTTCTCCCCTTGCTGTTGCCAAGATCAGGAAAGACAATTTTTTTTTAGTCCCCCTCTGCAGGCATGTTTTTTCTAGTTCACTGTTTCTCTGATGATATAACTCTTCAGGATCCCAGATTTATGCAGGGAGCTCCTACTAGACTCTCCAGCTTGAGTGGGCTGTAAGTTTTGGCTTCTGTCTCCCTTTTTCTATACACTAGTCAAAAGGGAAGCTCAGAGTCACTAGAATTCATGAGAAGCTCTCCAGAATGAAAGTTGACCTCATCGCTCTGTGGATTCCTACTTCCACTGTATTTTGGCATCTGAGGATTCCTTACTGTATTTCCAGCCTAACAATGCATTTCTAAAGGAGAATTTTGGAATTTATCCAAGCAGATCTGTTAACAGTTCCTACTCCAAAATCGTTAGAAAGGAAATTGCTTCAAAAACAAATTATATTCATTTACCCACTGAAAATCTATTGCCAAGCACCTGGCATATAAAGAATAGTAAAACCCAGTCCCTGCTTTAAAAGAGTTGACAGGCTTGGTGGCTGGGGTTTCTGGGATTTCTTCTTGGAATTTGTAACATTTTCTACATTCAGTTTGTATGAGAACATATAATCTAACCAGTATTCCCTCAAAAGAGAGCCTAACAGCTACATAATATGAATGCATAAATGTTTGTTGAATGAATGCACAAATTAAATATTAATTGATGAATGAAACAAGTTAGTGTTGGTCATGTTACACTTGGGTCTTTTTTTTGCTGAGTCTAATGCAGGGTAAGAAATATAGAGGATAAGCCTTGCCCAAGAGACTAAAGGGTAGCCATGCTTACAGCCCCTGCAGCTCTTCTGCTTTGTTTTATTTTTCCCAGATAGGTGTTAGTTGTCTGTGGCACAGTCCTAATGAGAGAGAACTGAGAGGCATCAGTACCTAACATATGTCAAACTCTTCCAGTTGGATATAATACATTACATTCAGTAACAACTCTTTCAGTCTCTTCCTAATCACGTCCTGATTCTACTTTACACTTCTCTGCCATGTGAAGATAAAGTCTCAGTGACAGGCTGGTACACTGTGGTAGGGTGGCAGTTGAGGGGAAGAGAAACCCTCTCAATTTTAACCCATGCTTAGAAATACAAGTAATAATTAATTTCCATACAATTTCTTATCACGTGGAAATATTTTTACAGTTAGTCTAGTCTTGATGGTTCTGATAGACAGGAGTTGTTGGGAAGGCTTGATGAATAATTAATCTAATACAATGGTAGCCAGCACTATTAATATTTTATATCACTATAAAGCCATGTAAAACCATCCTGTAGCTGATGGGTGACTTGGGTTGGGGCACAACTTGAAACACTTCTTCACTGAAATGAGAGATTCTTCCTTTATCTCAAATATAATTATCCATTTAAATGTCATGGGTCAATTTATTAACACTTTATTCATCGGGGTGTAACCTTTATTAGGCTTTATTGCTACCAGAAATTATACTCTACACAAATACAATAGAGATTTAAATGTTCTGGAGAATGAACTGACGGTTCCTGCCTTTATGATGTCGTTCAGTAATGGACCTTGACCAGCAGAAGATTTGATAAGTATAAAATATTACTGCTTGATGCTAATTTGGTTTCTTTTTAATGACTGATAATCCTTGTCGATTTAGTGTGATCGTCACAATCCAGTACTGTTTCCCCGCCTGGATGTGATTGTAACAGGAGCCATTAAGTGTGTCTGCATAATAAAATTAGTCAGGGAAGCTATGTACATTGTTTCCAGGCCTTTGGATTTCCATTATAGTGGTGAGGCTTGTTGAAGTGAGAAGTCTGCTGTCAGCTCAACCAAGGGCCCGGGCTCCTCGGGTGCTATGCAAAGGAGTGATGATGACTGTGTTAAGAAGGCTGTTCTTAGAGTCCTAGAAAATTCATCATATATAAATAGGAGCTGTAGATTTTGGGCTAAGAGAGATGGTTTGGTCACTGATTTGCCTAACAAAGCTTTGCACAGCTCCAAAGCTTAAATACATAATCAGTCTTTCACAGCTAAAATTCGACAGGGGGAAGCCTCTCATCGGTTTGGAGATTTATCGCTCCTTTGGAAGGTTGCTGTATTAAGGAAGTTGGAATTGCTTGGCATCTTTGAAAATAATTTAAATGTATGATGTGATTCCACTGCCCCCTTGTAGGGATTTATGGGGCTTGAGCGAAAGGCAGGGATAAGGACTTCATCACTATGTAAAAGCAGAGAGATAAATAAGTGCATCTGCCTCGTTGCCCTTCCTGTTCCACCAGCTTACGTGGGATCAGGTTCAGATTCCTTTCCCCTAATGCTGCTCTGACACGAGTCCCCTGAGAACCATGTCCCTGGAGCCTGCCAGAAAAAAAGTGGATCCTTTGTACCAAAGAAGGACCTGTTTTGCTTCTGAACTAAGTAGTCCTCCTTAAAAGGCCAGACATTTATATTCTATATGTTTAGAACACCTGGGTTGAGAGCAAGAAGGTAATCGAATGTGAAGGCAACGTCAGGACCTTCCTTACAGAGGACTTGTCAATGATATTACTGTGTGGCATTAGCTAAAGGTTTTATTGTTTACTTAGCCCTGTGGAGTCATTCAAACTTTAGTTACTAGAAATGAGAGTGCCTGTTCAGCATTAAAGTATAGACCAAGTAATCATAAATTTTTCAGCCCTAGAAGTACAGTAAACCAACAGTTCATGGTTTAAAAAAGAAAAGAAATTTAAAAACAAATAGAAAACATAATGTCTATGTAGTTGTTCAGTGTCTGTTATCATCTCTCCTCTGCAGGGTTGCTATTTGGTCAGAGAATATTAAGCAAATCAGGAGCTGAGGTTTGTTTCATTGGAGACCTCAGCACATGGACTTGGCACCCTTTGCCTATGTGGCAGCTCCATTTTTGCCCTCTGGATTTCAGCCTCTTTCTCCCCTCTTTGTCTGGCCAGTGTTATTGTGACCCTAGGCAGAGCCAAGAATATCTGCTCAAAGCCAGCTGCCTCTGGAAAACAGCAGTGTTGCGTGGTCTTCTGAAAAATATTGTAGGAGGCGACCCAAGAGACCTTGTGTCTCCCACTCGGAGATGGGCGGTGGCAGGTCCATGGGGATGATAGCCACTTCTGTGAGGCTTGAAGAGGATACATTTTCCCAAAGCCAGAGTGACCTGCAAGGGCTGCCTTAATTTCCAAACCGCAGATCTCTTAGTCAGACTTCTTGTGATGGTGACAGCGAAGGCTAGATTTTTCTGGAAACATAGCTTATCATTCTCCCACCTATGGCTATGCTCTATTAGTTTGTCTATCTGTCTGCAGATTATAAGCTCCTTCAAGGGAATGTCTTGTCCTTTTATGTCTCCAGCTCCTAGTACTGTGCCTGACCACAACTAATCATGCAAGAAATAACCAGTTGTTGAATAATCCATTGCTTTCTCTGGCCTCTCTAACCACCTGAAGCACAGTTCAGGATCTTTCCATCCTTAAAATTGCAGATCAAGTCCTCCACAATGACTCCTCAGATAGTTTCTCACCATAGTAGTCGCTCAGGTTGCATGGAATTTACTGCTACAACACTTTGGGAAGTTGGTTGGTTACTTATAGCATCTTTACTGTTGGTGTTTTGCAACCAAAACTTTTGTGGGGATGTCTTCTCTCTAACCATATTACAAAGCTCTTGAGAATGCCATTATTGCTTTCTGGTGTCCCACAATATAATTGTCTCTTAGACCAGTATTTGGAACATCATAAGTATTTAATAAACGTTAACTATTAGCTAACAATGTCTAGCTCAATACGTCTTATGTAGTAAATATGTACTGGTTGGTGAATGAATTGATGATGGAAAACTTTTAGAGATACCATTCAGTATATGCCAGCTGTTGCCCACTACACACACACACACACACACACACACACACACTTCTAGGGTATCTGCCCAGCCTTCTGCCCTTAATGCCTCATTAGTCATTATGCTCAGAGTGACCCCACCCTTTTGGTCACGGCTGACCAGACCAGAGCTGGTCATCTAACCCTAATTAGCCCATTATTGGGCAAGTTCATGATCAGAATGGTGAATAAGAATAGTCTGTCTTCTGTCATTCAGTACAGGGAAACTAAGAATCCTAAGCGGGCTCGGTGGGTAGTGAAGCTGAAAAGATGTCCAAGAAGTCAAGGAAGCATGTAGAATGGACTAGAGCAGCCATGAGGGGCCACCTACAAGCCAAAGTAACAAGGGTGCAGAAACCTTAAGTAAGCGGAAAGGGCCAGTCAGCACGGTGAGAAAGGCTAAGCAAGGCTGCAGAAAGGAGCAGAGATGCCAGGGCAGCCAGAATAGACCCCTTCAAATCATTTTAGTTCTCATTCTAGCTCCCATTCATTTCCTGCATCTCTACTAGAACTACCTTTGACCACCTCGCACTCATTAAAACGACTACTGTGTCCCCCCAAAAAATCAGAAAAGAATGTGGATGTTGGTAAGTATGTGGAAAAATTGAGACCAATGTGGGAATGCAAAGTGGTGCAACCACTGTGGAGAAAAGTGTGGCGGTTCCTCAAAAAATTAAACAGAATCACCATATGATCCATCAATTCTCCTTCTGGGTATTTATGCAAAAACAATGAAAGCAGGGAAGAGATATTCATACACTGTATTTGTAGCAATATTATTCACAATAGCCAGAGGTGGAAACAATCCAATTGTCCATTCCACAGATGAATGGATAAACAAATGTGGTATACACATACAATGGAATATTACTCAGTCTTAAATAAGGAAGGAATTTCTGACACAGACTGCAACCTTGAAGACATTTTCCTAGGTGAAATTGACCAGTCACACAAGGACAAATACAGTATGATTCCACCTCTGTGAGGTACCTAGAGTAGTAATATTCATAGGGACAGAAAGTAGAACAGTGGTTGCCAGGGTCTAGGGGAGTTACTGGGTATAGAGTTTTGGCTGGGGACAATGAAAAAATTCTGGAGATGGATGATGGTGATGGTTGCACAACAGTGTCAATGTGCTTAACACCACTGAATTGTTTAAGATGATTAGTTTTATGTATATTTTACCACAACGAAAAACATTTTTTATTTTAGGTAACTTAAGCTAGAGCCAAACTAAAAAGGTACCGTTTTATAAATGTGTAACATTCATTTTCCTGCAGACAAGGGCAGAGACTCCAGCAAGTTGGGTGGATGGGATGGGATGGGGGATTGAGGGAGGGGATGTAGTGAGGAAGTGAGAGGAGGAATCCAGGAGCTGAAATGGTGGTCTGAGCAGCCCCAGGGGGAGACAGGAAACAACTAAGGCAGCCTCAGCGGCGGGAGGTCAAGGATCTTTCCTCTGGTGTCTTGCCATTGCTCGCCTCCCTCTGCTCTCCTCCAGTCTCCTCCTTGGTGTGTTTGTGGTTTGCTTGCCTCTTTCCCATCAGCTTTCATCCTCTCTCAAAACTTCTGCTCCTTCATGCCTTCACTGACTCATTACTTTGGCCCTGCATGGTCCGGAACGACCACTGGCCTTCTTTTTTACCCCAGGACTGTGCAAATAGAGCATCATAAGCCCCCAATTCTTTAATTTCATCTTGGTTAAAATTATAGTAGAATCTATTCGCGATAGCGTTCAACGATCTTTGATAAAATACTTTAAGGGCATAACTGATGGTCACAGATTTTGAGAATGCAAAATACAGGGATAGCCATGAACTTTTGTTTAACAGGATAAGTAAAAAGATTGGTCAATATTTGCATAGGAATTCTCTTAAAATTTAAGCTAAATCCATATTGATTTTCCATATTTTGTCATTCTGTAGGTTTTGATCTGTATTTTTTAACGAAGACCAAAGGACTTCCCTGTACTATTCAGAGGTTTGCTTTGAACTGCCTCAGAGGTAGTTCTGAGGAACACTGACTTGTAGCCTTGAAACTGTAAATATTTGTTAGGGAAAACCACATTTATCAGAATGTTTGTTGAACAAAATTGGATTTGTTCACTTAAAGTTACAAACCATGTTTGCTCACCAAACCCTAGAGTTAGGAACGTTTTTAAAGACATTTGCCCTTGCAAAAGTTTTTTGTGCATAAAATTAAAAGGTGACTGTGGAAGGTAGTCTTGTGAAATGTTTCCCAATGACCTCGTGTCCCCTGTGTAACACTGTTCCTTTGACCATGGGCTAGACCTAGTGACTTGCTTCTAATGAGTAGAATATGGAAAAATGAAAAGCTGTTACAATGGAATTTTTTGATATGTTAACTTGGCTCTGCTAAAGCCCCTGGTTATTCAATCCGAGACTATTCTAGGTGTTGCTGTCAATGTATTATAAAGGTGATTAAAACCCACAATCAGTTGAGTTTAAATAAGGGAGATTATCCTACATAATCTGGATGGATGAGAGTCGGTCAGTTAAAAGGCCTTTGAGGCTTCCCTAAAGAAACCAAAATCTGGCCTCTGGATGGCAGCTCAACCTCCACCCAAGAGTCCCAGCCTGCCCTTCCTGATATCCCGCCTGTGGCTCCTGCAGAGCCAGCTCCACAATCACATAGCCACTTCCTTGTGCTGAGTCTCTTCACGTACATCTACTGGTTTCTGCTTCTCTGGTTGAACCCTGACACACACTCCGCAGATTACATCCTAAAAACTGTGGCTGGCATCCTGCTCCATGGCTCTTCTAGCACGCTTGCTCTGATGGACAGGACCACCAGCAGGGACCCGAGAGAGGTGTCCACCGAAAAGCCAGCAAGAAACTGAGGTCCTCAGAGCCCGTGAAGGGCTGAATCCTGCCAACAGCCGTGTGGGTGAGCTTGGACGTGGATCCTGCTGCGGCTGAGTCTTGAGATGACTACAGCCTCGCCAACACCTTCATGCAGCCTCGTGAGAGGCCCTAAAGCAGAGGGCCTAGCTAAACCACACCCACAACTGTGAGATAAAGTAATGTTTATTGTTGCGTAAAGCCACTAAGTTTGGGAATCATTTGTTATGTTACAATAGATAACTAATACAGATTGACTCTGACAAATTGATTTTAAAACGCAGTGCAACATCTCATTCTTCCAGATGAACTTTTAGCCACTGATAACATCTGATTTACTCCACATTTCCTGATTCATTATTTTGAGATGGAAACTCTCATTGGTCCAACACATCCAAAGAGGGGCCTAATAACAGGCTACCTGATGGACCTGGACACAGTCGTTGGCTCTCTTTGAGTCAGGTGCCCATCATAGTCCAATCAGCTGTGGCCAGGGTGGGGAGGGTGATTGAGATGTGGAGCTCTGTGATTCAACCAAAAGCTGATGTTCTGCAAAAGCTGTGGGCTAGACAGTTTCCTTGTGAAGAGTTGATGAGCTCTTGAGAGCTCATTCAGAATTGTAAATGATCCAAAATCCAGGAACCCGAAATAATCCAGAATAATTTATATGGCTAATAAAGAGCAAGAATCACAGAACTGTAAATATATCCAGTCAATGGTGATATTCGAAATACTTAACCAGCTGTATAGTAAGAGCACCAACCTTTCCAGTCAATGGCCACTCAGAACAGATGCCAGCTATACGCTCTCCTGGTGCACGCAAAAGAATATCAGGCCTGTATAAACCCGAAGCCCCTTCACTACATTTGTTTTCTTTAAGCATTTAGACACCAACACTGCTGAAAGAGTGGACACGGGTCTGTTGAACAAAGTTCACAGCATCAAGAAAAGAGATAAATATTAAAAGGCTGTTTTTCAGCCAGGGCCTCCCTTCTTTTCTCCTGGCAGGAATATTTCACCAAGACTTGAAAAATTAGGACCAAGCTCTCAAAATTTTCTAGTGAGTCTTTCTAACAGGTCATAGAGGTGACCTCTTAACATGGTCAAGATTATTTGGCTGCTCATCTTTTCGTGGCATCCTTGGTACTTTTCAAAAATGAAACCCACACTGATTGGATGCAATATGGAAAATTCTACCACCTAGCAAATAGCTGTACCTTATTTTGGAGAAGGGGACACGGTTATAGATTAGATTATTTATTGTTCAGCAAATACTCACTCCCAGTGTCCTGGGAGGATCTCTCGCTGCCCCCTTGGATGCTGAACTTGGCCCTGTGACTTGTTTTGGTCTCATGAGAAGCAGAGTCTGCTGCCCTGACTCTTGACTTGGGCTTGGCCATCCGTGTTATTTGCTTTGGTCAATAGGAAATTAGCTGAAGACAAAAGACTTGAAACAAGGTTGCATTTCACCAAAGGA